>NC_138151.1:5562700-5875200 GCF_964199315.1 Orbicella franksi
TTCAAAACGTTGTATGATTGTGATTTAAATGAAGCTATTGACGTTTATGATTTTACCACATAAATGTTCTATTGTCGTCGTAAAAGTTTTCAATACCTCAATTCGTCAAAGTTTCAGTTCGTGAAATCGCAAACATTAAGTGACTTCTGTTCCAAAATTTACGAAAAATCGCTAAATTAAAGTGCTGCTCAGTAAGGGTTTTACAAAATCGTTCAATTAACGTGACGCCAAAATTTCATGTAATAAGGTAGTTGATTGAAAGGGTCATGAAAATGGCCAAATTACACACATATATAATGGGGTTTCTGGGGCCGGTGCCCTCGTTATTTTCCTGAATCCCGCTCTTACAGTACGGAAACAATGGTAACAAAACACTCATTTGGGCTGCAATCAGCCAAGAAAACATGCAAATTCGAGGTTAAGCCATGCATGAAGTACGAACTGTTCTGTGCCGGCCGAGGGAGAGACCCTATTTTTATCCTAAAAAAAGGGAAAAGTGTTTTTTTATTGACTATACCAAGTTTAAATACCCCACTCAAGCGAACTGTGGTGAAAAAAGGACTATTGGTATTTACGCAAACTCTTGACTCAGACGCGAAGCAAACTTGCATTTGAAATACCCATTTGCGCTGACCTTATGAGTCAATTTTGATAGGGTGACTAGTAATGCAACGACCTACGTTTTCAAATCTATCCAGCCGTCTTTCGAAAAACCCGCTGGTGCGCCAATTCTGCCCAGAATTATTTTCTATTAAACAAATATGTGCTCTTCGTATAAGAAGCAGAATGGCTGCATCAAGCTTGTCATCTGACGTGCTGGAATTGTTCTATGGATAAATTTCGCAAGAAGAAAACAGAAGACAAAAGAGGCCTCGTGAGCCTGTAAGGGTCGTGAGAGAGTGAGACATCGATTTCTAATTGTTTAGAAATAATTATAGCCCCCACAGGCGTCCCAAACTCACGATTCGAGGAATCGATCAAATATTAATGATTTATGTACGCGTATCGAGTGAGACGTGACTGCCTTAAGTGCGCGGTGTTGTGTTACACATTGGGCCGTTGAGAATTTGAGCGCTCCACAAGGCATTGTATGGAATTTAAAATAACGAAGGGTAAAATCGCGCGATGAAATAAAATGTTACTTTTTTTGAATAAAATTAAGAAAAGATACTCACCTTGCCTGGTTTCTGTTGTCCATTTGGCCTATTTCGTCGTTTTTGGTGGGTTTTCAAGTGTTTGTCGCAGCTTTCTATCGATGAAATAAAGCAAAAGAAAAGCGAACAGAATGCAGCTTTCAAACACGCTTCATCCAGAAACCAGAGGCTCCGAAAAGCACAGAATCCAACACGTGACCTTCACGAAGGGGAGTACGGAAGGGGTGATGGGAAAAACTGTCGCTAACATTCCGACCCCTTAAACGAAAACAAAAAAAAGCGTTTACCGAGAATTCTACAGTTCAGTGTTTTAAGTGAAAGTCCAAACAATCTTATGATCAGTGATTCTGAATAAGACAATTCCGGTAAACAGTACGTGTAAGCGTTCACATCTCGTCACCTGAGGACTTTAACAAGCATAATTTGCTCACTGGCCTAGTCAGGATTGACTCGCTAATCTTCACTATAGGGCAGATTGGATTAGTCTATCTTTTCCAGGGAAAGTCTGAACGTACTATTCGACCCATAGGCCACCTTTTCCGGGGGTATTCTCTCCCATGATAAGGAGCACATCTCCATCCTGAAAATTCCTCCCTGGCTGCAACCACTCCTTGAGTAACTGCAAAATGGGTAGGTACTCGCGCATCCAGCGATTCCAAAACTGGTCAGATAAGAACTGGACATGTCTCCAACGCTTTCCATAGATATCGCTCTGGTCAAACTGACCGGGGGGAAGTTCAGGTCCTCCTCGAAGAGGTAGCAAATGATTTGGAGTCAACGGACTTTCATCATTAGGTTCATCTGATAAAACTGTCAACGCCCTTTCATTGATGATCGACTCCACCTCGCTGAACAGCGTTGAAAAGCGTTCATCATCTAAGGCCTGCTCTCTGACGATGACCTTCAGCACCTTCCTAACTGTCCTGATTTGCCGTTCCCATACGCCTCCCACGTGGGAGGCTGCTGGTGGGTTAAATTCTCTCTTGATTTCTCTCTGCAAAAGATGAGCTTTCATCTTGACGTCCTCGTGCCAGCTCCGCATCGCCTCACGCAATTCTCTTTCAACCGCAACAAAACTGCTACCTTTGTCCGACCTGACCTTCTCTGGTACGCCCCTCCTGGCACAAAATCTTACGAAGGCATTGATGAAAGAATCGGCTTCGAGACTGCCACGCTTCTCAATGTGAATGGCTTGCATAGTAAGACACGTGAATAAGCAACTGCACCGTTTCACTTGACTTCGGCCCCTCTTCACTGGCCAAAACAGTCTATACCCACATACGAAAACGATGGCTTGGAGGGTCTGGGGGTACTCAGTCGGATGAAAGATCTGTCATTTGTTGAACTCCTGGCTTCCTTACGCCTTCAGCACGCCACGCACTCCATTATTTACTCCTTTCCAGGATATCCACTCTGAAATTCGTGAGCCCGTCTTGCAACAAGTTCTGACACGTGATGATTCTTGGGCAAAATGATAGGGATGCCGAGCCATCTCGAGCAGCGGTGCGTTTTTCAGGCGGCCTCCTACTTGGAGAATCCCTTCTTCGTCGCTGAATGGTTTCAGGATGTAGATCGGGTTCTTCTTCACAACAGACTTTCCTGACTTACGAGCTTTCAATTCTTTGAAATATTTCTGCTGAACCAATCTGATAATAGCGGTCTCTGCAAGTTGCAACTCTGATGGGTCTAGAGAATCAGCTGTCACTAAAGGTAGCCTCTCTGAATTTCTAGACTTCGCTCTCAGCCAGGTCTTGCAGCGGAGTAGCCAGGCCATACCCTTTTCAGTCGATGCCAACAAAAGTAGTTCTCTATAAACTGGATGATGGGTCTTCCACTCTCTGTACGTCATCTGTTTCAGGCCTGCCGCATCTTCCCATATCCTCGACATCGCATTGCACATTGGCTACACTTCACTTCACTTGATTCTTCACTTCCTTATTACAACTTCAGCAGCAATCTCGGGTACGGCTGGATTAGCGGGCCATGTAGTCTCTTCTTGCCATACAAATTCCGGACCTTGCCACCAACGGACATTGGAGATCATTTCATGGCCGCTCAAATCTCTCGAGGCGTTGTCCGCAGGGTTCTCCTTAGCGCCAACCTTCCTCCATTGTCTTGACATTGACCCATCTGACAAACAGACAGACAAATGTTCGCCACAAATGTATGAAACCTCTTACTGCGACTGTAGATGTACTGAAGGACAATCATACAGTCAGTCCAGAATACTGAGTGTTAAATCTCCAACGTGACCTCACGCGACAACAATCGATCCATTCTCACAGCAATCACAGCGGCAGACAGTTGAAGTCTTGGTATGGTCATCTGCCTGATCGCGGACAACCGCGACTTCCCTAACAACAGGAAACAATGAAATTTTCCCTCTGCAATTACTGCACGGAGATAGGAAACAGAACCGTAGCTTGACAGAGAGGCATCACAAAAATGAGACTACTTTACCCCAAAGAAATGTACTTCGAAGACGACGGCTCACCTCTTCGGTCAAGTAATTGCAAAATATTGTAAACGAAGAAATGCATGCTGTAGATGTCACAAGATCCAGTATTTAAAAAAGAGACGTTGGAAATAAGTCGCCCTCGTTAAATAAATGTTTATTGATCGATCAATCGATCGATTGATTGATTGATTGATCGATTGATTGATTGGTTGGTTGGTTGGTTGGTTGGTTGGTTGGTTGGTTGGTTGGTTGGTTGGTTGGTTGGTTAATTGAAACGTTTCCATACTTGTATTATATAAAATATATCTTTTTTCTTCTTCTTTATTTGTAGGGTTTCAGCTGACCTTGGTGACCGGACATGGCCGCAGCCACAGATGCAGACGCAGGCTTGCGTTCAACAAATGGGAAGGATAATTTCCACCGGTTGACAAGACTTTTGATGTGTGGAGGTGTCAGGCTTTTAAAAGAAAAGTTTGATTCTTTTCACTCGCCCACCGATCTTCCATTGAGGCTAGTTGATCCTGCTATAGTTAATCAGTTAAAGGGAGCAAAACTTTCTAAACCCGAGTGGGATTGCCTCTACCCTTCCCCTGGTACGTTTGGCAAGTCCACCGATTTCGACGTCACGTTAACATTCAGATTGTTAAGAACAATATGCAACCTTACAGAGCCTCTAACTGGGTGGAACAATCTGCCAAACAGTACAGACCACAGTCTTGAAGCAGAGTTAGTGCGGATAAAATACTACCGCAATTCTGTTTATGGTCACAACCAGACAATGGAAGTGACCAACGAGGAGTTCTTAAATCTTTGGAATGAAATCAGCCAAGCCCTTTTACGAATTGCTGGATCTATAAGTAACGAAAAGAGAGATGAATGGAAAAAGGCCATTGATGAGTTACTTAATGGTCGTCTAACAACAGAGGAACAAAGATACGTGGATGAGCTTCACCAATGGTACAAGAACGATATGGATGTCAAGGATGCAGTAGAACAACTAGGAGAAGAGCTCCACCGGGTTAACGCAGATGTCAGAGATCAACTCCAACAGCTTAACGAAAGAATAGGTGAGCTTAAAAAATGACGGATTTCGAGAAACTAAATTTCACAAGTTTCTGTTTCGTGTATACATGTACGTGGCAATTTCAAAAATAGTATTCCCTATTTCTAGCTTGCTTTCATCCACCGCATTTAGTCTACGGTCCAATCAGTCTTTAACCCAAAAGTTCACGGACGGACCAAGAAGGTGTATTAATCATCGTGTTCATAGAGTGCGACCTTTGCAAATGTAGCGCAGTTGCCAACCAATATCATAAAAATAGGTACGCAATGTGTACGTATGATTAACTCGAATTTAAAATATGATAAACTCATCAATTCGCTGTAGTCCCTTCGTTGCGCCCAAAATGTTGGCAGCGTTTACAATCCTAGCGTTGAATGTTGACTTAAATGAACCGCTAACATTTGCATGACATGGAATTACCCTTTTTCCTAGCCACAACTCTTTTTAAAGGGTAAACCTACACTCACCTAGTTTTTTCCTAGAGCAGAAGCCTCTTAAGAAAAAAAGATAATTTTAACGGAAAACGTTCTCAAAGCATATATGCTATCAAATAAAAAACTAAATCACCCTTTACCCTTTTGCCAACTAGTCGTGTATGTCTATATCAGATTTCAGGTTTTCGGTCACTACTTTTTCCCACTGTCTTTTCACTCCAGCTTTGCCTATACCCGTTAAAGGTTATTTTCCAAACTCTTTGCCGTTAAAAATAAACAATATCAGAGAATCATATTTAGAAGATCCATTTCAGTTTTAAGAAAACAAATCAGTATTCTATCACAGCTACCAAAACCTGATATCAGATTGCAATAAAAGCCTGACGCAATATCATATTGACCACGAAAACTTCCCAAAGGAAGGGACGTCTTTGTAGTAGCAATCGCCACTGGTTTGCGCCACACCGAGCCACAATAAAATATGCCATTGAAAAAGTGCAATGAAAGAAGCTGAAAGATCTGAAACCAAAAATCATAACAGAAGTCTCCATTTTTAAGTGTAACACTGGCTGTTACGTAACGTCGTAGAAATGTCAAACGTTCTGTCGCCACCCATCCCAGAACAAAAGAACAGAAGAACAAAAGTTTCCTTCTTAGCAGAAAACTAATATTTCAAAGTACACAAAAAAAACGTTTACAGTTTCTCCTGCATAGTAGCTATGCCGCATGGGCGAGTAACCACGATAACGTGACATTTACCGGTAGTCTGGTCTGAGTATCTCAAAGAGGTTTGCTATTTATATCCAGGGTTGTTATTTAATTGTCTTTTTTGCTTTCAGATCATGCGACAGCTCTTATTTCCATCGTCGTGGAACGATTTTCACAAGGTGGACAGCCTATAGCCTTGAGTCATTCACATATGGTTGCTGCGTCGCCAGCAGCAGCCGCTTCTGCAGGTACATGTACCGTCACAGTGCCTATAGACGAAGAGCAACCACAGTTTGAAGGTGCTGAGGGGACATCTAGAGTAAATCTTGAAGGAGATCACCAGTATCCTCCAACAGAGTCTTACATCTGGAGAGTAATTCTCTCGCCTGCCTATAACCTGCTTCAGAGTCTTGTAGAGTACTTGAAAGTTCAGCTTGGTGTCAGTGTTGTCAGCCACAAAGAAGGAAGTTTGTTGATAAAGGTGACATGCAGTTCATTGCAAATCCTTGAAGGTCTGTGGGACGATTATAGCAGCGGCAATCTCAGTAAAGTGGTCGAGCGAACACTTGTAACACCGGATGTGTTAGAGAAACTCGCGCTTAGCGAGCTGAAACTAAAAACCACAATTACAAAGGAAGAGTACGACAAATGCAAAGAGTTTTTTTTGACGGGAGATAAGGTGAGACCTACTTAATAGTTAAATCACTATTAACTGACACCTTTGTTATTCAGTACATATACATTGCCTGCATACGGCAGCTGCATATCATTGGCTCGACAAATGTCAGTCAAAATAATGAAAATTAACAATCAGTACACACAATACAGACCAGCAGAAGGAAAATTTAAGACTGAGGTAAATAATTTACTGGACTTTTTAACATTGATAAACATTGATAATAATATAAACCAAGAGATTCTCTCACAATATTAGTTTTCAGAAAGGTCCTGGGAGAAAATAAAACAAAAATAAACAGAAAAATGAATCTTAAGAAATAAAGAGTAAATAAAAAAAGTAACTTTGACTTATGCATTAGGAACTTTAGCTTACTAGTAAAGACAGAAAAAAAAGCTTTTTTATTTCCCTTTCTTCCAAATTAAATAGCGGTCTTGTCAATTTCACTGAAAGTATGAGCTCCTGTCTAAGGTAGACCCCTTCGTCAACTTCTATTTTTTTAAAATTGAACGTTTTATTTGAAGTTGATGAATGTAGTTTGATTTTTCTCTCTATTTTTTCGCTTGCTTTTGAGACATCACTTTCAAATAAAGCGACCAGTAAACCGAAAAACGTTGATGGAATTGAAGATATCATGGAAATGGTTGAATTGATGATTTCGCTAGACGTTTTAGCTAAAGGATGTCAAACGCTTGACGAGATGAGGGTGCTAGTGAAAGAAAAAATGGCAAGGCATAATAATTGGAGGATGGTAAATGAGGTGAGACTATTTTATGTTGCACAGCCGGAAGTGGTTACCAAATGATGCCATGCTACTACTTACCTAGGGTACTTACCATTTACATGGGAAAACCGGAAATTCCAGTTGGAAAATCAAATGGTTCGCGCCATTCCATTTGGAAAGCTTCAGAAAATATGGGCTGTGATTTGAGGTGATGCTATTTTTCTGCTCTTTTAAGTCTCTCTAGCTGATGTGAATACACTTTATAGCGATTCCCTCGATCCCCCGTAACGTCACATTTAATTGTTTAATGTTTATGCCTGAAATTTCCAACCGGATGGTTCTTGTAAATGGTAAGCACCCCTAGTCAACATGATTCGTCCACCCAACTCATGGTATTCAGGGATGCCAGAGTGCTTGCTGGTCTGACGGGCCACTAGGCTCAAATGCATCAGCTACATAATACTTTACCTGTCATAGGTAAAGTCTGCATTCAGCCCAGCTTCTGTATAATTTATAGACACTGCAAAACGGCCTTCTGAATGGACTTACGTCCTTTCTCTCTTTACGTCCTTATTGTACTTGTTACAATCTACATACGACACATACATAATCAGGCAAGCCGTTTTCAGAACAGGTTCTCCACTCGGAGCAGAGGTCAACTGAAGCAGGTTAAATTTTTCTGTATTCAAGAAGGCGCAACTTAGCGGGACGGGTACTTCCAGTCAACAATGGAAATTCATTGCAAAGAAAAGTTCGCAGCAAAGTCTATAATACTTAATTGAGTAACCTACAGAAGGTTCTAACAAATTCTGATCGATTTGTGTCAAGAAAGCATTTGAAGTGTGATGAGAAATATTATCCCCTCATTTTAATAACGAGACTAACCCGGGATTAAATTGAATAATTATGTAGTAAGTACCGAAAATTATTTCTTAACATCTTTCTTCGTAGTCGATACTTCGTGTAGTTTAATAATTAGGCGCATAAAAAAGTAACAAGACTGTCCAAGCTATATAGCGAACCTATTACCTAGAAATGCAGATACCAGGACTGTCACCAGGCTAGCCGCTATGGAATGTATAATTTGGTATGTCCATGTTATAAAAGGGAAACTGAAGGGGGAGGGGTTAATTTTGAAGTTCGTGGGGTTAAGCTTTGGAATGCGATTTCACTCGATCTACGAAAGAAAGACACCGTTAACATCTTTAAAACTGCTCTTAAAAATATTTAAAGCCTAGTTTCAACGTGTATAAATGTCTTTTTTATCCTAAAATTTTAATTTATATACTTTTTTCTTATTTTCTAGTATTTTTAAATTTTTAAATTTGCTGTATTTATCTTAGTATTATTAATATTTTAAATTTAGATTGAGGGCCACTGGCTCATCAGTTTTTACTGTCATGTGCTACCCACGAAAAATGAAGTTGTTGCTTGCTTGCTTGCTTGCTTGCTTGCTTGCTTGCTTGCTTACTTACATAGCACCGTTAAATCTTGCTGTCTTACTTTTATCAGCCCTTTTCGGCTTTAACGGAGGCTAAGAAGGAAGACGAGGCCAAAAGAGCAACTCTGTTAAATTTCTACAAGGATACTGAGGCTTGTTTGAACAACCTGGATGATAAGGTCAGATCTATCTTAGAGCTGATTACAGGAAAACTGAAAGACAAAATTGCTTTGCACAAACACAGCCTGGAAAAGAAGGAATACATTGTACTCGTTGCAGGTAGATTATGAATAACTGAAAATAACATTTGAAGCCCCGTAACTGATATAGTTAGTTAACTGTAGCTGAAACCAGACGATGATGTAATGGGCATGCGCACTAAATCACCTCACATGAAGGGATAGCATACAAGTGAATATATGAAATATCATATTTGAACTGCGGAAAATGATCTGAAGTCATGATTGATCATCGCAGTTACAACAACTTAAGCAGTTTTAGAAATTAGGCCTGAAAAAAAATTCAGGCTTGAACGAGATTCGAACAGACCATGACCTCTGCGATACCGGTGCAGTCCTGTACCAACTGAGCTATCAAGCCAACTGGGAGCTGGTCACGTTGGAAATTATCACCGGTATCACAGAGGTCATGGGTACGAGTCGCGCTCAAGCCTGAATTATTTTCAGGCTTGACATCACAACTGCTTAAGTTGTGTATAACTGCGATGATGAATCATGTCTTCACTGAGAATAGCCTTGACAGTTTTACATCCTTCCTCATTACGCCATGAAACGTATAAATCCTCTACCTATACATGGATGTCTTCCGATGAATTTTATTTCAATTCCACGATTTGTTTTCTCTCTCACTCAAACCGGTCGGTTTTCGTCACCTGTTTGGTAAGTTAAGCTCGGACTTCATGAACGTCTTACAGTTAAAAACGTGCAAACTTAAACGTCGCTCGGAGTTAGTTGAAGAATAGCCAAAACTTGGTGATTTGACCTTCAACATCATGTGTGAGAAAATAACCTAGTGGAAACATAGGCTTACCATGCTCAGGTTTGCGTGATGAACTTTGCTTTGGAAAGGCTTGTTGTCTATAAAACAAGCCTTTCCACAGGCGATGTTTAGCGCTTTCAAATTGAGACTGATTAAAACGAAAGTGAGCAAATAAAGGGGCACAGTTATATATAAGTCCCGAATTATATTGCAAAGTGGTATAGATCTTTTTAATTCGGCTGGATCTGTTCACTAACTAAGACTTATTCTCACGGTGAGACAAGTTCTGGAAAAAGCACCTTGCTGAATTTGATTCTTGGAGAGGAAATTCTTCCTCACTCTGTTCTCAGCACAACTTCTACTATTTGTGAGCTAAAATACGGAGCAACGCCCAAATTAGTGGCGCACTTGAAAGAGGAAAATCCACAAACAGGACTTGCTGAAAAGACTGTGTGGCTTGGTCAGCCAATGAAGGCCTCTCAACAAAGCTATCTTGAACAAATCTCTTCCTTTGTGCACCAAAAGAGTGAACGGGAGAAAGGGTCGGATTACGAAAAGATAGAAGTCTTTTGGCCCCACAGCTTGCTAGAGGTTAGTGATAAGTAAACGCTCCAGTGAAGCGGGGGGGGGGGGAACTTCCAAATAAAAAGCACGGGGGTGCTCGTTCTACCTATTAGGGGTTAAAAAAGTGGTTTTGGTACCCTTTAGAGTGTTCAGACTCAAAGGGTTCACAGCGGATGCTTTTGCGGTACTATTTTAGTGTATTTTGCCGAACAAGAAAATGACAGGAGATTATGTGTTGCTTTAGAATTGGTACTCTTTAGGGATGAAAACAATTCAAGCCACACCCACAAAACAGGATCTTGGTACCTCTTCAGGGTTGGTTTCAAAATTTCCGACGAGCATCCCCGTCCTTTTCATATGAGAGTCTTCCCTCCCCCGGGACACGCCCCACTGGAATTACCTTCGGGAGGTAAGTTTTGGTTGTACAATTTAATTTCGACATGAATTCTATTTTGAAGAAGTAAGCCCTATACGTCCCGTAAAATGCATATCTTTTCTCGAACCTAATGTACAGTAAGCTGCATATTGTAAACTAACTGATTATCTAACTACACTATTCACTAGAGCTGAAAGTGTATGCATAACTGTGGCAGAGCCTTTACCAACTGATACTTCGTCCCGACTCAGTCAATATTAAGCAATTAGATTATGAGCTCGAGATTTCTATCATGATCGAGAGCGAATAATCTAATTGTTTTAGGATAAATCTACTAGTAGTTCAAAACTTTATCTAAATCTTCTTCACAGACACTTCGAAAACGCCAAGAAGCAGCCGTCATTTTGTCAACAAGGGCATACTGCTACGCTACTCACTGTCTATCACAGAATAGATAGTGAGTAGCGTAGCCAATCAGAGAACGGCATTCGTGATAGAACGCTAGTACTAATATCGTAAAGACATGTTTTACTTAAGCAATAGGAAACTCTTTCTATGGGTTTACAGGCGCAATAAACCCACGCGGGATGTTGGAAGAAAACGAGAAAAGTTTGTACATCACGAGCCGTTAGGTCGTTAGGAGTTCTAAAGTCTTACTGATTTGAAACCCTTTTGCTTTCCCCTAAACAATTACACTTGAGTCGCTTTGTTGAAGTTGTCAGTTTTCGCCGCAAACCTCACTTCTGAAACATAACAAAACGGTCTTTGTACTGCCAGGCGAGTTTTGAAGTTTTCTTTGTAATAGTAAGGACAGCCATTTTGTAGACTGCTAAAATTTCTTCCTCTGTTACGGTTGGAGACCGAGATAGTCAGGAAATCATTTTATGCTTTAAAAGTGAACTGGATAAAATTATTATTCGACGCTCGTATGTGGTGATGTGTTTACAAAGTACGGAGATTTCCTGGTCGGGCTTTGATTTCTGTCAGGAAAATTCCGATTTTTTTTTTAACTAGCTTATGTGCTTGACTGATAAACATTTTTTTAATATTCCCACTCTTATCATCTGTAATACCTGCATCATTTCAGACAAACCATGTCTCACAATTCCCTGCATTCCAACCCTTTTAACTTTTTTTTAGCAAGGAATCGTTTTAGTGGACAGTCCTGGTATTGGTGAGTCACAGATTATGGACGACATGGTCAAAGAGTACCTCCCAGAGGCTTTTGCTTTCATCTACGTGATTAACAGCACGAACGCTGGAGGAATTCAGCCAGACAGGGTATGTAACATAAACATAACAACGAGGCGACCAGACCTCAAGTCCAGCCCTGACCAAGAAAAGCACTTTCCAACACTTTACCTTGATCGACAAAACCTGTCTGTCAGTTGATAATTGAATAGTTATACTCCCTCCGTAGAAATTTCTTTAAGCCTTGGGTAAAGAGTACCGTTACATGCTGATCATAGTGCAATGATAAAAACGGGGATAGCCAAGCTCGAGTATTGTCATGAAAAAATTAGTATAATTTATTTGCCGATCATCTGCCGTTTGCTTGATACGTATCATTATTAGGAGAAAAGAATACGCAGAAACCACACTTATAATACAATGAGAATCTTTAACCAGGATAAGACATACCTTAAAAACTAAGCCTCCGAGTTGAACTGAGCCAAGCAAGGTCACAGAGAAGACTTAAGAACTCTATTTGCAAAGAAATGTTTTCCTTTGTTCTATTTGTCTTTAGGTAGAAAGACTGCTGGAGCTCACTAAAAAGATATCTCTTGACCAACAAACGGAATTCTCACCCACTCGTGCTCTGTTTGTGTGCAATAAGTGGGACTGTATTGCGCCTACAGAGGCCGATGCTGTTAAGAATCACATCATTAAGAAACTCAAACGGTGCTGGCCCAGTTTAAACCCAGATTCCCAGATCATTCACATGTCATCGAGGATTGCCATGCATGCGCAGGGATATGGATTCATCACCGAAGAATTTGTCAGCCTGATGAGTGGTATCAAATCCATGGTTTTGAAGAGTATTGAAGCAAGGCTGCACACGCAGTGGAGGTAAATTGTTTTAGAAAGGTGTAACGTTATATTAAGAGTGTGTCCATGAGAAAACCAGGCAGGAGGTGATACAGCAAACTTGGCACACGTGTTGGGTTTGGCGAGTAAATGATTATGGCAAAAACTTAGGGCAAAATATTTTATTCCCTTCACGTTAAGGAGACCCCCTCCAAAAATGGCCGTTTGTCACTAATTTATTCATATATAAGTAGCTGTCTTTGATTTAATATTTCTACAACAAGAAAGGCCATGTGAAAACGAAATCCACTGGATCATGCTCTACTAATATCAGTCTCAAAGCACAGATATTCATTTGAACCAGACAATTCGATTTCTCTCCGTGGCTCCGTCTTAAGGAAGGTGCATATTTCGTAGTGTTGTGAATAGCCTTTAATTGATGGCAAATATATGCACTAGGCAACGGCAAATACACATTATTCTAACAAGAATAGCGAGAGTAATCAGTAAAGGTCTGAAAAAAGCCATAAAATGTTTGGGACTTCAATATTTTTTTCTGTGCTGGGAAACTGTTTACATAGGACTTTACGATTTTTGGCCATTTCATGAACATCCACTAAAACTCAAAAGCCACTTTTTGTCTTAGCCTAGCTCGAAATCAACAAGAAATATCTACCTAAGTATTTTCCTATCGATTCCCAGTATAAATTATAAATTATAAAGTTCCAGTATAAATTCGGCGAAAAGAAGCACTTGAGACATTTCTTTCAAATATTTTCAGAACTACATTTTGTGGCATTCTGATGGAGATTCAACGCATAAGTTCTCTAAACTTAGGTTTTCAGGCGTAAAACAGAGTGGAAACAAGAAATAAATACTACATACATGTCACTTAGACGCGATTTTGCGCTCTCGTTGGATCTTGGATTGCGAAATGTCCGGTTTTGTGTCATCTGATCCGTTGCTTCGACCCATCCCGCTTTCGTCATCGGAGATATCGGCATTTGTCGAGAAAGCTACTCAAAAGGCCGTTTCCCGTTCCTCACGAGAAGATATGAACCCAATTAATTGACCTCGCTCCCAATGTGTGGCTTCATAGCTCAGTTGGTAGAGCATTGCACCGGTATCACGGAGGTCACGGGTTCGAATCCCGTTGAATCCCTGTTTTTTTTTTTTTTCAGGCATCTTCGTTCCAATTGCTTAAATTGGAAAATTTACTGCGATGAAATCTTTCTCTTTTTCAGATGGCTTGACTACCTCCTTTCACGAATAGCTTATGTCACGAGAGCTTTCATTCGTAATTCTCACTGTGATCGCACAAAAGTTACTGAGAGATTGAAGCTTATCACGGAACGCCTCGCGATGATTGAAAAACAACAAGGTTCAGTTGCCAAGGAGCTGCAAGATTATCTGGAGAACAAGATTGACAACGCTGTCAGTTTACTGTCCAAGAACCTCAAGTCTCCTGATGTTGTTGGGCAATTTACTTCATGGACGTTGGATGATGTTCCAGACGCTGAGGAAAGTTGGGTGATGACCAACCATTACATTCAAAAGGCATTCAGGAAGCGACTCCAGGACGTGATCGCCTCGTGGGAAGAAGACCACCATGTTTTTGCCGATGCTCGCACTTCTCTGGTCAAGTACTTTCAACAGCGATTTAGCTATGTTGAGGGACAACTTCGATATCTGGAGAGCTCTGTCGTAGACTTCGTAGCAGATGAAGCAGCTATTTCAGAAACTGGTTTCCAGTCTCCTGACAACTTTACCGTGGCCGAAAAAGTTATCGTTGGCGTCACAAGCCCATTTTGGGTTCCAATCGGCCTGGTTGCCTTGATAGTCAGTGCTCCTATAGTTGGTGCGAAAGCCCTCATGAAGAAGCGGGAAAATTGGAAAAAGATGAAAAAGTACCAAGAAGACAAATGTGGCTTTCTGGCAAAGGCCTCCAAAGAATTCCTACGTGAGGCAACTGAAGATAGGTCTCTGCGGTCGTACGTGATGGAACAACTTAAAGAGTGTCAAGTGTGTCTCAGGCAAGTTGTAGCTCGTATCCCTGAGCTCATCGAGGCTGACAAATTGCTCTGTCAACAGCTGAGAGATGAGATCCGCTTACAGAAAGAAATAGAATATTTCTACAAACCTTTGTACCAAAGGAGTTTAGATCTAAGGAGTAACATGGCTTTGTTCGACATCCAGGAAGTACGCACCATTGATATCAGTTGCGACGATTTGGAATGGAAGGACGATAGAAGTTCCCTCCTGGGAAGAGGCAAATTTGCCTCTGTCTATCGTGGAAAGCTGAAGGTGCAGAATGGAGAGCAACCCGTGGCTTTGAAAGTCAAGCAAGATAAGCTAAACAGCTCCAACGCAAATGCCTTCCTAGCTGAAACAGAGACATTAAGGTATGTTTTCACTTTTAACGATATTACTCTTCTTGTCCAATTAATCATTCCACGGGCTCGTATTTGGGTTGCACAAGTGATAACACTTGGGACGACTTTTATTTACTGTTTGTAAAGAACAACCTTTTCTGATACGGAAAGGTATGTAAACTGCATTATAAGTCACAATTATTGTTGACGTTTACTTAAAATCTTTTTTTTTTTCGTAAGAGCATCAGTGGGAAATCAAAATCTCTTACTGCTAGATATAGCAACCAATTTACGGGATTTACTTCAGGAAACTAAACATATTTTGATGTATGTAACTGATGCTTTTTTAAAGTGGGGAGTGACGACTAAACGGCAACAGAATATTCTTTGAAAGAAGCCTTTTATTCCATATGGCTTTACTAACTACAAGCTACACTATTTTTTTGCGTTCAAGCTTTATTCATGGGTAGCTGATTCAGTCTTTTATAGCGCAGAGTAACAATCTCTTAAGTTCTAAAAAATTATCTATAATATAACTAAATTAGTCAACAAGCTTAACAGAAATCGACGTAAAAGATGTATTGCCAAACTCTAGCTTATCACAGCCGGTCACAGGACCAATTTCAATCTTAGATGTACGTTTGATCATCATGAGGAACTTGTACTAGACAACATCTAGCGAAAATAAATTGTGCATATATAAACTCTTAGCGATAAAAATAAATAATAGTCATAAACAGATCAGTGGTTATTATAAAGTACTCTTGTAAGTTTAGCTTTCGGGTTGGTGGGAGCATAATATTGCATTTTGTTGTTTCTACATTTCCACTGTACTAACATCCCTGAAAACATTTTGTTTCTAACTTTTGCAAGCCAATCTTTTCGGAGAGGCAAAGAGTAAAGGTTTATTTTTGTCTCAGTTGATTGGAATGTTTACTTTATTATCAAAGATTCGGACTATGTACTTATGACCGCTCTTTACTGTCATAAAGGCTACTATTTATACATCGTTCCTCTTTTCGTAGGAATCTGCCTGATTATCCCTTCATTCAAAAGTTTTATGGTGCGGCACTGCTTAAGGAAGGGAAAGAAGTGAGGGGGATCCTGGTGCTGGAACTTTGCAAAGAAAACTTGAGGAGACACATTTTCCTGAATCCTGAAAACATATGTGGGGTATCCACAGACCCTGCTACAAGGACCAAAGTAATCCGATGGGCGGGAAACATAGCTAATGCTTTAGAATTCCTACACGAACAAGGAATTTTTCACATGAACCTCAAACTGGAAAACGTGCTGGTAATTGCAAGTCTAGCTTGTTTTGTTACTGATATGTTCAGTCAAGCTAATGTTCATTTGACCTTTCAGGGACTCTATACCACTCTTGGAGATTCTTGTTCACAGCTAACACTTTAAGAGAGGATGAAGGGTGAGAGATTAAATCCACCATATAGGCCCTTTTCTCAAGTTATTTTAGACATTGTGACTAGTGTCCCATCACAGGATTGGTTTTTTCTAGACCGTCCTAGGATTTCCAACCGAGTGCGATCTAAAAATAAGGGGATTACCTTGGGAATAAGGCCTGTATGAGGGATTAACTCTCTTCCTTTAACGTAGTAGTTTATATAGCCCAATAGGAAACCCTCTTAAAAACCATTCCGTTGCAATCCCAACCCCTCGTCCGACAAACCCTTTAAAGGTGGCTCAAAACAGTTTCCATCACTTTGATTTTGATGGGTCATCATAACCATTCTTCATCACTTGATGCTACAATCATGGTATCAAAATACTGCACAATCATTGGTCAACACGTTGCTATTATTTTCATGACACAACAGGTTACCATAGCAACACTATGACCTGCTATAAACACCCTTAATTACAGCTTTATGGGCTTATAATTCAAAAACGGCATGGTGAATTTTTTTATATTATCAAATTTTGATAAGACGCAACTTTTCGCAAAGTTAACAAAAAATTCTGTACGTAGGGCTCATGGCCACCTTAAATTTTCAAAACTTTAAGGTGGCTCTGAACCCTATGTACAGATTCTGAGATGAGGTATTGAGATAACAGTATTATGTGATTCGAAAACAATCAGTTTATATCTTATTATTACAGTTATCACCCGAAGATGTTGTGAAGGTGGCTGATGTTGGTGTTGTTGGTGTTGGCGTTTCTGTTGCTTACACCGCACCGGAAGTGATTACATCCAGTGTGTATGATCGTGGCCACGCCGATATATACAGCTTTGGCATCACAATGTGGGAGATGTGGTACGGTAAGAGAGCCTTTTTCGACGTAAAAGATCTGGATGCCTCTGAAGTGGCTAAAGGAAAGAGACCCTTGCATGTTGAAGACAACATAAGGCCTCCAATTGGTTGGCAACACCTGATGGAACGGTGCTGGGATGGAAACGCAGAAACACGGCCAACCGCTGCAATGTGTCACAATGAGTTAACTTTTCTCTACCGAGAAGCAGTGACATCTATTTGAAACAATGTTAGCAATAACTTATTGCAGCTTTTTTGACATTTTGTCTGTTTAAACAACGTCTTCATGAGCAGTATCTTATGTTAGAGTAGCGTATTTTTTTTTTGTTTCGTTTCTTTTTTCTTTTTTCTTTTTTCTTTTTGCTTTTTTCTTTTTTCTTTTTTTTTTTTCTTTTTGTTTTTTGTTTTTTGTTTTTTGTCTTGTTTTCGTTTCGGGTCACTACCTGTCGGATTTTCATGACTTTCATGGTTTTCAAACCCGACTGTCAGGTGGGGATACTGAAACACGAGGTCTGATCAGAAATTATTGAGTTTTAAATAGAAGTAAATTAGAAAGTATTTGCTAAAATGTTTAAACCAAGCTTGCTCCTCAATCTACCCATGCTCAAATGCTTTTTTTTCTTGTTATATACACGCCACGTAGTTTGAAATTGGAGTGGCAGGCTATTCCAGATTTCGCCCGCACCTAAATTGTTCGGAACTGGCTGAGAGACAAAAACAACAGCAACAATCTTTACTTACGTTGTTTATTGCCTTTAAAATTAAATAATCAGTTAATTCTGAGAAATAAAATTAGAGTATGCCTAGGATAACCATGGGGATTACCTGACCAGGCAGCCAGTTGATATAACGGCAATAACAGTCTTTTCTGAAATGGCACGAAGACAGTATGAATTATTTGGGACAGCAACTAGGCTGAGCACTTTTTGTGTTTTAACTATCACCAAGCGTGTGTCAGAATATGTCTTGTATATAAAGGTCTCACTTTTGACGACGCCCTCTGCTAGAATGCCTCTTGTGTGAAAAATGTCTTCGACAAGGTGCAATGTCATTTAATTATACTATATCAGTAATAGTATGGAACAGTTTAGAAAACGTAAATTTGACCTAGTAGAGAAAATAACTCGAAGAACTGCGCGACTGATCGTAAGACATGCTAGTGGGGGCAAGGGTCCTACTCTCGAGACGATTTAATCTAAGCTCCAAAAGCACTTTTCTAATCAAGCCCTTAGAAGTATGAGTGACGAAGTGCCGTGACGTTTTGTAACTATTTCACTGTCAATACAGAAACAGCGCTTTGAGGGACACCGAAGGGAAATATGTTCCATTCATTCCACTATAAATAAGATTTACATTTTTTTTTACATATTATAGTTACCGAATGTGCGGAATCCCTTAACCATTCCGGGTGAGTAATTTTTTTATCGTTCTTAAAATAATAGGAACTATGTAATTTTAAAATATAAATGTATAAATGCAGCTCAGATGTTAGCATTTTATATGTAAAAATTCCATAGCGTTTAGACATACTTTAAAGCTTGTGTAGTTTGTATATTTTTCTTATTTTACTCCAAGCGATACTGCATGATTGGTAACCTTCCGGTAAACAAGCCATCTGCGATCGTGACAAAATACCACACGAGTACTACAAGTAACATAGGGATACACACGAGTAACACACGCATTCATACGAGTACAAACGAATACATACGAGTAAAATAACGGCAAACAATATATAGATACATACGGATAACATACAGGTTACATACGAATACATAGCAGCAACATACGATGGGAGGAGCGTAATACGCATTAGATTAGCCATTTTTCCTTTTTATTACATCTAGAGCGCCTGAGTTGTCATGTCTTGTACTAATTGTGCACGCACACAGGTGCGCCACACACACGCGTACCACACAAATGCGCGTGTGACCCATACGCGCCTCACCACGCGCACCACTCGCACACAAACAAGCGTTTGCTCTGTTGGTTGTTTCTTCTAGACAAGCCAGATAGATATACCTAAATATCTTCCCATTTTTGGACCCTGATTGCGATGATGATTACGGTAATTGTAGCGCAAAATGTACTTTCCTCGAAGTAATAACGTATAATTCCAAGAGTAACGCCATCCCACCCCCCGCCCCTCCCACGAGAAAAACGGCTTCCCGAAAGTAACGCTATTTTACCACTAACACTAACGCTATTTTACCGATGGCTACTTGAATACCAAAATGAATCGTGTTATTTTTGATAGAACGTTTCAAGTAGTATTAGTTACATTGTTATATAATGCGACCATTACTTTCGCCCTACAGCATCAACAATTGGGGCTTTTTAATTGTTTATACAGTCTGCTTTGTTTAAGTGGGTAGTTCGTAACACACATTAACGGAGCTTTTCATTTCATATGTTACGCGTCTGCTTTGTCTGAAGCGACTGTCACCGTAAAAACGCTTTTTAACCATCTGAAAGTAACGGCTACCCGAAACAAGCGGCCCCTTTTGCCTGTTAAACCCGGAAGTAACAGTGGCTGTTACTTTCGGAATTAAATTTATTGGTTATGTAAATAATATTCCCTTCAATAGTGCAAGACAGAAAAAAACACTTTTCAATAAACCCTGGAAATAACGAGCACACTTTGAAATAAATTTTCCTCTTAACAAAGCGTCAATCAATGTATATTGAAAATTGAACAATCGTCCATTAATTCGTGAGGTGGGTAACTGTAACCAAACATACTCGAGAACTGCAACGAACCATGAAGCTATAAAAATCTGTCTCGTGATAAAAAGAGGAAAAAATATATGAACTGTTTAAAAACTATACAATAACAAAATCATGATGTAAATCAAGAGATATTTTCAATAAAACTTGGATCAAGGCATAACCATAAAACGAGGAAAATCATTAAAGTTATTAACTTTTATTTAATCAAAGCTATTGATTTTGATCCTTTCTTTAAACTTGCATTGATACGCATGTTTCCCAAACACGCGCCTTATATCCCCCTGCCATCGTATATTTGTATGCAACCTGGATGTTACTCGTATTGATCTGTATGTATTCGTATATCACTCGTATGTATTCGTATTTATTCGTAAATATCCGTATATTACTTGTGTGTATCCGCATATTACTCGTGGTACTCGTGTGGCGTTTTAGTCACTATCGTCACATGATAAATTTAAATTCAAGCGTTATATGGTAATTGTCGTGTTGTTTCTCTTAAGACAATGGTTTATCGTTGAAAAGATAATTAGTAAAACAGGTCACGCGTGGTATATTTTATTTCTTGACGTCTTGTCAAGAGAATAACATTTTTGACCATTCCGGGCAAGGATGGTTTCGACGAATAGAGAAAAGAATAAATGATCTTACCCCACTTGAGACGTATTTAAAATTCTATTTTACTGCTAAAATTAGGACGTCAGTAAAGACGTGACTATCATAACAATACCTTAAGCGATTTAGGAATACAATAAATGCAGATCTGGTTTAACCGTGGTGATAAACAACATTGTCTCAAGAGGAAACAGGAAGACTTCACGATAGGTCACTATATGCGAGGCACGCCTCGCGCTTTAAACATGCTTGAGTTAACTTCCTCGTTCAAACGTATATATATACGTCGCGGATTCAACAGAATGTCTAAACGAAGTATCGTCCGGTCAAGTTTTACAACCTTTTCAGACAGGTGTTTTGCAGAAAACAAGAAGAGCTTTTGTTATTGTTCTCAATGCTTAAATCGTTTTCAGGTTTGAGGACGGGAAATGAAGTTGTTAGTAGCGCTTTAAGCTTTATATTTACGTTAACGCAAAGAGCGGACACGGATAAAAGTTCAGCAATCCGTAATGGCACAATCTCACTCAAGCCCTCGACGCGTGGAAAGTATCACGGATCTGACGCATGATTTAGACCTCCTGTTCCCAAACGGATATGGCCCGGTTTCCAGTATGGTCGAGGGGATACAAATGCGACAAACTAAGACACAAGAACTTAAGAGAACATGTGGAACAGTGCAACAGGTAGGCCTAAGTATAACGGTCGCTATTGGCGATGGAGACAACGTTTCCCTCTGTTGTTTTTAAAACTCGTAATGTGCATTCAAATCTATTTGCCGATTAATCAGTACTACTCGCGATCGTCCAAATATACGAAAAAAAAAACATACGAAGCATTAATAGTCCGAGGTCTAAGCTAACTCGTCTAAGCCAACTCAGTCAAAGTTGTCGGTGAGGTCGAGATTAAACCGTCGTTTTAGACCACTGAAGTAGGGTTTTGTACTTTCATACCTTCAGTGAATAACATAGATATCAGCCAGCGAAGTACAGCTGTAAGGAGCAGCAAGCTGACCGTTTTCGCAAGCATCTTTTATTAGTTTAAGTATTCAGTGATACGGCATAATTATGAATAAGTCGAATTATTCTGGCATTTTGATTGGTTCTTACTTATGATCAATTGGAGGAGATGTCATTAGCATTTATTGGTTTCTTTATTATACAAAACAAATAGACTCCAAGCATGTTGCCGTGCGTCTGTTCAGCAATTGATCACAGAAGACGTTAAAATGTGGTAAAGACATCAGTGACATACTCGGCTATCGCCTCGTGTGCCACTTTTTTAATCTTACCACATCTATGATCTATTACTGACCAGACGCTCGACAACATGGAATCTATTTGCTAGACCAATATCAGCTAAAAAGGAAGTTGAAAGGTACCCGACTTCCGCTTCTAGAAATCACTCACTGACAAGGAACCTTTGAACAAGGAAGGAATTATCCATGCACCTATTAACAGATCACTGTTATTTTAATCAACGGAGATATACTAAAGCATAGACATGCAAATTATGCTCGAGACCATTAAAGATGATTTCCAGGCCGTACTGCGCACTCTCGAGAGTTTGTTTACGTTTTTTGTTTTGATTCATGTAAGACGTCACAAAGTGTTTACGGCTTTTTGGTTTCACAGTAAAGTGCTTGCGAAATGTACCGTGGAAACTGACTTGTGCAAATTCAAAGTTTCATGTCAACCGCCATAATGGATGCGAAACTTTATGCTTCGTTCTGTTTGAATTCACTGGATGAAACAACTTCGTAGCTGTGAAAATCCAAGAAACTGTTGGAAAAAGAATTTAAAACGCTTCGAAGATAAGGCATGTGGTCCGTAACGAATAACATCGATTCGACTTCCATTGAATGAGACTCACAAACATTGGGGTTCTGAGGCTGCGCAATGCGGACTGAAAATCCTCATTAATCAAGAGTTCAATGAGAAAGCGAATATTTAAGTACGCTAGAGCCGAAATTTACATCTTGCATAGATGGCTAAACAAACACTTTCGCGCGAATTGAGTCAGTTTGCACGTTCAGTTCAATTCCGGATTGAGTTTGCGTATGAATAACATCTCTTAAATGTGGCAATCAACTTTGCTGGTACATCTCGCAGGCACCTACTGTGAAAGTCAAAAAGCCGTGAACACTTTGATTTGATTTTGACGTGTCGATTGTGTAGCCACCAGTCAAATGCGAGATTAAACCGCGAAAGAAGAAACAGACAAAAATTAACGGCCTCTCTCGATCAGTCACGAACTACGCATCAATCGCTTCGCCTTCCAAAAATCATCGTTACCCTGTAGTTTTCTTATTAAAAAATCTTGTAACCACTTTGGAACCGCAGACATTATTGTTTTTTTCTCGACTGGAACTCTTCTTAAATTAATCTCGCCTGGAAACCACCACATCAAAACGGCGCGAAAAATCGAGAGCCTGAAATTTGCATACTAATAATTCTCATGTACAGCTAGTTTTAGTGTTGCCCTTTTGATTGAAGGAGCGGGCACGGAAGAATGACTGCTGTCGCGAGTTCGAGACATTTTTCTTCTTTTTCATCACGTAAACGGCGTAAGATGGGAAAAATTATCATACACGACTGTGTTATGAAAGGACATGGTATCTGAATGGTGCTGGTCTTGTCTTCCCTACAAGTTTTGCGAAGTCGTTAGAAAATGCGTAACGTGCAAAAATTAGATTTTGCTGCAGCCGCTTTCCAAACTTCAGTCTCTCCCTGCTGCATTGCGGGTCTCTGAAAAACGCGGACCGGGTGACGGCGGAAGGCGGATGGCAAAATGCGCATGACAAAATGAGGATTAAAGGCTGGTTTTCACTAGCGACGGAGTCGTAGTCAGAGTCGTAATCAGAAGCGTAGAGTGATACGATCTAGTGAAAATAGCAGGTAGCAGAAGACCCATTCCGCTTATGACTCCGTCGCTTACGATCTAGTGAAAACTAGATTGTCGGAGTCGGAAGCAGAAGCGGAAGAATAAACCAACTACAATGCTCCATTCTGGGCCTTGTGATTGGTTGGTTCTTCCGCTTCTGCTTCCGACTCCGACAATCTAGTTTTCACCAGATCATAAGCGACGGAGTCGTAAACGGAATCGGAAGAAATGGAAACGTTCTGATTCTTCCGAGTCCGATTCCGTCGAGCTTATGACTCCGCTTATGACTCCGATTTACGATTTTCACTGGGTCATAAGTGCTCTTACGTCTCCGACTACGACTCCGACTCCGTCGCTAGTGAAAACCAGCCTTAAAAAATGCGGATGGAGAAATGAGGATGATAAAATGCAGATGACAAAATGTGGATAGAAAAATGCGGACGTAAAAATGCGGAAGGAAAATTGCAAATGACTATATGCGGATAATAAAATACTTATGAGGGGAAATTAACTTACGATGTTTTCTGACAGTCCTACTTGAAAATAAACCAGTTCATTTCATAGAATTTAGACCGAGAAAGTCCAATATTTTGTTACTCAATCACAAAAAAGATCAAGATCAAAAATATAACGGAACAGTCTTGATCGAAAAACAGACTAGACTTTCTTTTTATCATCAGACTCCGTTCTTCTTTCACTACATCGAAGGACTTTTACTGTTTATACCTAAGCAAATTTCCACTGCAAGAAACAGGCATTGCCAAATTAAATGGAACACCGCTACAGTAACCGATCGCGTCCCAGTGTACCTTAGTTGAAAAGTTTGCATATGCACAAGACTACGCACAACACGTCTTCAAAGGCTGGGGACTCCAGCACAAGTGAAAGAACATGGACGACGGAGTTTTATATATAGCGCCGATTCCTAGAGCAAAGTTTTGGCAGATCTAACTTCGGCCTCACCTTTATCTTACCTTTCCTCTAAGTGTTTTTGCAGTGAAAAAGCTGACTGGTCAGCGTCAAACGAACAGGACAAGACCTTCAAATATCGAACAGGTACAGAGCGTTTTTACAGCTTTAATTTGCTCTGATACAGGTTTCATGCAATTAAAATAACGAAAAACAAAACTCGAATACAAAGAATATAGGTTTTTACACCTCCTGATGGAGTTCTTTTTGCATGTAGTACAGTTCTGTCACACTACTACTAATAGCATTCATCTCACCAATATTTTCACCGCCAGCCATCAGGGCTCATCAGAGGAAACAATGGTATGACTTTGCGGTGATGATCGAATTATGTTCACCGATATTCGACTTCTCCCTACCTAAAATAGACAAGAGAACTTTGTCGTTTATTTCCTCTCGTACGGATTTTGTAATCCGCAATTTCCCATCGGCATTTTGTCATCCGCATTTTTCCATCCGCCATCCGCTATCCGCCATCCGCCATCCCCCATCCGGTCCTCATTTTACAGAGACCCCTGATATTCCTCCAAATCCTTGAATTTTTTTCTTCCCCCTGGTACTCTCGTTGCAAGCTTCTTGTCTACTTAACATATCAGTTTATTTACTGAAATCCATTATTTTGACACACAATACGATAATCTTTAAATTTTAATTAGGAAATCTCTCGTATGGTCGGTATCGCGCATTGTTACATGTAGTTGCATACTGTTTACAAAAAAAATCTTTGCTCCTTACCCTCGTTTTTTTCCAAACGTTCGCTCTTTCCATGGAAACTGATCTTTTTAGTTCGGAGTTATCAGGGTTCTCTATAATTTTTATCGCCAAAGATAGCAACGGATTAAGTTGAATATAGAAGGGCTGTTTGGTTTTGTAGCCTTAGGCTGCAAGTCCGCACGTGCAGGTTTGAGCCACACGTCGTTTAAAGTCGCTCGAATTCCCAGTTTGCTTGCTCAAATAGAACAGGTTAAATTAGTATTTACAAAACTACAGGTTAATAGCCATTTTTCGGAAGGATCGAAGTGTGGTTTCGTGACTGATGGAGACATCGTTAATTTGTTTGCTTTCTTTGCGGTTTTATTTCGCGTCTGATCGGTGGCTACACAATCGACATGTCAAAATCAAAATCAAAGTGTTCACGGTTCTTTGACTTTCACAGTAAACTGTTCTAACAGAAGCTATGCTATCCGACCATTATGTTCGAGCTGGTAGTGTTTGTACATGTAAATGAGATCAAACATGGCCAAGCGTTCCATCGCCTTTCTAGTTGTGGAATTACTCCACCGAGCTCCTAAGGTGGAGCACAGAGTTTATGTGAAGCCCACCAACACAGGCCTCCTCCTTCAGTCACTGTCAGAGCCACGTATATGATCGGTACAAACAAAGCTTAATTAACACCATGCTATACCCGGCATACCGATTATCTTCTGACTAGTCACATTTCCCCCGAAGAATGTGACCGATCAGAGAAGTGTTCTGTAAGCTTAAATACCCACAGCACTTTAAAATTACCACGTTGGCCATTAAAAAGCTCATTGACACTAAGGTATCTGACTAACAACCCTATCTAACGCCACAAGAGAAAACGAACATTTTTTAAGTCATCATACCGTTCAGCGAACGTTGTGAAACATGTACAGCAACTTAGCAATCTAAGTTTAAAAGTAACAACCGTCATCCAACCTGTGTTCGCAAGTCGGAGACTCAATGAAGATCTCTGGGTGCAACAAGCTAGGGCCTTCTAACAATGCGCAGGACATATTAGTTTAAATGTAACCTATGTGGTGCAGGATGTGGGGAGTGGGGTATACTCGTAGGCACATGCACGAGCATGTGGATGGACGCAAATAAAGTCGTCCTCCATTTACAAACACTTCAAACTCTAACATATTTTCTTTTACGACAATGAAATGAGAAATAGATAGATAAATGAATTGCGTAACGGAACAACTCTTTGTCTAGGGATATGAGAGGATCTTGAAAGATCTCGAACTAATTCGTGACCGACGACACATGTTAAAGGAGTACTACAAGGAATTGAAGAATGTGTTACGAGAAACTACGGTGATAAGTCAGACAGAACAAGAAGAATTCCTGGTTAGAGCTGGACAATGCATTGCAGATCTCGATAACAAGCGATTCACCATACTCATTGCTGGTAAGACCAATGACTGTTATAGCTGTCTCGCACCAGAACGACCTGACGGCTCTTACTGAAACAACATCGTACGACACTCGGTTTGTAATGAGAAACACTGATTAATATTTCCATTCTATAACAGGAGAGACCAGCGCGGGAAAGACCAGTCTTATTAACCTCTTGTTGAAGGACAACGTTCTACCGACTTGCATCACACAAAACACACACACCATCTGTGAAATATCCTATGGACCAACGAAAGAAGCGGTGATACACTTCTTCAATAAAAGCAAACCCGCTCGAATCCTAAATGAGAGCAAGTTTCACAAGATTAAACGATACATTGAAAAGCCGGTACAGAATGAACCCTGGTGTAAGAGATCAAGATACCCAACCCACTCTTGAAGGTACAAAATAAAATTTGTTTATATCAAAGATTTCAGGGAAAGAATAGTTATTTTTTATTACGTCAGAAGCAAAGAAGCATGGCCACGAGAACGAAACATTAACGCTATAGTAACAATAAAAGTATTAAAGTGTAAGGGATTCGGGCAATCCCATCCTCATGCATTCCCACATTTGAACTTTTCGAGCTCAGATATCTCGAACCCTATGCTCTCTGTCGAGCTCAGATCACTTTCCCTTGAATAAGATTTTTCAGGTATGTAACTGACATCGGCTACCTCGAACCCGGCCCCACTATATATATAGAACTGGTTTTCGTTTCCCTTGAGAGTTCCAGATAGTGGAGTGAGCAGGTACCTGTCATCAGTGCCAAGCACTGTTTTACAAAACCGAATGGTTAAGATTGCAATATGGCTAGGCTTTCTAAACCATCACGCAACTGACGATGAATATGGGTTGTAGTTTGGTCCTTTCAGCTTCACCTTCACTGTTTCGCCGTTGTTTTCGTCTAGGGTGGTGTGGTAATTGTAGACAGCCCAGGAATCGGTGATTCAGAGCAAACAAACAAGATAGTCTTAGACTATTTGCCACGGGCCTACGCGTTCATCTACGTATTAAACAGTTCAAATGCCGGAGGATTACAGGAGGACAGAGTGAGTAAAAAATAAATAAATCTATACTCTCCTCGTCACATTCTTTGGACATCGGACGAGTGGTCCGGGTTGGAGCTCGTGGTGTTGTGTAGTAGGGAAAAACACCTCACTATCACAGTTTCGGGTTCCCTTCATTCAAGAGAATAAATGGGTATTGGTGAACGATTATAGGGTTCCCTGACAAAATACAAAGAGGATTAGAGAAATTGCTTATAGCTTCCGCCTCAGGATCGTGCGGATATACGATAAAAACCAACCGTATATTGAACGTTTAAAGTCTATAACCTCTTGGGAAAATTCAAAATGTGAAATGAGCTCCGTGAACAATCCTCGATCCTGGATCACTGATGCAGGGTTTTTATTTCCAAAGCGTCACTGAATAACAGCTGTTAGGGGCGAAACAAGGGACAATAAGCTAGCTGTATTCTCAAGCGATGTTTTTCAGTTATCTAACACATACATGCACACCATGATTAAGTTGCGTACCGTTCGCAAGCGATATGGAAACTGGTATCAGTTGAAAAGGAAGCAAGAAGGTACACTTTCCGTTTCTTCTAGGAATCATTCACTGAGACAATGGAGCTTTGTACACGGAAGTAATTATTCCTATATGCATTAATCTATAGATCGTATTCACAAATCATTGTTACTTTAATAAATAGAATTTAACTTGAAATACTAGGAGTATCTACCCTGAAAGCAGAGAAGCTTCGATCTTTTCTAATCAAGTTGGGAAAGAGAAAGAGAAGAGTCGACTTTCACTCTCCCGACAGTGAACATCTGGAATTGATTCTCACGGAAATTGCAGGATTAGGAAAACTCCTGGGAGCTTGTTTCAGGGCTCAACCTCCCTCCACTCCACCCCGCCTCGTTTTTCCTTCACTCACCCACCGTTTGCATTGTCCCCACTATCCAAACGGAACAGGCTTAACCTCTAGCCACTTTAAAAGCCACCTGAGGGGTCAAGTTGCCCCAAGTGGAGACTAACGTTTCATTCGAGCTTTTCCTCTGGTTAAATACTTTCAGCTTATGCGTATCTTGAGCGACTGGATAAAACTCTATAATGGAGAGCAACGCTGTGGAATCACTGCTGAGTCTGCTCTGTTTGTTTGCAACAAGTGGGACGAAGTTGAAAAACAAGCCAACCAAAGCCAAAGAGAGGACCTCCAGAAACATATCATTGGCAAACTCAGAAAAAAAATCCCCGACCTTGATGAAAGATCCCAATTGATTAGGATGTCGGTGTTGAGAGCAGCGGAAGTACACAAGAGATTTAACGTGATGAGTGATGACCTGAACTGCCTGTTTAACGGACTGCAACGGCTTCTTCCGCTTTGTATCGAGAGAAAAACAGAATATCTTTACTGGTAAGTTTAAGAGCAAATGTCCACAAAACTCGAACAGAATCAAATTTCTTCGCCAAGGCTAGAGAACTTAGCTTTGCTCCTCTTTTGGGTATAGCTAGCACCTAGCAAGAACGCAAAGAGGCTGTAGTTTTTCCCTTGAAATAATTTTGCCTTTACGTACATTTTAAAAAAAGACGATTTAATCTCCAGTTCCTACTGGGTTGGAAAACGACCATTTTCATTCGATTTGCATGTCGCCACAATCGAGCGCAGAAAAGCTGTAATGCGACCAACGTATTGTAGAACCGCATGCCTTGTCCCAAAACAACAATTCAAGAATATTGGATTAATCAAAATATTTGGCTGTAAGCAAATTCACCAGAGTGTTCTCTCACGTTTATACAGTCGATCGGTGAAGAATTGTCATTTTGACCACGTGCCATTTCTCGGAATTCCATAAGGTTAAGGATTTTAACTATAAAAGAATGATAGGTCTTTCAATGTAATATGTATATAAGATGATTGGGAAAATGATTTAGCATTGGTCAAAAAATACTCTAAATCGTTTACAAACGACAACTTATTACTTGGAGAGGTCTTAAAATTTTAAAACACAACGTTACCAGCATAACTCTTCATCAATGTGATCTGTCGTGTTTTGACGCGGGTTCCCGTCTGTCCACAATTTTGAAGATATTACAGTCCCTTTTTAAAACGTTTTTCAAAACTTATTACTTTATATTATCATTCGCTAATTTATTTTAACAGCTGCATCAGTGGCCAGCTCTGCAACGTGTCGGATCAGCTCAAATGTGCGATGCGAAATGCCAAAAGAAACGGGCAAGAAAGACTCAAGATTCGCCAACAACTTAAGGTGAAGCTGGAAAAGCTCAAGAAAGGCATATTCATCCAGGAAATGGAAGACGCAATATCTAATCACGTGAAAAACCTTTGTGAAAAAATCACATCTTACATGAAATCAGATGAAGTCAGACGCAGGTTTTGCACATGGGAAGAAAATGATCTGCCTAACATTGCCGATCGTCATAAAACGGATGCAACAAAGATCAGGGAGATGTATAGCAGATGCATTGAAGAGCGATTCCTGTCTTTTCTTTACAAGTGGGAAAGCAAGGAGCAGCTTTTTGCAAGAGCCTATGCAGACCTCGAGAAACAATTTCATCAAAGCTTCTACGATCTTGAGAAAGACATCCGTGATATTGATCGGGTACTCGTCGGTGATTCTGGGGATGAGCTCATACCCTGCGAGACTCGTCCTATGAAAAAATTCGTAGTGATGACTCTCGGAATTTTTATGCCAGTTTTGATTCCTGTTGGTCTGGCTGCAGGAGTTCTGTTTGCACCGGTGTTAGGTTACCTGTTCATCGACAGGCAGCTCAGGGAACGACAGCTGATGAACAATCGCTGCCAAGCTTTAACAGAATTATCGGCCAGGTTTCTAGAGGCTTCCATCAACGATGAAGTACTCCACCATGTCCGAGACAACTTCTCCGATGAGATGACTCGCATTACCCGGGTAAAGAGATGCCATCAACACCTCATAGCCAGATATGAGCAGAGATGCAAGGATCTCACAAGGAGCGAAGATAATTCACGGGATAAAGAGACTTTGGAGAAGAACGGTCCGTTATATGAGAAGCTGCAGGAAATGAATGAAAAGCTGACGTTCGATGCCCTCCAAAGTGGAATACAGGTGACGTACCCACCTTGCCAAATTAACATCGGGAGACTTCGTTACAACGTGAGACACATCCTAGGTAGAGGTAGCTATGGTACTGTCTTCAAAGGCCAATTCACCCCTCCCGGACATGGAAGAAAAGAAGTTGCTGTCAAAAAGCTTAAAGAAGCTCTGTGTCCATCAAGCGTGGTCACTTTCCTTGAAGAAGCAGCCATGTTAAAGTAAGTATGTCTAGAGACACTGAAATTTTATTTTATTTCAGGTTTGGGGAACCCAACGACAAATGCAATCCAAATGTTGACTTAAGCAATATAACTAGTTTAACTATACCTAAAAGTGTGTCAGTAAGAGACGCTGTTGCGAAAAGCGGTTAGAGAAGTCGACTCCTGATCGAGTGCTCCAAGTTCAGGCCACGGTTGGCGTCATTGTGTTTTTGTTCTTGGGCAAGACATATCAATTTTTAAATTGACTCTCCTCCCATCTAATAAGTTTGGAGATGGGTTTCCGATAATTTAATACTAAGGGCAACCCTGCGATGGACTAGTATCGCATTCAAGGGAGAGGAGAAATACTCTTATTCACGTATTACTATACAGAAAGCAGGATATGTTCCAGCGGTTACACCACTTGGCCTGACGCTCACTTTACCTTTTTGACCTTTACCCAAAACGTGAAAGCAAACGATGTCTTCCAATGGTCCACATCGCTTTCCAGTGAAATTTTGTCCTACCCCAAATTCATCTCCAGTTACGTCTCCTAAGGAATAATTTGAATTTGAATTAGAGTTCTTTTATCAACTTTAAGCCCACCATGAAAAAAAACTTTGAGAGCAAAATTTCACTCGAGAGAGTCCTTTATATTAAACATGATAACACCGCTTCATTTCAAAACATCACAGCTAGGGGTTATCAGTTCATAGTAATTTACAGAATGCATTTTGGCATTCTGAAAGAGGAAAGCTGTGAGGGTCTCAATGATTCCCGTTGTTAGAGATGCAAATGCGTTTGGCTCCGAACGCAAATACTTCTGAATGGTATCGTGAGTTTAGTTGTGTACTTTTGCAAAGATGACTTCATACCATATAACCATTCTTCACACAGCCGGCAGCTGAAGCACAAGCACATAATTGCCTTGTATGGAGTGGCCATAGAGGTTGACAACCACAAACTGCTTTCCGTGGCGCTGGTCTTCGAGCTATGCCCTGGAAGTCTGAAGAGCCACATCTTTGGAAACGACAATCGTATCCCTTGGAAGACCCCGAATGCAGCAACCGACACATTTCGATGGACCAGGGAGATCTTAGATGCACTCGAGTTCATTCACAGCAAAAACATTGTTCACAGAGATCTCAAGTTAGACAACATTCTGGTAAGTTAACCAACGCAAATAAGCTACAACTTCACAGCGGTCAAAAGCATGACGCGTGAACCCAATAATGTCGCCAATATTGACGCTTAACGTTCAAATTTGCACGTGCGCGGGGTCTGATTTTCAGCAAGGCTATCGCTTCGGACCTTCCCGTAATCCTTCATCGTTAATATGGGTAACTCAAGAGGAGATTTTCGGAAGAAAACACTGTCTCGCTCCCTTTCTATATTTTTCAGTTGCCTCAAAATGCTGCTATCGACCTTTTTCGTACTATCACCTAGTTTAAAGCAAACTGAAATGTCCACATCATCCAGTCCATTGAAGAATCCGATAAGTTATTCCATTTGCTACTATTGGATACGAGATGACTATAACAAATACATGTGCCTATAAAATATTGATTCTAAGTAACGTTTAACTGAACTAAATTAATGGAACTTGAACTAGTTTACAACTCGTTTTTACGTGGTACTCAGCACGCATCTCAGTCTGCTTTCAGCTAGAATAACATTTTGGGTAATTCTGGCTCCAAATGTACTGCTTTATTCTGCCTCCAAATAAATTTTTATGATAATTCCGGATGAGAAAAATGTTTCACAATCAACCAATTGTTATCCTGAGCTGGCAGTTCAGGGACTGTTTGAATGTTTTTATGGCCTTTTCTTAACCTTTCAAGACAATTAAGGCTTTGGCTTCTTTCTTTCCGATCTTGGCTTAACTTTTGTTACAGTTATGACGATTTGCAAACCTCATTTACAGATTTCAAGACGTAACCAAATCAAAGTGGCAGACCTAGGGTTGGCCAAACTGAAAGACAGAATCACGGGAACCGTATGTGGTACAATACTGTACATGGCACCTGAAGTACACGGAGGAAAGCCCTACTGCACGAAGGCCGACATGTACAGCTTCGGTCTCATGATGTGGGAGATGTGGTTCGGTAAAAGAGTCTTCTCCGAACTAAGCTATCAGAGTCTAGGCCTGAGTGACTTCCTTCGACGAATAAGTGAGGGCCATTATCGGCCTCAGACCCCCAGGAGTGACAGGAGATTCAAACCCAATCTTCCTCCAACACAGTTGACCAAACTGATGACATCCTGTTGGCAAACCGAGCCAAGTAAGAGGACAACGGCGACGGAATGCAAAGCCTTTATTCAGAAAATCTCAGATGATTACATTCTTGTGTAGATCTTGGATAGTTAAATGTTAAGGGCCTATTAACCGATTTATGCGCGTGCTCGCGCGTTGCTAAGGAGGTGAAATTTTACTTCCGGTTACTTACGTCAGCCTGAGCGCGGAAAATAAAAACAACTCAATAACTTGCAAATTCTCTTACATTTTAGATGTTTTTCTTTGTTTTTCACAAAATGCAAAGTAAAAAAAGTACAAGCAAAGACAAAATAAGAGAAAGACAGAAAAACAAGAGCAATAGAAAGAAGCAAACTAACTACGTGTGGCTTTGTTTGATCTTACCGAAGTGCACTGGTAGTGTAAATTGCGCACGCGCTGATAGGGTAACTTCCAATATATATCGGGTGTACTTCCGGTTTCTTTAAATGCTAAAGGAAACGTGGTTTTTCATTAAATCCAACCTTTTTTGACGGATTTCGATTAAACCAACGTTGGAAACATAGCTATGCATTCCTTTTTCGAAATCATGCGTTTTTCAGAAAACTACTACTTTTTTTAATATTTTGAAATTCTCTCAAAATTTGACCTTTTAGAAATGAAACAAAATCTATGCATAGCGTTTTAAGGATTTAAATTAAAATGTTAAATCAATGAAAAAAATCCCGATAAAGTAATTTGCCTGGGAGCCTTTGCGTTTTTTCAGTATTAGTCACATGACCATGGGCATGGCCTGATGACGTTATCACTAGTGTTGATGATCATGAAAAAGTTAAAACACATGAAATAACTCTGAACTAACTAAAAACGATAAGGTTATATGAGAATAAATTTTCCTTAGCAACGGCTTGAAAAGATCGGTTAATGGACCCTTAAGACAATTATCAATACGTTTCTTTTAAATACTCAGACCGATTAATTCCCTACGAAATCAAAATAAAATTTGATATATACATGTAAAGCAGTGAGTAATACGTACGCAAATCTACTGTATAATAAAACAAGAAGCTTAAAGGCTGGTTTGCACTAACGACGGAGTCGAAGTGGGACTCGTAAGAGAGCTTACGACCTAGTGAGAATCGAAAATCGTTGTCGTTAGCGGAGTCACGAAGCTCAACGGAATCAGTTCGTTTGCTCGTTTGCTTATGATATAGTCAGCGAAAACTCAATTGTCGAAGTCGGAAGCAGAAACGGAAGATAGGCGCGGAAGATAGGCTGCTGACCGCGGTTTATCCGACACTCAAATTTACTTATTAGGTCGCTGGAAATCCAACGCGTTCAAAAAATTTGTTCGGGTCAGTTCTAGCTTTTCCTCCGTTTAACTCATAGATTGCATTGTTTATGACTTTTATCGGCTGTTGGCTGCTGGTAAGTAAGCCTTCAATTGTTACTCTATTTTAACATACTGCAACCACCTCTTCAGCTTGCAGGGGCAGCTGTCTGTGGTTTTTGCTTCTTTCTTTTCCATCGTTTATATGATTTTCTGTGATGTGTTTTTCCTGGGGTGGAGCAGCCTCTCCGAGGCTCCTGTGCACATCCAAAGTTTGACCATCCTCCTCCCCTTACCGCTTCACTCGCGATTTTCATATACCAGTTCCATTTGCCGGCGTTAGTTTGCCCACACCTTCACTGGGCCAAGTTGTTATATTTAGCTGTGCTTGTTGTTTTTTTAAGATTCAACTTTTTCAATAAATCAACGGCTATGTACTCATGAACACGGCCACTATAAGCCCAATCGGGGTTATTTATTTTATACCGGGAGTAGGGCCGTTAGGGCCTAGTAAACAGAGCTCAGTCAAAAGACATCGTAAATGGGTGGGGCATAAATAACAAACATACATAAGGTAAAAGGTAAAGTCTGCATGCGAGCCAAGTGGCCCATCAGGCCGGAGCTTATCCCGGTTTCTGTAGCATGAAGCGACTAGGAGTATTTCTACTCCCCCTAGATGGGATACTAGTCCATCGCAGGGTTACCCCCAGCATTAAGTTCGCCGGTACCCATTTATACACCTGGGTGGAGAGAGGCACTGTGAGAATAAAGTGTCTTGCCCAAGAACACAACACAATGTCCCCGGCCAGGGCTCGAACCCGGACCGCTCGATCCGGAGACGAGCGCACTAACCATGAGGCCACCGCGCCTCCCACAACAAACATACATAATGTATATTAAAAAAAATTAAAAACTGGTAAACTGTTTCACTTTCTGCTTAGAAACGGGCAACGTGTCCGCCCTGCGTACTTCATTCGGGAAATTGTTCCATACGTAAGGCGCTTGATATGTAAATGAATGTTCTCCAAAGCTGGTGGTTTTTACCGCCCGCACTTTAAGCTTTGCATAGCCTGTAAGATTATAAGAGCCGGCTGCGTCGCACTCCTCGAGATAAGAACGCAGATTGGATGGTGCAGCACCATGTAGACATTTATACACCGTAATCAACATATTCTGTACTCTCCTTTGCTGTAACGTAACCCATTTTTGGGAGAGTGCAATAAAGTTTCTTTCATTCGTTCATTCATTCATTATCTAGCTCGTGTAGTAAGTTATCATAGTTACTCAAATTATGGTCCAAAACTACCCTCAGTGCCTGTTTATTCAGCTGGTCCAGCTTATCTCTGCTGCGCGCGCTTCAGTGATGCCACACATCATTGCAGCATTGAAACACTGGCTGCATGAAGACATTGTACAGCAAATGACCAATCGTTAATGTGGAGAAAGTCAGTATTTTTTTTTTACTTGAACAGATGCTCTCGTTAATCTTCATACACAGTCAGGATTGACCAATGATCTACCTCGATAGGGACTGGAAGCCTTGGAATGCTTTGTGAAACTTAAATGATGCATAAATTAATTCATTCAAATTATTTATTGGCGGCCAAGACTATTGAGCTTTTTCATATGGTTGAACTCTATTGACCAGTCTGTTTGCTATCTGGGCTTGTTCCACTCCAGTGGCATTAATTATGTTGTATTAAACTGTAATCAAGTCGTAATTGTACAGATGTAAAGAAAATAATTTACATGTAAATCGCTAGCATTCAAAGTTATTAATGAAAACGTATGGAAACGTTTGAGTGTCGTTTTGTTAGCTTGTCGGAATGATTCTTTTACTGATAAAAAGTTCTTCCCAGAAGCGCAAAATTCGCTTCCTGGCATCGAGTGACTGCCTGCCGTAAAAACGGAGACTATCTGGTCTATTTTACATCTTCTTTTGACTGAGTTCTTCAGGATTTGTTAATTTTAGGAAGTGATCAAGTTATTACAGAAGAACGTTGACTTACTGCTGGGTTCTAATTTATTTTTTGCGGCTTCTCATCCGTAGCTGGACAAGCTGGACAATATTCTGGTGAGTTGACTAACAGCAATTTTAACGCGGTCAAAAGCACTGCGCACGTAGTTTTCGCGAAAACGGACTCTAAACGCCTCAAACACACCTTGTCACTGTTGTGGGTAGGGAACCATGCTTCAGCAATTACAGAGTTTTCTAGGAATTCGATGGCAAATAATGTTCTTTCAAAATTCAATTCTAAACAGTGTTTGACGGCAAAGTTAAGACACTAGCGCTTTAGCTCAAGCGCTATTGAGATAAAGGAAAATAGCGCTATATAAACAAAGTATTATTATTATTGTTAGTGTTATTGTTATTGTTATTGTTGTTGTTGTTGTTATTGTTATTATTATTATTATTATAATTATTACTATTATTATTGTCGTTATTATTATTATTACTATCATTATTACTATTATTGTTATCGTTATTATTATTATCATTATTATTATTATTATTATTATTATTATTATTATTATTATTATCATTATTATTATAGGCAAACGGTCGCATTGACCGAATTTGAGGGATGCAGCAGTACCAGAAAGCGTCCAGTCGAGTTTTTAGTTTTCCATACTTTTGGCTACAAATTTTTACGCGGCTTTGCCGTCTCAAAATCGCGTTTAGTTTTGTTCTGCGACTTAACCAACTCGATTGTCATCATGTGGTGGCCGTTCATGGGCTGTCTGAATGTTTTACAGCCTTGTACTTGTTGTCTGGAAATAATTCTTCACCTTTCAACACAAGGCCTTTCGCTTCTTTCTTTCAAATCTTGACTAACCCCTTGTTATAATACATTGTGATTTGAAAATTAAATTTACAGATTTCAAGACACGACCACGACCAAAGTGGCAGACCTGGGCTTGGCCAAATTTAAAGACCGAATCCTAGGAACCGTATGTGGTACAATTCTGTACATGGCACCAGAAGTACACGAAGAAAAATCCTACTGCACGATGGCCGACATGTAAGCTTCGGTCTCATGATGTGGGAGATGTGGTTTGGTGAAAGAGTTTTCTCCGAATTACGCTCTCAGGGTCTTAGCCGAGGCGAGCTCTTTCGACGAATTAAAGAGCAAAATTATCGGCCTCGGACCTCAAGGAGCAGAGAGAGATTCTTTCCCAATCCTCCTCCTCCAGCACAGTGGACCGAACTCACGACACCCTGTTGGCAAACCGACCCAAGACTGAAGAAGACTGAAGAAGACTGCAGCGGACTGCAGAGACTTCGTTAAAAAGTTGAACATCAGTGTGCCAGGATTTTATTTCAACGAATACAGTTGTATCTCGATTATTGAGATGATGACTGCGAAAGATTTAACAGAAACTGATTACGACTTTTGGCATAACATAGGGACTGGTTTTTGAATAGTTATGTTTTTAGTGGGTCTGTTACCCAGGCAACACTCGTGCTCTAATAGAATGCAGGTCAGTTGTGTAACTTGGTTCTTTTTGGTCTATCCACTTGAATTGTAAGTACAGTGTTAAAAAAAAAAAAAAAACAGTCTTTCAGGCAGCATATCACACTTAAAACACTTTCCAGGTATAAACTGGTATCAAAACGACCAACCAAGTCGCTGTCTTTTGTGATGTAGTCTGAAGTAGGTCTTAACATAGTTAATAGAGGGGAATGGTTATGAAACTCGACAAAGTTCTTTGTAGTATGTTTTTGTTCGCTTTTTTGGACCATGCACAAAACACAATAGCTGTTTACCACTGCCCGAGGAACTAGCCAATAGAAGTGTTTTGATTACGTAACTCATGCATAGTGTACCAACGCAAAACAAAAGATTGTGCACGGTCGTGGACCTTCCAACATAAATCTTAACATCTTTGTTTGCTCCTTTGATGTTTGCCGGGCTTCAAAACCATTGCCCTCTAATAACTATGGTCTTAGCTAGATGGAACTTTCAAGACATTTCTTTTATCGGACAGACCGATTTTCTAAGAGGAATTGGTCACAAAATGTACTTTCGGTGGAAAACGGAACGGAGCATCTTTTTTGGGGTGTAAGGGGATCAAATTTTATAAAAGAGTTAGTAACCCGTAGGCACGGTTCAATGTATAATATAATAGGGAGCATAAGGAAACCACGACGCGGACGGCAACGAGAACGTCACCAAACAATAGCTGTGCACGTGCGTTGTACATTTTGTACATTTCTTTGCCGTTCTCCGCCAAACAACAACGTGAAATGTCTAAGATCTGCGTAGTCTGAAGAACGCGAACTGACGGCTAACTTTCCGTATTTCCATTTGGAATTGAACGCTGTCATTGCATATTTAGCCTGAGCGCGTTTTTACAGCCACTGGCGTACTGAACAGATCTAAACAACTGCGAATTTCGTAGGTAAAAATATAAAATCATTTTTAAGAGGGCGTCGTCTTCAGCGTCGTTGCTTAACCTCCCTAATAATATGATAGCGCTTACACTTTCCAAATGTGGTCACCTGGTGCTTATAAATTTGTTTTAACTGTTGTCAAGACAACGACCACACCCTAAGAGTCAGTTGTGTGAACTTGTTTTCTGACAGTAGAACTTTCTAGACCAGACCAAGTCTGTTCATAGCTGTTTCACTTTTTAGTTACCTAACTTCGTGTGCTCGGACTCGTTCGATCCAGTACCCTGCAGTTTTTATTTTGTTCGCACCCTTGACAATTACAGGCGAAAAAAAAAAAAAAATACAGGTCTGTGGACAGACTTGAGGGTCGCTAGACCACATGTTATCTGTAGATCGGTAGAATAGAATCTGTTATCTAGACAATAAGAATTTGTTGTGTAACCTAACCATATGGTATCCGAATTTGTGTATAGAGTAAACAAATCAGTTTTGAACAAGCAATAAAACGGTCTAAAACGTGGTGACAGTTTTGAACTCGTGAAGATGTGACTGGATAATAATAAGACAAGATGGCACATTTGAAATGTATTTCAGTTCAGTTTTATTAGCTTTTATTGTTAAAATGCTACAATCTCTCACTCGTGTCAGTTAAATTGTTGAGGAAAATCACTGTGGAATCCACCGTTCCAGTGTCTCTCTCCAAGTTTAATCCAGTTTAGCGATAAGGCAGCATTTATTCGTCGAGATATCAGCTGTTATATTGAACGACTTCTCAGCGCCGCTCGCGACTTCCGCCGTTACTTTGTTTTATCAGCTCGAAACTGGAATAGAACACTGCAACTCGTTTATCCAACAGTAGATAAAGCACACTCAACGGCCATTATTCAAACAGAACTTTGATTACAGTGTTTCAGTAGTGATGTACTTCAAAGATGTTTCTTTGGATTCTTTGAGGTGCGCTGGTGATTCTGGGTAAGATCTCTTAGATGTGTGACATCAAGGGTGTAAGCCAATCAAAGCCGTCCATTTGTGTTCAGTATGGCATGGAATATTGTTTCTGTGCTCTAACATATCGACTGAATTATTTTTAAAGTTTGCTGCTACTGGTGGCTGGTTTTAAGTGGTCTTCCCAACCACACAACATGTCGGCAATAATGTTCAGTCTATCTTGTCCCCACACCACAGATCCATTGTTGACTTGATAGCTTGGAACCCCACACAGTCCGGCAGCGAATGCTCTACACACAAGAACGAAAAAAAGAACTGGTCGTTAAGCTCCATTTGACGACTATATGATTGCAATTTAAAATTCGCTACAGGTGTCTAGTTTTCTTAAAATTTTCAAGAATGATCGAAATCTGAGTTCTCAATTAAAAATCAACACATTGACAAGGTAGAGGTAATGAGAACATGGAAAGGAAATCAACGCATTCTCAGAACTTCACTTTGCCTGCGAGCACGCTCTTCACAGGGAATGTGAGGAGAGGAAAGGGGAAATGTGGACGGGCCATTTAGAATTCAAAGCGGTGCGTGCAGGCTCTTCTTTCCCTTTACTCTCCTTTCTTTGTCCGCGAAGAGCCCGCTTGCAGGCGAACAACGTTCGAGAGTTTAAGGAAAGAATTGCGCGGGAGTTTCCTTAAAATTTCAGTGGGTGCCTGGATCAAACGAGAGAAGACTTTCACGAAGAATTTCAGCAGGTTCAAATTCGATTAGGGCACACAAGAGTCGACTCAAGGTGAGACCGGCTGAGAAACGAGATCAACAGAGAGTCCAAGTTGGTTCTCCTCTGACCAAGGCCTTCACAATTTCTCTGCTGGGTCGAACATGATAACTTGCGAGGTACTGCATAACACCACGTTGATTACCTTTCAGTGTTTATTCGTAACTGATCTTTGATTTGTTGATCTTGAGTTGCTGCTATCAACGCCTCGCCATCAAAGCCGGCTTCAGAGAGAACTGAAGATAAAACCTGTGGAAGCATTGATTACCTTTCAGTGTTTATTTGTAACAAGCACTTCTAGCGATTGTAGCTGGAGAAATGTAGAGCATATTTGAAGATCTTTATTTTTGAGCGCTAGCCCTCAGTTGCAGCGCGACAAATTGGCCTTTGTGACAATGTCTCGTAATATAAGCAATTTTTCGTATTTTTCATGCAAGCAAAAGACCAGCTCCAAAGAGACTTGAAAAACCTCCAAGTTTGGGATCGCATAATTTCATGAGGTTGCAACGGATTCTCCTGAAACTAAATTCAGCTTGATACATGGAGCGACGAGGCTTAGTTTCTCTTTGAATGAAAAAATCGGAAAAGGGTAACATCGTCGACAAGGCTCATTTGTTTTGAGTCGTTATGTGACACCATGTAACGCCAAAAGCTGCGAGAGGACTCAACGGACGACTGCAAAGGTTCGATGACCGATCGTACAAGGGATGTACTTTGTACACAGTAGAGAAATACACAGCACCTTGTACAAGTAAAACGAAAGAATGAGGTGCGTTTTTTGGGGGGGAGGGGAGGGCTCTAGAAGTGACAAGCCTGCCATGTTTGCAGGACTGTAACAAAATAAGGAATTACTAGAACCCAGACCTCTGGACCTTGGCATTAGTGCTTTAGTACTGGGGACTAGCTGGAGGTCAAGTGCACGCGCAGTCAAGTGTGCAGACTTTCTTTAAATCATTCACGCAATCCTGTTGGAAAACCTTAGGTGACAAGCCGCATGAATAACTGCACGGGGCGCTAAAGGTGACTGACAAACATGCAAAAATCACCTGAGGATCGCCAATGTTCCTATCATGTCGCCAGCCAGCTTCATCTGCAGAAGAAAAAGAACTCCACTCATTACATAACAGCAAGAGATCGAAAGAGATAGTGTCCAGGCCTTACTAGAAGTCATATAGCAGACATAACACTTTATTTAACCACGGAAGCTGAATGAACTTTTTACAGTTCTGGCGTTTTAAAGAACACTAGTTTTAAGTGTCTCGTTCACCTAATTTGCGTCATTCAGAAATACAACAAGGGTGTGAATCTACATGTACCACAGTGATTTCAACTGAATTTGTAAACTACAGTGAGCGGCAAGTGTTGAGATACTTCGCAGTAAGTATCGATTTTCCAGCGTCTTGGAAACATTCCCCCGCCCTTTCCCCCAAACAATGTTGATTTTTCTCTTTCTAAGACTGGAAAGTTGACAAACCACAGAAACTATACAACATTGAATTGGGGAGCCAGGGGTATCAGAAAATTAACGCAAATGAAATGCAAATGAGGTGCAAATGAAATAGAATAAGAGGTTAAATACCGAAGGAAGCGTCATCTCCCAAAAAGTGTCTTGACTACTTTTGTCGCCCATCATTTTTTGTAGGTTATTTATACATTACATGCATATACAGTCGAACCCCTATTAAGCGGCCACCCATAGTAAACGACTACCCTTATTAGGTGGCCAGTAATCAAAGTCCCGACGAGGGCTTTTCTATTGTTTCTACTTCTATCAAACGGCCGGCGTGCCTTAAGCGGCCACTAATTCAGCTCCCCGAGGGTGGCCGTCTAATAGGGGTTGAACTGTATTTTCATTTGCACCACTTACATATGGTTTGTCGCAATCGGTCGTCTGGGTTAACGAGAGTAACTCTCAACGGAAGAACAGAACGGAGTGGAAAATGAGAAGTGAACTGGAATTCAACCTGACGATACTTGGCCCAGTCAAGAAGGTCTTTTCTTCCATAGTTTCTCTTTGCTTCACTGATTGCTTGCATTGGAACCTGGTTGCAATGAAAAGGATATTTTAGTTAAGGTAAATCACCAAACATAAATGACATAAGTGGGTGTGTCGAATGGACTTTTCTGGCATTATTGTTTCCAATTTTCCATATTAGTATAATTTGAAAGAAAGTAATTTCAAATTCAATCGCGGTGGCCTCATGGTTAGTGCGCTCGACTCCGGATCGAGCAGTCCAGATTCGAGCCCTGGCCGGGGACATTGTATTGTGTTTTTGAGCAAGACACTTTACTCTCACAGTGCCTCTCTCCACCCAGGTGTAAAAATGGGTCCGGTGAATTTACATGATGTAACGCTGGGAGCAACTCTGCAACTCTGCTCACGAGTGTCGAAACCCAACCATTTGGGCGGTTTAGCTACTAACCACTGGTGTTCCTATCTTCTGAAACAATGCACCAACCACAATTGGTACCCATTCCACTTCAACTGAAACTGGATGAACTTCTGACAGTAACTTGGGGATCTGGGTAACAAAGAATATTGTCAGGTCAGATATCCTCAGCAATATATGCATTTTTGCAGGGAGAAAATACTGTACACCCTCCAAATAAACTGACTCTAAACAATGATTCTGTGGGTTTTTTTTTTCTTTGCTTTTCTTGTTTCTGGCTAAGTGAGGAAAAGACACTTTCAATTGTTCTTAATGAGCAAGGAGAGGGGGGCATGGGACTAAGAGGGGAGGGAGAAGTACAGAGAGAAAGAAGACAGAGGCAAGGGGGTGTGGTGGATGTTTTATTAGATTCCAACAAGTCTTCCTTTTCAGAAAACTTCATTACGGTATCTTTAGGAATTCGTGCTTGCAATTTTGGAGGGGTATGATGTTGGTAGCTGATTCAAGCTACTGTATTAGTAAAAGAACACAGAAACTTAATTTTCTCCAACCACCCTAAGTATTTTTATTGCAAATTTTTATGCAGCATTGTGGACCTATTTGGATTTAACAATTTACTAAATAAATTTGAAATACCTGTGTTGAGCCAATGTAGCTCCAGGGGCTGGAAAAGTCATGGTAGATTGTCAGTTTGGCCTTCCTGGGCTCAGCTGGGTTTGGATGAAAGCGCTGAGGAGCTGCTGATTCATTACCCAGTGCTCTCTCAACAAAGTGAAGATGGTCAACACCAAAGAACAGTTCATCATTCACCCAGAAACTGATAAAAACAGAAGAAAGCATTCCATCACAATACATAATAGGAAAAAAATAAAAAAGCTCTTATAGTCATTCAAAGCGTGGAAGTCTCAAAGGGATCTATTGTTTCCACTATTGTTTCAATAAAGAACCGCTAAATGTATAATAAATGTACCGGGTTATACAGAAATCTAGTCCATTTTAGTTAAGTTCTGTTAGTTTGTTACGGGTGTGGAGAACATGGCTACAGGTGACTCACAGCTTACGCTTATTTAACCCTAGTTTCTTTCTACACCTTCCTCATGTCAACTTCTTGTGCTTTGGAGGTCCAGGATAGGTCAAATCAAAACCCTGAATGAATGGACAGATTCGGCTAACAAGTTTACATCCTTATTAACCCCCAATTCAGATTGTGTGATGATTCATTTGGGAGATTATAATTGTGAAATTTGTCACATGCAAGTGATTGCATGTCGGTATGTACAGTAGAAATAGAACAATATATTCATTTGTAAGCCGCTCCCAAATGAAAATCACATAATCTGATTAGGGTGGTAACAAGGATGTAAACACGGTCATGAGCCAAATCCATCTATTCCATAGGAATCCTTACGGTGTAGCTGACTTTCGCTGTTTATGTACCCACGGTATGGCTGTCAGATAAAGTCCCTGAAAACATGGCAGCCAATGGCAGCTGCTGAATGTTGATTACAGTGCATAGATTGCATTACTGTTGTGGAATCTTACTTTCATTTTTTACCTAAATATTTTCCCTGGGGGTTAAAGCCTTTGAAAATCCAAGGGAATTAGCTTCCTTGCTGGAAACCACTCTGTCTCATGACATTTTCCGATTTAAAATGAAATTAATTCCTCAAGCATTTGACAATTCACAAGGTACTAAAAGTTTTCCACTGCTGGTGACCTTGAAATTCTGGTCCCCAACACTCAATTTTCAGTCGCCTTAACTGATTTCAATCTTCACTAGGTTTCAAGATTTTACTGTAAAAACAGTTCTATTACAGTACTGTGTTAAACTACTTCAGTCTACAAACCTTGGGACACCAAAGGAACCTCTGTCCAAAGCTTCTTGAGTATTCTGTAGAAGTTTCTCTTTACCAATTCCATTTATCATGTCATCCACATTAACATGCCACCCAACAGATGACGCACTTTCTTGTAAAACACTGCTCTCACGAACATCTGCAACACATTTAACTTTACCATTTTGTTTCACAAGTAACCCAAGTTCAGGATGTATGACAGTATGAATCCACAGCATTTCTATCACAAATGCCATTCTCCTATTGGCTACGCTACTCAGTATCTATTCTGTTGTATTTTATAGTGAGTAGCCTAGTGTGAGCTTGTAAATGAAATGGCAGCCCCTTCTTTGCATTTTCAAAATGTCCATGAAGAGGATTTAAATTTAAGTTTTGAACAACTAGTAGATTTATACTGAAACAATCTGATTTATTCTCTTTCCATACTTAATGCATAATAGGAATCTCGAGCTCATAATCTCATTAAAATCTCAGTCGAAAAGAAATGTGCTGTTATTTTGGTTATCAAAATGTAAATTCTCTTCACTTACACAATTATTACATCAATAGCTCCTGCCAGTAATTATATGTTTTTTCTGTACAGTCAGTTATAAGAAACCCAGCAATAAGGACCCAGTATTGACCAGTATACCTTTTGTGTATCTGTTATTGTTTTGGTCTACTGGTGTAGCAAGGTTTCTATTGTAAAATTATTTCCAGTGCTGCAAAGCACATAATACATCCTGGCCAAACCTGGGTCTTTAAACATGAGCTTTCCAAATCACATTTTCTAATCAGAACTGTACCTTTATTATGAACCCAATAAGCACCAAAAAGTTTGTGTGTTAAAGGAACACACACTTTTTCATTTAGGTGGGCTGCTGCAGCTAAAAGACGCATGGGATTTAGCGTCCTGATAGGATGTTCAGAAGGTGCTGTAGCATTAATCCCAAGGTGAAGTCTTGTCCTCTTTAAGTCTGAAATAATGAGATACAACCAGTAGCAATGACCACCTTAAGATACTTAAAAGGTAAAGTCTGCATATGAACCAAGTGGCCCATCAGGCCAGCACTTATGCCCGGTTTCTCTAGCATGAAGTGACTAGAAGTACTACTCCCTCCTGGAAGGAATGCTTGTCCATCACAGGGTAACTGTGCAGCATTAAATTCACTGGAATCCATTTATTAACACATGGGTGGAGTGGAGAGAGGCACTGTGAAAGTTAAGTGTCTTACCCATTAGAACACAGCTCCATGTCAATTCCCGACCAGGGTTTGGACCTGGACCACCCAGTCCAGATGTTGAACATATCTTGTATATACTATTTACTATCACTTAAAAGTAACCAGAGTGACTAATAAACAAACATTTCAGCAGAGACCCGAGTCAATTGAGTCTGAAAATATGAATGTCAAATAAATTCTACATATTTAGCTGACCAGACTAATAATAAATATGACTTTTCTACTCATTTTTCTACTTACCATCTGCTAATATCTTTACTTTTGCACCACTCATAGCATCATAAGCAGATCCTGCAGCACCCTGGGGTGCCTGTGTTCCTTTGTACAGGCCACCTGAAAATTAGTAACATACAGGTATGTACATAACTAAAATATTAGTTAAATAAGATCAATGCTGGTCACTTGAATCTTTAAATTTATATTCAGGTATAAAAGGGTCAGATTTTTAGACATTTGAATCAATGGGGTGGCAAGAGATTTCACCCTTTCACATGTCCAAAAATCTGTCAAATACTACAAAATTTGTACATTCTTCTCTGAACCTGATTTTCTCATTCACACTATAATTGATATTTGTTTGTTTAACAAACACTTTTTGAACATACCATGGTAAATAGACAAATATGTAAACAGTGGCTTTTAGACAAATACTCTGAGTTATGTTATAAAGGAATCATACACTGGTGAAGCCACAACATTGACAGCTAAAATGATTGCATGTTGGTGGTCTGAGAATAATTTGTGGAAACAAAATAGTGCTATTTCCTTGAATGGCTACAGCAAATATAAGGTGAAAGCTTTGCATGTACTCTATGACGTCAAAGGCAAATTTTGGAGGAGTACAAAATTATAGTAAGCTTAATTAACTTAATTTATCAAGAAGTTAAATTAAATTATCTCATAAGTATAAAGTAGAATAAATATGTCAGACCTCTTTCCAGAAGATTTTACGTAAACAAATGAATTCGACATGTGCAAGGAAAGAACTTAAGTGGGAGCTAAGACTCTGCTCACATGATGTCAAATGAATTAAGTCATATCTCGTTTAGAACTTTGAAATATTTGTGCGTGCATATGCATGAGATAGGCTCAGTTGGCACTAATTACCTAGGAGAACAGGTTTCCACTGAATTTTAGCCCCATTTCGGCTTGCAACACCTTCTATGAGTCTGCTCGCCATGTAGGCAAATGGGCAAACAACATCGTAGTAAAATACAATTTCTTTCATGATATGATTTCCCTGTTAATTCTGATCGATCGTCTTGTCGTGTTGTTGAGTCATTCAAGTTGCTACTGCATTCAGCCAGCGGTTAGAAGTAAAAGTTGTCACGTTGTGTCACGTTATGTCACATCATGGTATCACAAGTCTGTTCAGTTATCCACATTTCGACGTGAAGTACCACAGTTTTAAAGTATGATTTGAATTTTTTTTTTTTTTGTCCATAGGGTCGCTCATTCCAGAAGGATTATATTGACCAAGCAGAAGCACTGCCGGCATTTCAGGGGATGGAGGACCAACGTCGAAATGTCATGACCCCGGGACAGAACCTTCCCGCGTGTTGGAACCAAGAATTTCTCTGACACAAGGTTTATAGTTACCTTACCTCTTTGTGACTGTCAAAGGCCCAACCACAAAACGAAACGTCAACGGATACACAAAAACCAACCCCGACAAATACGGACAACTAATCAGATGGGCTGTCAACCCTGTGCGTTAGTGTGAGAGCGGAGCATGTGAATCATCCAGCTGCATGGTTCATTTACGTGTTTCCTGCGTAGGAGGGGAATTAACTTTTGGAATGAAGAGTAGCTAAACGACTTCTGGACTCTGGCAAATACCCATTTCTATCTGAAGCCGTGGAAGATCTCATCGGAAGCCTTCGATAAGTCTTTGCGACTGCAAATCTACGCAATATGAACGACCGATCTCATTCTTCCGATTCTTGTCGAGAAGGTGACGAAGATGGGATGGACATACCACCATGGTTAAGTTTGCTAGTTCTGTTTTCTGTAAGTTCGTCACTTTTCGTCGCGTTGGCTTTAAATTCTAATCCGTACCTAACAAGTGCAAGCGGCTATGCGGACGGAGGGGATATGTACTCACATCAGCTGGAAGTCCTCTACTTAAAAGAGCTCCTTCAAAATGGCACAACAGATCTTTGGTTTGATGAAGTTACACTGGGCTACCCATTTTTCCTCGCTTATCATCCGTTTCCATGTTTATTTACTTCAGGTCTGATGATCTTAACAGAACCGTAAGTGAGATACTTTACGTAATCACGCTTGTAGAGAATCGAGGGTCAAAGACAAACGGGGTGTGGTTTTATCAGAAGGTATGGGAATTTACACCCCTGCTATGTTACAGGTGTCTCCAATCCTTTACTTCTGTAATTCGTTCCTTTAGTCACTCTGATGAAAACTGTTTCTGTTTAGTGTTATAGTTGAGAGAAAATAGGCGAGGGTTAGTTTCCAGAAAGTCGCCCCTTAGACCTCTCATCCCGTATAATCGAGTTGGTCGCTCGGTCGGTACTCCTCTCCGCGTCATAAGGGCGAGGGTTTTTATCTACGTATACCCTGATGATTACTAAAAAAAACTGTTTCCCTTTAATTATATATATTTTCACTCCACGGGATGTTTTCAAATACTACTTGAATAATTATTTCCTGTCCTTAAACCTTTGGAACGATTCCAGTTTGGCGTAATACAACATCTGAGACGTGTAGATTTAAAGTGAAGAATCCTTTTATAGTTTTCCGATCGACACTGTGGTTTTGTCTGGTAATCGTTGCGGTTAGAAGCATGGGTGGCAGAATTTGTTTTCTTCATCTGGACAGGAAATGCTGCAGCCTTTGACCATATGTATCAGTAAGTCTCGTGACGTTGAATGAGGGATAATCTTTCTTGTAAGGAATTTCTAAATAGTTTGTATTTCCGAAAGATAATAGTTTATTTAGTCAAATTGAACTGTAGAACTATTCAATGGCCTTCTCATTTTACTATTGCGTCAGATTGCGTCAGTAGAGATTAAGTTAAATTCAATTATACACTGACGAACTTAATTTTTACTATTAAAAGGGCCCTTATTTTTCAGGAAACTATAATCTTCAAAGCCTTTAAAAGCTGCAAAGTCCATTAATTAATGAATCAGTTGAAGTTTTTGCTGAAAAAAGTTTTACCATGTAACTTATTAAGGAAATTTAATTGAATTTTCATATGATCTGTTGGCATCCTTTTAAATTGTAACCTTAAGCAAAGATTTGGCAAATTTCATTGCACTCAAATGTTTGTGTGATGACTTGAAAAAAATGTCATTATTATAAATGTTTAATATTTAAGCTCTGAGTTGTTAACTATATCCATAAAATTATCTTCAAATTCATGCCATTCTATATTGATTTTCCTATTGGACTCAGTACGTCATGTTTCCAGGAGAACAGGCCTTTATTCAATTCATTATTTTTAAAGCTGTGAAAGGTTTATAATCTGCTAAAATCTGCAGGAGAACCATTAGTCACAACAATAATTGGATCTCATATTATTATATTGCTTAAGCTCTGTGAGCAGGCTAGATGAACCAAATCCTGCTCTGTGATTGGCTACACATGCATGCGAGATGTCACTATCTTTCCCATTGGGATTACGCACTGTGCCAAAGCCCAAAGATCATTTTACTGACCGAACTTGTGTGGTGATTAGATGACTGGATATTGGCCTAGCTTTTTTTGCTTGTTTATGGACCTCGACTCCATCTCCATTAAAAGCATGCAATAAAGAACTTGGCCAATGTCCAGTCATGGTGACCTCACGCTTGGTCAATAACCCATTTTTTCCTGTCCTATTATTACTTTCAGATTAATAAGACATCAGATAGCATTTGAGTAGAGCAAGAGTCATTTTCTTTACCTGTTTGTGACTCACGGAAACTAATAACCTCACAGAAATTTACAAACAAGAATACTTTGAATCGCAAAAGCTTCAGGAATTCTGCAAAATTAAAACCACACCATTTATTGAGTTGTGGTAAGCATGTTAGGTTTTAAAAAAGTCTGTGCAGGAGGGGGTGGGAGTGGGGTTCAGAGAGGCACCTTTTAAAAATAATTTTAAAAATATTCAGAAATTTGAAATGGCTCTGAACTCCCCCCCACCCACCCACCTACAGAATATTTTTAAACTTTACAAAAAATTGGGAGCACTTAAAGCTAAAACTAAGGGTGTCTTTAATAGGCTGATTGCTGCCATGGTAACCTATGTATTTTACCACGAAGATGACCACAACTTTTTTCACAATGACTGGGCATTTGTGTGATACTGGTATTCCTAATTTTTTTCATGGGCTGTCACTAGTGGGAAGGTTCCCATTACCAAATTCATTTCATTTATGCCACTTTTCTCCACAACAAATACATCAACTAAATTATGAAATAATGATAATGATAATAATTATGATAATGATAATGATAATGACAATGACAATGACAATGACAATGACAATGATAATGATAATGATAATGATGATAATAATAATTACTAATATTAATAGTCATCCCTTGATACCCGTGTCTTAATAATAACACTTTATGTACCCAGCGTCAACAAGTAAATTCCCTTTACTGTCCAACTGGCCCAGTTGACCACAGGGAAAATTGAAAAATTTAGTTACAGCACAGTTTTAAGTGGTGTGCTGATTTAACTTCACAGTCACACTTAAATTATTTTCTCTCCTTGATACTGTAAAGTATTGAATAGAATTAATGTGGATTTAGACACTGATTCTGACTTGCTCTTTTGACTTGTAAATCTGCCAATTATTGTACACCCCTGCTGGTGGTTTGTGAAGAAGACGCCATCTCACTTTATGATGCATAAATGGGCAAAGGGGCGTATCCGCAGGGGCGGATCCAGGAGTTTTCTTAGGAGGGGGTGCACCACTAAGGAATGGCGTAACTGACTGGTGAGGTAAACAAATTTCATCTCAGGGGAGGGGGGTGCACCCCCTGTACCCTCCCCCTAGATCCGCTCCTGGGGGGGAATAATTGTTGATAACTCAATCTGGTCAATCAATCTGAGATCTACCTAATTTTGTTAATCTTACTCATTGAAGGTTTCTCAGTCCTCTCTTGCTGTTCCGATGGATGTTTGTAATTCTTCTATCGACCATGCCCTGGTCATGGTTTGCTGGCCTGCGCAAGCTGGGAATGACACGACTGGAGGCAATTTTGGCTGCGCTCTGTGTGCATTCTATTCACAGTTGGCGGAAGTTTGGACTGGAGCTCGACGCATTTCAGGAGTATGGAATTTTCACACAGGCTTATGGAATGGCAATATTTCCTCTGGCAGGTGACCTCATACTTAGATTTCCGAAACTCTCCAGTTTCAAGCCAAAAGTCAAGATAAAACCAGTGAAAAAACGCCGGCATATGCGAGGGTTGTCCAATACATCCAATTAGAGTCAATTCGTCTCTGGTTTTGACGATTCGACTTACCGGAAGTCGATTCGTGAAGCCTCTTTGATGGAATCGACACTAATCGTCTCCCTTGTTGTCGTCCCGTCATACCGGAAGTCGATTTGCGCGAGACTTACAAAATATAGCGCAACTGGGCTTTGAGGGTGGGTTGAAAATGTTGTCGATTCGACAATTTGACTAATCTGGTTTACCACTGTCTTTCTTATAATATCGTCAATATATCGTCTTACAAAGGATTTGCTCAGTTTCACACACACATAAACTACTAGGCGACGAAACAGAAATCCATCGCCACTCGAATAGTGGCGTTGGACTTTGGAATTTGCGTTTTTGATTTTTGCCGCTGCGAACGGTAAAATAATGGCTGGATATCAAGGTTGTACAGCCTTGTAATCCAGAGTCCCAACATATTACGTTGATTAGCCCGCACTTGGGTCCCTGTGTTGTTTTCTATTTAGTATAAATGTACTAGAGTTCTATCACGAATGCCGTTCTTTGATTAGCTATGCTACCCACCATCTGTTTAATCCATTGACTCCCGTGCCGCCCGTAACCGCCTGTGACGACCCTGGCCTTTGTTCCACTTCTGATGTCATCAGCTTTGACCAAAATTGGCATTATCTATACTCAACTTCTGCAGGAGCAATTCGAAAAGATCTTTCCAATGATACCTAAATCAAAGTGATCGGCTCAATGGAGCCTGAAATATGCACAAAGATGCTCAGAAATTTGAGTGAAAAACTCCGAGCAAAATTTCCTGCGACTACACGTGGCTACTCCAGGGTAACAATTGCCCGTCTCGATGATGCTTTCTCAGACTTTTTTGAACTGGAAGCAAGCCCAGTAGAAGGCCAATCAATGCAGCAAAAAGATAAGAAAAGGAGAAAAAGGAAAGGCGAAAAAAGAATTTAAAAAAAAAACGATTTCTGCGCGTGCCCGAGCAAACATGTCGTAAAACTCTCGTAAAACGCGACGCTAGTGAAAAGAAAAGCATGCTGTCATGTCGCAAATGCCTTTTTGACCTTTTTGAGTAGATTGGAGCTAATTTGGCCCATATCCAGCCTGAAAATCTCCAAAATGTCCAAAAAATGCGTTTTTCGCGGAAGGTTCTGGAAGTCAATGGTTAAACAACAGACTGTTTCTGTGGAGGAACTATCGGCTGATAGTTGCCCCGCGGAAATTTGACTTTAATCTAAGAGAGCGTTGTGGTAAATAAGTGATTTTTTATTTTTCAGTTGCAATGAGTGAGCAATGAGATAAGTTACACTGTTAGTGGACTTGTAAAACCAAATTTGCACGAAATCACAGGGACGCCAGCGTCAAAATAGCGACAAAAAAATGCTCAATAGAGTACACCAATCAGACCGCAAAGCAAACACATGTAACCGGTGGAAGCGGCTAAACGCAGGAAAAGTTATTTCACGCAGTAAGTCGCCATTTGTGAGGAAAGCAACAAAAGCAAAGCCGCTGAGGCAGTTGTTTTGTGGGTTTGGGGTTTTGGACGTGAAACGACAAACTGCCGCCTGGTTAGCTCAGTTTCTAGAGGGCCAGACTGCTGTGGGGGAGGTCGATGGTTAAAACCACAGAACGGACCAACACTCAGGGTCTTAAAATAACTGAGGAGAATGTGCTGCCTTTGTAATTACATCTGCAAATGGTTAGACGTTCCAGTCTTCTCGGAAAAGGACTCTAAACCGTAGCCCCATCTCCTGCATTTTCATTGTTACATGGTTAGCAGGGGACGTTAAAGAACCCACACACCTATCGCAAAGAGTAGGGCACGGCGTTCCCGGTGTTGTTGTCTGGCCCAGTCTCACGAGTTAGTGCTTCACATAGGGTTAACTTCATTGTGCCTTTCCCCCTTGGACAGCAGTGTGCAAGTAAAATTGCTATGACTATCAGGAAGCTCTCAGAGGCAAGCTGCCGACTATTCACGCACACCGCGATATTTTGCGGTAAATTTATTTTACATCTGTTTTCCAAGGCGCTTCCTGTTGCATCAAAGTGAGGCTTCCCCGCATAAGCACCAGGGCCCCGTTTTTCGAAGGTCCCGAGAAGTTTTCGCACCCGAAAAGCCGTAGCAAAATCTCAAACCTTATGACTTCAGAGCTGTTTTATGCACATATTCTTAATATAAACAGAGGTTCTCTTCATACAAGAAGTTTCAAGCGTATACACCTCTCTGTCCTTTTAATACCGATTAACTAAAAAATGGCTTTGCGGGCCCGAAAAGTTTCCGGGGCTTTCGAGAAACGAGCCCCTGGCCCGGGGGAACTTCCATGTGTGGATGAATTGAACTTTTATGGTGAAAAGTTCGCGAATGACCTCGAGTTGATCGAGTTGATTTTATTGATACTGTAATTGTTTTTTTTTTTTAGCCCCGCTGCTCGGACTGCAAACGAATCAATCAGCTCTCCGTCGTCTGTAATTCAGAGTTCAAAACTTTCTTGGTTACCGCGTAACGTGAAAAATATCATAAAATAAGCTTTTTTTCTTCTTTATTTCTTTTTGTATGTGTACGCTGAGCACTTTTGATACTATGCACGACCAATGAGAACACACTTTTTTTTCCTCTCAATGCCCTTTCCAATTCAGGCACGCTTTCTTTTCACTTTTGTTTTAATCTTTCGAAAGTCAGTTGCGCTTCATCATTTAACTTTTCTTTGAAAATATTTGTTAGTCAGTTTACGGTATACCGTTCCCAAATTCACGATTAGCCAAGCAGAGGCCGTGTCTGCTGACCTGATATCAAGTCACCGACTTTATATGACTGATATGGGTGCGATATCATACTCACTTGGCCAAATTTGGGCACGGTAAATACCTAATCGTACAATTTTTTACGCTTCAGCGGTATATCGGGCTGGCTAGGTCTCATGGGTATTTTGGATCGACTACGTCTCGCTAGAGCATAAACTATGGCTTGACCAGACTCGCCTGATATGCCCCGCCGAAGCTGACCAAAAAGGTACGATTATTTGGTATAAACGTTGGTACGTGTTTTAAATAGCCTCTTGTTTGTTTTTTTCCTTTCAGTTGGGTTTTTGTATCAGTACGTTCTTTATGGCAGTGGCTCAAGAAATGGAACCGTTCTACTTGTTGTCCTCAACTTTACCGCACATACGTTCTTTGGTATCTATCTTGGGGTTGTAACAGCCGTAGTTGTTTTGATAGATCTGTTTTCCAACCCACTCCCTTTCAAAACAAAACTGTCTTCGCCTTCAATATGGCGCGCTGCCTATGTACACGTTACCAGTGTTTTTCTCATGGCCTGGTGGATATTGCCTTTGTTGATAAATATTCGCTATGTCGGAGGTCTGCCTTGGAAGAATGACAGCGAAAATGGATACAAGATTGAATTTGTCATCAGAAATTTATTGTCCGGCGAAATGTTTGACCACGGAAGAAAATTGCCGTTCATTACAATGGGATTTTTAGCAGGTTTATCTTGTGTTTGTTTAACCTATCGAAGAAACGAAGAAGATGACCACCGTAAGAAACGGCAAACACTGTATGTTTGGCTCGGCACTATTTTTTCCGTGACAATAATTCTTTTTCTCGGAAGGACAACTTTGGGTGCCTTGTACGACTTAATTCCTTTTCATAAAGAAATCGAAGTTCTTCGCTATTTAAATGGGATTCATTTTTGCGGCTTGCTTCTCATGGCAGTCTCGTTTGCACGCATCCTTTGTTTCTTGTGCGCAACTTTCTGCAGGATGTCAAAATCGTTCTTTAAAAGTCACTACATCCTATTGGCAGTTATGCTGGTAATTCCGCCAGTTTATCTCAGCTCTCAGCTTCAACAAATTAATTCTCTATTGACACTGACCGACACCCATGACTCGCTAGAAGGATTGAAAGACATGACATCTTATCCCAGCAATGGACGCGTCTTAGCACAAAAAGTTTTAGGTGAGTTAATATTTGCTCTGTTCTATTTTGAATTTTTGCTTTTATTTTGTTTCTTGAAGTGCAACTTTCTAAGAGCCGTTTACTTAAATAAAAGATCTCCCAATACTGCTTTAGTTTCTCACAATACAGATTCAAAATGTAATTGAGTGGCGCGGTGGCCTCATGGTTAGTGCGCTCGTCTCCGGATCGAGCGGTCCGGGTTCGAGTCCAGGCCGGGGACACTGTGTTGTGCTCTTGGGCAAGACTCTTTACTCTCAAAGTGCCTCTTCCCCACCTAGGTGTGTTAATGGGTGCTGGCGAATTTAACCGGTTGGGGGGGGGGGTAGCCCTGCGATGGACTAGCATCCCATCCAGGGGGGAGTAGAAATACTCCTGGTCGCGTCATGCTACAGAAACCGGGAGTGGTTTTCACTTTATTGTTGAAAGCAATTCGCATTTGGTTTCGCTTTGCATTGCTACGTTCAGCAATTGACTGAAAAAAGAAATTCGCAGTCTACGACGTTTCAAGTAACTCAATTTACTTCGCTCTAGAATAAGTGCTTAAATCTAGATTTTAAATAAGCTTGCACACTTGATTTCTTCATTCTCGGATCAGAGTCCAGTCGTTTCCGTTTCTCTTGTCTTCGCTTCCGAAGAGGAAGATTTTTCCTCTATCTGAACATAGTAGTTACTAACTAAGATCTGAACATTTACGTTTCAAAACCGTTTTGCGACCACCCCTTTTTCCTCTCAGCCTCAGAAACATTGACCAAGAAATATTTTCTTGACATCACTCCTGGTCAACTATGGCCTGGTAATGTTTTGAACATTCTCGCACACTGTCCGGCGCTCTTATTCGTCTAGACCACAAAGGACTCTAACGATATATTGATGTACGTCCAAAATGGGAGTGGTGTTTAAAAAAAAAAGACCTTTCTTGCGATGAACCGCTTAACCGCTATGTAAGAGATAGATTAAACTTTATCAACAGTGGAAATCATGTGTTTATGATTTCGGCTTTTGTTTTATTTTTACCTTCCTTCCTTCGCTTGTGTTCTTTTTCTTTTTTTAAACAGGCACTGGTGGCCCTTGGCATTTAGCCCTTTTACCACATCGCAGCAAAAAGCCCGGTAAATTTATCTTGTTAACTGTTACGTTATCTTCAGTTGTTCCGAAAAGCGGATAGCGCTAGAGATGGGCCATTATCTTTTTTCCGAGGGGGTGGGGGGGGGGGGGGGCTGGGCAATTTATCTGGAGTGTGGAATCTTTTTCTTACATTTAGGTTGTGCATGGATTTTTGGGTGGACAATAGCTTGTGCAAGAATTTTTTTTAAGGTCAAACACATGACATGAATGGCAGAAAGCACTTGCACTTTTTTTTCAGCTGTTTTTGCTTTGCCGGATGTTGTTTTGGAAATTGCCCAACACCCCACCCACCCATCCCCTCAAAAAAAAGTGGTCCGTCCCTTACTCAACAGTCTCAGGCAGTGTAGCCTCCTATGCAGGCATTCTTTTGACGCGTCACACACTCTTTTGACGCGTCAGGCATTCCTCCACATCCTTGGGGAGAAATCTGGTAAAGAACTAAAATATCTTCAGCGTAGGAGCCTTCTGCGAACTCCCTGACCCTTGAAATTGATTAATTATGTTTTGACAGGTAAAGTTATGCGATCTTTTAGCAAGTGAATAAGTTTGTATGAAGTTGCGTAGATCGAGGGTCTATCATAGGCTTTTGAAGTCCCGCATCCCGCCACTAATTTTGGCTCAGACATGCCATCTTGCTCCAGGCAGATTTTCTGACTGGGGCCGCAAGCATCTACCCGCATCCCGCCGTCAATTTTAAAACTATCCCCCATCCGTGTGTCAGCGTGAGCAAATTCTGCTCCCGCTGAAGTATTTTTATCCCGCATCCCGCCATTGCAATTTCTGTCATCCCTTGTTCCGCCTTCGTTTTTACGCGCGTCCCGTATCTCGCCAAACCTATGTTGAACCATCTAGAGCTCCAGATATCAGCAAAAGAAATTGTTTTGATGCGATGAATTAGTGAAAAAGCACCTATCTTAAATTTTATTGGTCTCTTTTATGCGCGGAGAGAGATTCAAGCTGCCAAACACGCCGCAACTGTTCAACAGTGTCCATTATTTTCACTCAGGAATCGTCACCTACTCTCGAGGCTATCACGACACACTGTCTCTGTATTACCTTGAACTGCTGCAGCCCAATCTTGACGTCACACCTTGGTTCCCAGATCTCTTGCGACTTTACAACATTCGCTTCCTTGCTACGTACAGCATTGAGGTACCTGAGCACTTCTTGGAGGCTTGTCAGCTTAGCCATCTGACTTCTATTGGTGACATAGAGATTTATGTGAGAACGCCCCAAGAGAAGTATGGGTATTTTGAGTTTGTACACGTCCCAGGGGCTGTCGCTGGTGACTTAAAGGGCATGCGCGAAGCAGTGTCAAGATCTACCCAACTGTTCACCTACAGAGTACTGTTGGCCGTGAATCCTTCAAACACGCCGCACAGTCCACCTTTTGAAATCGCGGTTTCGGAGAAAAATGAACATGTAAGTTTCTTGATGAAGTTTCTTTCTTCAGATGAATTTGAGACAAGCTGGTTCGTGAATAAGATGCCAGTTCGAGAGGCAGTGTTCTATACAGAAGTAAAGTTTGGGCGCGATGCAGAGCAAGTCGTGTCAAGAGTTTTACAGGAGGAAGTTGGGAGGAATTTCTACAAAGCTTTTGTGCACGTGGACGAGAGGGCTTGGAGCGAGGTATGCTAGTTATCGAGTTTGATTCTAAGCATCGCGGATTAAAGGGGCGCTTTCCACTCGACCAAAAATCCCGAAATTTTCGAAACGGGGACAAATGGTACGGAAATTTCTAGGCAAAGGTCCCAGGAAATCCGGAAATTGTTGAATTTCCGAAAAGCGAACCATTCAACCGAAAATTCCAGAAATTCCGGGATGAAAATCAAATGGAATGGAAATTTCCAGGTTGTCATCTTTTTCGGAAATTATGCAAATTCGCAATTTTCTATTCAACGCTAGTTCTTTTGGCCGCGATCACAGCGAGTTGGACATCTCACGCAAGGATGACGGCAACGCGTATTCGAAAATGGAAATACTTTAGAATCTTTCCACTTTATATATGTCGGTAAATACTAGCTGCAGCTAGATTCGTGAAGAAAGCGTTTTATTAAAATAATGCCCCCGTAGTGTACTTGTTTGTTTTACGTAGGTTGGCTGGGAAATGTACAAAGATTTATAACGAGTGCAGAACCATTGTACGGCTTTGTTTTGCGACTTTTTCGCTGCCGTTGTGGTTTGTATAAGGTCCCTGCTGTTGTGGTCTATAAAAAGTCACGATGTCGAAATATCAGTGTTCTGTTTGCTTCTATATTTGAGATTTAAACCTCGAAGTCATTGAAAAATTCCAAGCGAACAAAACTCTGCGGCTTGTCTGTTTTCCACACTGGAAAAGTCTGTACCATTCGCTTATGGAAATTTCCGGAAATGCACACGGGGATTTTTGGTCCAATGGAAAGCCTCGAGGGATTCTAGAGGATGCAGTGATGAGAAATAACTAAAAAAATAGCTTGGAGAAATTAGAAATACGATGATAGCTTCGAGCATTTCCCAGAAAATTATGTCATCAAGTGCCTTAAACTGGGTCATAACATTCACATGAATTTATCTAGATAGTTTCTTTTCATTGTTTTTATAACTTTAATATATGATTCTAGCAAACTTTAACATTCTGGAGCTAAATACCAGAGACAAGCTACGTTACAACCCACTATATTTAGCAAAACCCAAATTAAGATAAGAATACTTAATTTAATTAAAATTACAATGGCCAAAACACACTAAGACATCTTGGACGGACGTTTAGTAATAGTCAGTATTACCAGCCTTTGATTTGCAGCTTTGTCTTCGAATGAACGTTATTCGTACGGTTAGCCAAAAGCATTTCCAAAACGTCAATACTTCCAGAGGCTTGCAGCTCTTTTCTCTCTTTTTCAGAATTTCTATCGGACCGAGCACCTTCTGCTCAAAGTGACGTATCATCCTTTCTGGAAATGCGCCTTCCTCTCGACAGCGGATGCAACTGGCCAGGCACGTGACTGGCAGGAGATTCCCTTGCATCACGTGACACCAAACCTGATGAGCGTGGTACTTCCCCCGGGTAGACATTACGTGACTTGCCAGTATAAAAATCCTATTTATCAGAAAGTCGGTTTTATTTTGTTTGTCATGATCTTTATTACCTTATTGATAAAAGAATCGACCAATTTAATACAACGAAGGTGACATTAGTCGTTTTCTAATGTTGTTTATACAATATGCCGGATTATTCTCGCATTTTGATTGGTTCGTCAGATGCATAGATGATGTCATCAACAACTTTTATTTTGGTTTTCTTTATTATATAAAACATTTAGATTCCATGTTGCCGTACGTCTGTTCAGTAATGTAACATGGTAAAAACGTCAGTGACACACTTGGCTATCACCTCGTGTGCCATGTTTTTGTTCTTACCACATTTTGACGTCATCCGTGATCTATTACTAAACAGAAGTTCGGTAACAATACGAAGTTAATGCTTTATTTCGTACATCATGACTAAATCTGAATTCTGTTCACGTTTCAGTGGATGGTTTCGGCTGTTTTTAAAAGTCATTGTAGTGTTTTGATCAAGCCAAAGCCGTGTATTAACAATTTGATAAAACAGAGCTTTTAGTCCAACCATAGAGCGCTGTATATTGTATATTAGAACGTAAAAGACATTTTAGAAGACGAGAGAAATGTAGAAGTAAGAGTCTTACGCGAGTGCTTCAAACATTCTTTTTACATTTCTCAAGCGTTATCAAATAAGCGTAATTTTTATGACAGCATAGAGCGGTTTTCATTTTTTTCATTTAAGTGTCGAAAAGTACGTGATTTTGAATCAACTACGCAACAGGACTGACTTGAAAGACCTGCGCCACTTTTTCATCCAATCAGAAGTAAAACAAACCAATCGTGACTCACTTGCACACGTTTTCCCGCGCTTTTCGTCAGCTACATGTAATTCGAGTTTTGATTGGTTCACTGTATTGTCTGTGTCCTTTGTGATTGGTCAGAGTGATAACTTTGGTTTTTGTTTTACGACACTCAGTTGAAAACCGCTGTATACGTGGTTTTGATTTCTTTTTATGCTTTGATGCAGTTTTTCCGTGCACGCAAAACAACGGAATGGCAATCAGAGTGCTAGGCATTGTGCATTTGAAACATTGTAAATTTTGATTAGCTATGCTATATTTTATTTTCATGAAAAAAATTTTACCGTTATTTATTTATTTGAAATTATTGACGAGTGAGTGAGCAAAAATTATCAATATTTATTTGCCACAGATTGAATAAAGAACCAATCGATCACGACCTTGTGTAACGAAAATTTACAAACAAGTAGGCCTAGTTTTTGGATGGGGGAGGGGGGGGGGGGAGTCGAAGAAAAGGGTGGAGTCGTAATGTGTCGTAATATCTCGAAAAGTAATTTTGCTACACATAGCGCGCAATAACAAAGGATGGTCTCACCGCGAGATTGTGTTAAAATTTACTCAGCTGTTCACCTGCAAAATTACATTTGTCGTGGATCCTCCAAACCCTCTGCGCAACCAACCTTTCAGATTATAATTTGAAAACGTACCACGTGACATTCAACGACCATACCCCAGGAGAACATTGAGTCCTTCAATGCTCCTCTTAGCTCCCGCGCGGGTACGCTCGATTACCACCCGGGAAAGGAGTTCGTGCTCCCCCCCCTCCTCCCCGGGGAGAGGACGGTAGGCGGGACTCGAGAGAGCGGCGGAAATCGAGCCCACCCCGCGGGTGGCATTGAGAGTGTTGGGAGAACATTAAGCGCCTGAATGGAAGCGGGTGATTATTTACGATGCTATTTTCCTGTTGCACATGGCAATGGTATTACCTTTCCTTGCTTTTGGCATAAGGAGTCGTAAGTCTTCTACAACGGTCCGAATCGTTGCGGACAAATTGCAGCAATAGCGATACAGAGACCCGTCTCTCGCAAAACACACGTCACTATATATTATCATTTCTTGCCAAGGGAACCTATTTAGAGACGATAAACGAAAAAGATTTAAGGATGGTTAAGATTAAGGAAGATTGGCAGATCACGGACGAAGCACTTTGCATTTCCACCCTAAACTTTCCAAGATACGTGATCCAAGCTCTAAACACTTGAGAGAGCAGACACGCGCGGCACTAAACTTAAGATACTCGCTGTCCGCAAAAGCTCGCAAATAACTATTTGTTCGCCCCACATCATCGCAAGGATCAATCGAAAGGGTCCGAAAGACTATCAAGATAAGACAACACTTGATGAATTGAAGAATATGAACTTGTTTATTTATAAAAATAACTTAATATATTCATAACAAGTCGTGCTGTACAAGTATATTGAACAAGTCCCTTGTGGCTCGCCAACACAGATTGGAATCATATTGAGAATATCTCAAAGAAACACAAAGGCAAGAATAAATCGATCACACCATCACAACTGTACAAATACGGCATTTTATGCTGGTCTACTGGTTGGAAAACAAAATACTTTTTCAGGCAGAAACCCACCTCATAAATTGACTGTACCCATGCTGTAGAACTTACATGACACGTCTCTCCCTTTACAACGTTTCTGGTTGGACAGTAACAATCGAAAAATATCGAGGTTCTGTTAGCGAAGTTTTCCGAAAAATGACATTTGTTCCACAACTAAATGACAGGAAAGGCATAAGAATATTTGGATTCTCTGAGGCAACTCCAATTTACAGTCGATTTATGTAACGAGCATGCACACAAAGAATAAATATCTTAATTTTGAGCAACTTCGCAACTATTTACAACGTGTTGGAGTGTAAGTGAGATAATATTAAAATTACACATCGAACACCTGTGAATGCTTCCTTGGGAACGCTAAAACATTCTTGAAATGATTCATGGACGGGTTATAAAGCATAATTCAAAGTTCAGGTATTCTGCAAATCATTGTGGTTTAAAAATTGTTTTGCACAAGTTTCCATGAGTTGGACAAGTTTCCTGGATCCAACACTATGGCAACCCCAGCTAAGATCCAGTGCTCCGCAGTCTTGGAGCACTTGATGGCTAAAGTAAACGAGCAACACTGTCGAGCCTGAAAAGATAAAACAAAGGAATTTAAGTACGGGGCATTACTACAGAACAAAACTTGTATCACAGCATAACAGGCTCGGGACAAAACCAAATCCCACCTAATAACGAACTCGAAGTTGGAATAAACCTGACACTCACCCTATTCATAAACACTGGACAACGATAAACGTCCAAATCATCTGCCTCGTTCCTCTCTTCGCGCCCAGGTTCCTCCTCATCGGGTATGACAGCGGACACAAAGAGGTCTGGTAATTGTAATATGGCCGACCTGTGAATTACAGGTAGGAAGAAGCAGACGGTTAAAAACAACCTTTTGCAGTCGGTATCGCGTATTGGATACTAATTTTGCAAAGCAATATGAAGGACGCTGATGGCGCTTCCCACGTGATGATGTATGCCAACGTAACAACTTTCCGAGTGCAATTTTCGATTAGATACTAGTAACATTGTATGAATCAGAAACTCTTCGGGTCTTCCAACAAGAAATTTACAAACATGGCGCCTTTAAACATCCTTGGTTTCACAAATCAATTTACTACAGGCATGTATTTTGTTAGCCTACGTGTAGCCGTACCCACCCCCCGAGGAAAAACGGGAGGGAGGGAACGTCTACGTTCCCTCCCTCCCGTTTTTCCTCGGGGGGTGGGTACGGCTACACGTAGGCTAGTATTTTGTCCGGCTCTTTTACGGCCTATACATTTTCCTTTTTACTGCTGTGTAAAACTTGAAGTATCTGATGGCTACTGACAGCGGAAAACGCGCACCCCGAAATGTTTGAAGATGAGGCAACTTAGGAAACCTTTTTTACTCTCGAGTGTCAATGTCAGCATTAAAAAAAGAATCACCCAAAATCATTGTTTCAAGTATCGGAAAACAAAAACAAACAGCAGCTCAAGGAAACACGCTCGATATTTTAAGTTTGAATGGTCACATACGAGTGTTTCACCCCGACTTGACAACTGGAGTGCCATTTTGTCCGTATGATATTGCTTATGAGAGGTCTTACTTAAGCTTTCTATAACACACACAATACTTACATTGGTTCCACAAGGCATTCTTGATCAAGGTCCAGTGACGCACCTTCAATGAACAGCCCACTCACCACCAGGCCTTGCTCCAAATCGTCGCTACTTTCGTCACGTGATAAGTAAGACTTCGCCAATGAACAGCGAAGTTCAACCTGTGAAGGATTCGGCAGAATTTTTCACAAACTGTCGCTGGCTTGTTCTTAATTCCAATGGTTACAAAACACTTGTATTCGGAACAAGGAAAGCTACCACTTAAGCGATTAACTAGAAAGTAGAGAGTACCTCGTCCACCGTACACCCAGCCATGGCGGCCTTCTCGTGCCTCAGTGACGTCATCAGCGCTCCGGGGTTGGCCAGGCCACCAAGCCAGACGGAAGTCAGCTGACCACGACCTACTAAGGGCTCGGAGTTTGGATTCGGAACGATACCACGCCGAACCCAGTCACTGAGTTGCTTGTGGCGCCGACTTAAGTCTGTTTTGAAAAGAAAAACAAAAAAAAGCAGCTGAACTGTTAGTACAATGAAGCAAGGCTGACACTACTTAGAAAACTAAATGCGACAACGACAGGATAGAGTCCAGCCTGAAAGCCAAGAATTGCAACCGTGGACAGCTGTTTCGACCTTGCTGGGTTGTCGGAGCCGAAATTACAGCAACCAGCACAAAGGGTAACTGTCTCCTAAATGCCAATGGTAATGACCTCAGATGAATCGAAATGTTTGCGGATTGATCAATGTCACGTGCACACCGCGTGACTGTGGATAACAGGCTTAAATGTCGTGATGACAAAATCCTACAGAAAATACCTGCACAATGCCACATAGAAGAAGACAGCATATCCGCTGAGACAAAACTAAATACAAATGTGGCAAGGGACTCCAACTGAAAATCGGCTAGCATGCTGCTTTTAGAGATCCTACTTATACCAGCAGCATTTTAGCTTGCAGCCCCTTACCACATTTGCATTTTATTCGATCTCCGCCATATTGTTGTACTTTTTCTGTTTTTTTTGTTTTTACTTCTTCGTTTCTCAGACACGGAAAGGTGACTCAATTTAACGCCTTAAAAAGAAAAGCATGTCTTGACTATGCAAAGCAACCCAGTTGGTGATGTCACCATTACCTATGAGCCAAGATGCAAGACTGTGGGGGGAGGGCTGACAATCGGGATGCAGCCAATCACTGGGGACCACTTCTTCCTGCAGCGCATCAACAACGGGCACGAGGGATGTTGGGATTGCAGGTGAGCCTCCCAGCACGCACTGCTCCAGAATTTGTAAAGAGTGCCGGATGTGATAAAGAAGACAATTAAACCACTGGCATTCCTGAAAACAAATGAAGAAAAAACAAGATTTTACCCTGGTAATAACCAACTTTGATAAAAACCATCGTTTCTTAAAATGTTCACTTTTACAGGAATGGCCAAAATTAGAGAAGTGGGAGTAACAATCTTGAGCAGAATTTCATGAATCGTCTGCCTTGCAAAGTTTTTACGCGATACAACAGCTGGAGTAAATCCTCAAGCAAAAGATCATAAGGTGTCAAAACTAATGAGCCAGCAATGAACAGTGGAATTCCCATTTCTCAAACCCTCAATTTTTCCAACATCCCGATAACTCGAACCGCGAAAAACGGTGAGCTCTCGCCAGGCTTCTCCCCTATTTTTTCGTTTGCTGTTTTAATTTCGCGCTGCGCCCCCAACTAACTGAACGCCTGGAAAAGGCTATTTCCCTCCCCTCAGTCAGACACTGTAATTTTACCTTCGATTTCTCCAACTATCCGATTTTTCAAACCAATTTTCGTTTTCTTTGGAGCGTCGAGAAACTGGGAATCCAATGTTACTTCTTTAGAATGTAATTAGCCTCTCTACCCAGAGTATATATGCTACGGATGCAACAAAAATGATCATTTTATTATACCTTCTGTAAGACATAACCCATAGACTCTGACAAGCGTTCATCCGAACCAACAGTGCTACCGGACTCCGAATAAACAGACAAAGCTCGCAGCTGAGACAACACGCGTGGAAGAAGCTGAGTGACAGGCATGGCTCCGTCTCCTTCTATTTTTAGCAGCGTGGGCAGCCGTTCAAGACATAGGTCCATTGATGCACGCAAGCGACGCATGTTAACCACGGCTCCAGCTGAAGGTTCTTGCGCAAGCGCAGTGGTATGATTGATGTCCCGGTGCAGCTTGTTGAGTTTATGAATGAATTCAGAGGCACTGCAAAATTAAGAATAGCGCCATGTTATTAGCAACTATTACAAGTTATAATCTATCAAGTATTTTCGCTCGAGCACGATTGCTCTAAATGCATCAAGTGACTGAATAATCCCCCAGCTAAAACTGGGATAATATTCCCCAATTTTCAAAACCGCGCGTGTTGCGAAACATATTAGATGGATAACAAACACAATAGCCTCCATTTGGTGCGAAAATAAGCTCGGATATTTGTCCTTGGACATTTTCTGTTCCTCAAATCTCTCAGTTTTCCTCGAGCTACGCTCTCGGAAAACTGTTTGCTTCTCGGAACAGATAATGTCCGCGGACAAATATCCGAACATACTTTCGGGCCAAGCGGAGGCTACTGTTTATATAGCTGCTGTGTGCCCGCTACTGGACCTGAGCGTGCATATTTGTTTTAATAGAATAAGAAGCATGAATAGAAATTATAAAGCACGTACCCTCCGGATGTTGTGTTGCCAATGCAATCACCGCCCTCTTCTAGGATGTAATTTTTTTTTTTTTTCAATTTTAAGACAAATTTTAAGATGCAAACGTGCATTATTTCCTAACAGAGCACGGAACACCATCTCCCATTTGGTAAATAACTCTTTGAAGTTAATTCTTACCGAGCCTCATTGTATTCCCGTTCGACACTAATGTCTAGACCCAGAGCCTTAACTGTACTCATGACCGCGTCCTCTGTCCCAGTCTTCTCGTTGAACCATTTGCTGTACTCGGTTGGGTCTACATTGGCCGGTGGTACAGGCAGGCTGATGGAACCTAGGGCGAGCGATGAGTGCTGTTGAAGAGCGGTCTCTTTAATTACTTGATGTGTCAGGATTGCAACATAGCGCCGGTCCCATGGGTCAGATACTTTTCCACCATACACACCCTACCAATATGACAGTACAACACATGGACTTTCGCACGTATGCTATAAAAAGCTCTAATCTTTCAGAAGCTATTATCGAGAACTATAATCTAAGTAGACCGCAACGCCGAAGACTCGTCACCCTTAGATTAACCACAAACAATCTCAAGACCGCGGAAGATGGAAAATGAATCACGTGGTCTTCTTGTCATCACCACGTAAACAAGTGTTCAGCGTGACGTGAAAAACTAATCCTGTGGTTCAGTTCAGACCAACGTCCCACATGATGAATGCTCTAGCTACCACGTTGGGTTTAGATCGTGAGGAATTCAAATGAATCTGGGAAAGAGAGAGTACACTAGCGTACAGAGTTGAGCAACGTGTCAGGAAAAAAAAGGAACAAAAGAAAACTCACTGTGGTCAGACAATATAAAATTCACTATAGCATGTTATCGCAACATATTTTTTGGGACAATCTTACCTCAGCGATAACATCAGAAAGTGCCTTTAACTGTGACGCCCCTAAGCCCTCTTGCTTTGAGGCCCATTTGATCACCATTTCAAATGACGTCAGTAAGTCACGTGTAGACAAAGGGTAGCGACCGCTGGACGCTCGCGCACCGAGCTGATGGCGCATAAGCAACACACTGTGATTGACACATAAACCAAACAAGGTGGAACGGACTGCGAGGGACTGCTCACGAGCTTGTTCCCAATACAACCGAGGAACAGCCTGTTAATGAGAAAACGATACTCAGCGAATGACATCATGAAAGAAATATAACGTAGAACTGCGAAAGTAACTGTCTCCCAAAGTGGTAAATTTGGATGGCTAAAGTTTTAAGCGTTAACTCTCCGTAGGAGCTAGGGTTTCTAGAGCAGCCTAAGTCCTCATCCCGTTACACAAAAACACATGTCAAACACATATCGGCAATTTTATTATGATCACTCCTGGTAGCGTATCCTCGATATTTTAAGATATCTTAAAGTGCTTCGATGAACGCCTAGGCCAACGCTCGGGAAAAAAAGTACTTATTGCTTTCTTAGATTAGAAACTGCCTTGTAGCTAACGATTACCTGGGCACTCCCCCGTTAATTTCCAAAACAAGGATTCCACCCCACCCCAAAAACAGATGTAGTTTTTCAGCAAGTAAAATCTCCCCCACCTCTCCCCTCAAAGAAGCAAGAGATAGTTCAAATGAATGTAATAAATGTTTTGAACCAAGGAGTATCAGCGTTTCGTCTTGGGTGATCGTCAGGGTGAGGGTAGTTCTGAAAAGAACTGTTGTTGGTGACTGACGTTTCGACAATCAGCGGAAGTCATCTTCAGAGTCAAGTGAATAGTGTGTGTCAGTCAGTAATGTTATAAGTCTGGTCCGTTGAAAGTGATTGGCCAGTTTAGTCATGATGGTATTGGCTAAAAGACTCGTGTAAAGTTTGTCAGCAGTCACTGGTCGATTGTAGTAAGGTTCGAACCATCTTTTGTTAGTCTCAACCGAGTGCTTGGTTGTTAGGCAAAGCTGCCCCATCATACCTCAAGTGTGGACGTAATGATGGTTTTCAAGTCCAGGTCCTTAGAGTTCAGGGGTTGGTATTCAGGTCCCTCTCTCTGTACCACGTCCCAGGCCAGCTGATGTGAGAACAGCAGAAGTCCTACTGGCAAGTGATCCGCGGGCTCGCAAAGCAGGAAAACGCGCCATTGAGATGGAGTCGAGGACGTTTCTAAACGATTTTTTAAAAAAGTCACACGATTACTTACATTGCACACAAAATTACATACCAAATCGTTTAAACCAAATTGTCAGTAGTTTGTCTAGTGTGATCGACCCGAAGATAGTCCTTAAAAGGACCATATTGTGGTGACGGACGCTTTCAAGTCATCTAAATAGTCAGGTGAAAAGCGTCTACTATCAGTCAATAATGTAAGTCTCTCGCTGCAAGAATCGTCAGTATAAGTTTCATGAACAGTAATTAGTCAGTTATTGTTAATTTCGATGCATCTTTCGTTAGTCAATATAGTGGTTCCGTTTGAAAAAGAGTTCCTTTGTTGGTTATGCTAAAGACGTAGATAAGTCAATTGCTAGGTGTTGGTAGCTGTTATATAGACTTCGAGTAGCCCACGCTTCTCGCCCCAAGGATTTCACGCGGTCATTTTTTCCTCGCGGTTTATTTACGGTCTCGCTCGACGGACTAAGCGAAAGAGGGACTGCTCGTAGTCTAGCAGTTATAATATGACGACCAATGTTTGGCGTAAAAGTGTTTTAGAACCCAAACTATTCTAGCCCTTAAATATATTCCAAGCCTCTCTGCTCCACTCCATCCCAAAATGACGGATACTTACCCGCTTGCAAATGAAGTCTGGACAATCGATTATAAAGTTGCTCAAGCCAATGGCGGGAAGCCAGTTGAAGGTTTTCTATCACTAACCAAGTGTCAGTCCGCACGGCGGTTGCTAAGGCAACATCAATGATTTCTTCCTGCCCGTGTCCCACGGATATCTGCTGGCACTGCACATTATGAGCCTGCAAGTTGAAAAGCCAATAACCTCATTTAATTTGTCTGAGATTACCTGCACATCACGGTCTCTTCTGGGTTAAGCGAGGTGTTACCACAAAGCTACAACTAGATTGCACCATGCAAAAGGCTAAGTTACAAAGAGTACTGTGAGGCTTGGAAGCGTGCCACAAAGCTTGGTTAGATGGCGTCTCATAAGACTTGGCTGCACGGCATGAGGAAAACATTCTATGAGAGAAACATGCAGCAATCGGCTTACAATTCTGCAAGGTAAAAATTATTACATACTTCGACGGTTTTAAAATAGCATTGAAGGTATTGACGAACCGAACGCATGGTTGGAAAATATACAGAGTAATACAATTCCGTCTGTCTCACCTCCGCTATCCGTCGAATGCTCTCAACAGGACTAATCTTGAATGGCGTGTTCATAGACGTGTGGTCTGGCATCACGACAAAAATAGGAATCGAGTGTTTAATACCAGACAGGAGTTCATCGAACCGCGGAAGAGACTTTTCCACTAGATCGCCCACTTCATTTTCAACAAATATAAGCATGGCTCGTTCAAATCTATCAGAACGCAAACAGCGAATCATCAACAGTCTGTCAAGTGCAGTCAGGGTTGGTGAATCTTCAGCGTCTTCACTTTCTATTGGCAGCGGTTGCGCTTCGGGGCGTTCGTTCTCATACCAGTCCCTCCACGGTCCAGGATTGGACGCGATGTGAGTGCAGACGCTGTCCAAGGGACCTTTGAGGCTGGATACGGCCAGGATTAGTTCCCAAGACTCTTGCGCGATCCAGCTTGGCTGAAGGAGCGTGGGATCGAAGTCTGAAAGCGCAGGAACTGGAGAAGATAGCTTTCCTAGAAATAACACAGAAGAGTGCGGTTAGTTCAAAGGCGAAATGTTCGTTAAATTAAGAGTTAAGGTTTAGGTGAACTTACCAGAAAGTAGAAGTGAGATTTCCTCCTGGACCAGCCCGTCTTTAGCACGTTTTTCTACTTTGTAGAGCGTGAGAAGAGAAGAGAATAACAATCGATGGTGCTGGTCTATACTCCTGTGAATGAACAAAGGATAAAAACTCGTCATCGTCAATTAGTTTTGCTCTCTTAGAAACTGTAACTCAGGAATAGCTAACTAATTGCAGATTTTAAGCGTACATTACCCTCCTCTCTTACCATTTGACTTTATCTACTAGGAATTAAAATATTGAAGACCGCTACAAAAGGGAGAGAAATCACAAGTCTGCCATGACCCTCGGATTGAACGCAAGTTCATCAGTGGCAGGTAACCCATCAAATCCTTTCTTCAGAGCGTATAACTGACCTGTTAGCCAAAGCATGATAGCGCTGCATCTGCTTAATCTCCTGTTGAGCTGCAGTACACAAGAAGCAAAACGTACCTGCTAACATGACGGTAGAATGATTGGCTGAGCGAGTCAATGAGCTGATCTGTCTGCTCAGGGCTATAAGGGGTGTATTCCACGCCGGGAGATGGCAGTTGGACCTCAGCTGGAAGGATAACTGACATGCGCTTGGATGGCAGTTTCTTACGAGAAGGATTTCGACCTTCATCACCTGCAGAGGGAAAGAGAAAGGTCCGATAATCTTTCATAACACGACTCCATTGAAGTTATTCGACTAATTCTGTTATTCCACGTTTCTGTGAATGATCACTGATTGACATTTCTATGATAGCCACCAGCCTAACGGAGCTGCCTCACCTGATATAAGTCTCTTTATTTTCAAATTAAAAAATTGAATTTAATCTAGAGGAAACATAGGAAAGAAATTAAAGGAGCACGCCATTTCTAACGCGAGGCACTCATGCCGAGGCGCTGATTTGAAGTTTCAAAACGCCTGTATTAAGATTTTAAGGAAGCTGTGGCGCATTGTCTTAAAAGTCGATCGAAGAAGGCATTAAAATAATAGGTAAGACAGAACAAAAGAGGTCATTAAAAACCAACAAGAAAAAGGAAGACTTGAACTGAGGAAGACTGATATGATATTTAAACTATACTAACCCAGGTGTATAAATGGGTACCAGCGAATTTAATGCTGGGAGTGATCCTGCAATCTTGCAATGGACTGGCATCCCATCCAGGGGGGAGTAGAACTGAATACTCCTAGTCGCGTCATGCTACAGAAACCGGGATAAGCTCAGACCTGGCCCATATGCAGACTTTACCTTTACCTTTAATAACTTTGCTTACCCTGAACCACAGCCGGTGGTGGCACTCCTTCCACATCAACCGCCTTAATCTGAACAGTCGTTCTAGATTCCTTCTTGATCCCCTCCGTGTCTTCACTGTCTGATTCGTATTCCAGTTTGTCTTTGAAAGGCTCGACATCCCGCCCGACCGCAGACCGGAACAGAGATAGGAAGTAACCGAGGGAGAAGCGATACTCGTGCTGTACTCTGGACAGCGAACTCAACAGCGAAAACATCATCACCGCACGCTTGGCCAGCGGTTGGAAGAGTTCGCGCAAACCCTTCAGTCTGTTAAAGTTGTTTAGTGTGTGGGTCAGACGGTGAGCGACCTGGAACGAGACAACAAGAAATAACTACAACAAAGCTATTTGAACAAACTCAACAATAATTTTACAGGACGTTCTGCCTACATGAATACAGTCCAAACCAGATTACACAGTTAACTCTTTTTACATAAAAATAATTTCACACTTTTTTGGTCTTTGTCATTTCGGACTGGAAGCAGCCTTGTCCCCAGGGTAGCGAGACCCTGGGAAAGAGTTTCGGCTGGAGGTCGTCTCACTCACCTCAGACCTACACTTGACAAGTTCAGCAATGACTTCAGTTTCCTCCCAGATGTCAGTACCCTGCCGAGCGGTCACCAGACCTATCAGCTTGCTGTCGATGTTCTCCAGCAGCCTCAGTAACTCCATCATCACCATCAAACTCTTACGACTCTCCACATAGAGCTCAGGCTGCACGCGGTGAAAAGCCTCGATCTCGATCTCCTCGGCCAAGGCTTCCTCGTCAAGTCGTAGGTTCACCAGAGTGGTGATTGAAGATACTTCAGTGCTGAAGGCTGGCCGAGAGGATCTGGATATGAGGTACAAGCGAAACTCGGGGTGACACATGACGCGGCGGGAACCAAACTTTACCAGCTGGGAGTCTGAAAACCAAAAGACGAGATAAATTACTCCAAACCTTCAAATACGAGAATCGCAGGTGCAAAACAAAAAATATATGGTTTAAGCTTATAAACTTGACATATCGGGCATCTGTACGAAATTGAATGGTAAATGGTATCCCAGGGTTAGATTTAGCGATCAATTTGACAAAAGCACAATAAAGCCGCGCTAATTAGCCTTGTAGTGTACTCTTTTCCACCACACAATATTGAAACCTTGCAATTTACTTGCTAAACTATTGAATCTTTCTACAAGAGAATTAGATTCGTAGACAAAACCAGGTTTGGAAAACTAAACTACGTGAAAAATCCTCATTCAAGGAACAATGAGCTATTTTGTCTGTTTTCCAACCCAAGCTTTGTGTCACACCTTGTTCCGTCTCTTCACTAGTGGATGTGGTGACGTGATAAATTAGAGGCATAAAGAGCGAGTCGACGTCACGATCGATATTGTACAACACCAGAGCTGTGCCACTTGTTACTGCCTTCTCAATCTTCAGAATGGAAGATGGGTCACTGAGGGACAAAAAACAACCGATGATTAAACCATGGGCTCTTTTGTAGAAGATCACCTACAAGAGACCATTTCAACCCGGGGAGAAGGGCTTCGTTGACCTTTTTGGGGGTAATTCGGGGCCATCCATACGCCTCTTACAATAGGCCATTTCCGAGTTACCTTGTGCTTCTGTTCCAAAACAAGTAATCGTGCAAAACATTTCAACTGAAAATGAGTTTGACTTGAATGAAAATTAACGTGTAGGGGGAAGACTCGTTTTGACACAGAAGCAAAAAGCAACTCGGAAGTGGGCTGTTGAATGAAACTTCAAAATTCTGAATAAAAGCACTAGAAAACGTAATTAAAATGGTAGAAACCCACATTTAAGATCACGATTAAAATTGTTTGCATTAAGCTAAGCTTGCAAATCAAGTGATTTTTATGGTCGGAAATCATATTTAAAGGCAAGAATCACCAATCTAGGCCCTGTTATGAAGACGTAAATCTATTGGCTTACCTTTCCGCTAGATCAATCTCCAGCAGGTTCTCTCCATCCTCCACGGTCCTAATCAGCTCAAGTCCCTTATTATAGGGGTCCACCAGCAGAGGGACACGTTGCCATGACGACTTGGCCAGTATGGCGTTCTCTATCTTCCTGGGACCCACTCCCTTAGTGAGGAGCCTTCGTATGTGATATTCACCCAAGAGAAGCTTGAGCACGGCTAAAGCAAAAGAATCATACTCCGTCAGTTTAGCGCGACTTAGCAGCTGGTCTTTGCCGACTGAGAACATGTAATCATCAGATCCGTCTTCTTGTTTTTCTGGTGACGGTTGCTCTTCTTTCTCGCTGTGTTCTACGTCTTGTTTTTCTAACTCTGCGCTGTGTGGCCTTTCTCGTTCCCCTTCTGTTTCTTTTTCATCTGTCTCCTCAGCTATGATAAGACAAGAACGAAAATTTTTTTTTTAATTCTGTTGACATATATTTGGGGTTTCTTTTCCGTATTTCTAGTTGAGTATTGCTTTGAGATACACTGGAATCCGATTTCTCGAACTCTTGATTTTTCAAACCTCCCGATAACTCGAACCAAAAGTCGTTCCCCTCACTCAGTCGAACACTGTAATTCCAATTACCTGATTTTTAAACTAATTCTCGTTTTCTTTGAAAGTACGAAATATCGAAAGCATATCAGCATAGTAAACGGTTACATATTTGGCACATAACGGACGATCCTCGTTGTCCAAATACAAAGGAAAAGAAAAACAGATTCGAACAATTACAAAGCAATTTTTTCAGCGCGAAGAAACAAATAAGTTACTAAAAATTTAATGGTAAACACCATCTACGAAGACAACATTGAAATCACTAAAACAAGAAAAATAGTTTTATTTAAGAGTTGCGGGATTGTGATCACACTTTTGAGCATTTGATTAAATACATTTACAATAAAAGAGACATGAAAACAGTCCTGATAGCCGCATTTAACAGGATTTCATCTCGTCAATTTCAATTCCTTAATGCCTACTATCTAACGATATAAAACAGCGGATCAAGAGACAAAAACTTGACACGTTACCATTCGGCTCATCCTGTTCTCTGCTTTCGTCTTCGTTTGCATTTTCATCTAACTGTCCTCCAGGTACTTCCTGCTCGCTTACAGCGGGTTTGGCACTGCTGGTCGGCGCCTGCTGTGCCTTCTCCATCATGAACACCTCTGCGCCTGCGTACGGAACGGAGCTGTCTACCACCAGCATCACGCCTCGCTCGTCCAAACACTTGGGCCAGTGCACTGTCAACATCTCACGGCGAAACGAGAACGAGTAGGGGCCTAAGTACGTGGCAAAGGCAGCTGCCATGGCGACGCCACCGGCGACGGCTTCTTCGCGGGTGCTGATAGATTCGAGGAGTTGCAGCCACTTTTGACGACCACTTGACAACACCTTACGTGGGAACAAAATTACAAACATTAAAACACAAGGCTACCAGTAAGTTCCAATGATCACATCAGACAGGCAAATTTCACCACCAAGCCTCGCTTTGAAAATGCAAATTCAAAGTTTTATCGTAGACAAATTCCCAAAGCAGCAAAGATGAAAAAGGACGTTAGTGGCTATTCCAATAACATGACACTGTGCTTCTTCTACTTTCCCACCTGTTCAAAGTAGGCCGCCTGTGACAACTGCGAGTCTAAAGTCTCTGTTAGCTCGTATTGTCGACATTTGTCGATGGACGCGTCTTCGTAAGCTTGAGCCAAAGACCTCAGGCGTTCCTCGAGATCCTTAAGTTTACTCTCCATGGAGGACAATTTACCCACAGCCAGCTCTACTGCCGAGGACGTTTCAGACACTTTGGAATGAAGTGGTTTGACTTTTGACTGCATCATGCGATGATATCTTGTAAACAAATAATGCATACATATAGCTTATAATAAACCAAGGTCAGAATTCAAAGCAAAAGTAGTTAACTGGGCCACGTTGTTCAAAGCCTGATTAAGTTAACCCAAAATTAGCGAGAATTTTGATTTTAGTTTTGTACTTCTTGGACACCCTTAATGCAGTTGCCATGACAACAGTTTTGCCGCTGGTGCTGTCTCAATAAAAACTGAAATTCCCAGTTTTTGTCTTGAACCAAGAACCATCTACCCCACCCAATCTAATGATGGGAGTTAAGACAATATGGGAACTATGTCTGTTCCAAATAGGACCCTTTGCCTCACTTTAGAGGTTGCAAATGGGGACACTTGGTTTTTTTGACAGACAGAGACTGGAGCCGAAAGAGTTGCTATGGTAACAGCACTAAGGGTGTCATTTTGTTTCTTTTGTGATGCACATTTGTGGTGCCAAGTTTCAAGAACACTGCAAAACTTCAAAAAAATAAAAAGCCATTCTTCTGTATTTTGAAAGGCCTGTCAAATAAGCAGAAATTATTTTTCATGTCATATACACTTTAAACAAAATAGTATGCCTTGGACAAACCCAGTAGATCTTCGTTCTCGAAGATGTATTCTGAACGTAACAGAAGCCTGTTCTACTAGAGCTGTGACTGCTGTTACCTGACAACTCCTCTGACCCACAGTAACAAAGACCCCACCGCAGGATTGTTGGTTTTCTTCTCAAGATAATCGCCGTTAAAGTGCGGTTTTTTAAGGTAAGGCTCGACGACTTCCAAGGTGCTCTCTGTGAGTTGCATTTCATCAAAGACGCCCAGTTCTTCGCGAAACCTGGAATGAAGAGAGTACAATTAGCAAAAGAAATATGGTTCAAGTTAGGCAATGATGTACTTTTTGGTTACGGATAAAGGCTTGAGTAGCTAGTAAGACGAAATCTAAATTAAAAATATTATTAAAGAGGAAATTTCCTGTTGATTCCGCCTAAATGTGAGATGGGAAGATATGGGGCATTATAGGAAGAGAAGCAACTGACAGACAAAGCATTACAGTTTATCAGTCACAGTAAGTTAGTCAGTCATTAAGACCGTCAAACCGTCAGTTACAACATAAACCACGTCACGTTTACCTGTCTAAATTGGCCATCAGACGCTTGGCTCCTTTGTTCCATGTCAGGTCGGACGAGGGAGACTTGACTGAAAAAGAAAATAGAAGCATCAGAATCAACATTATGACACTTGTTATTGTGTAGCAAGCCGGTCCATGATGAGAAGAAATGCTATGAACGAGTAGTACGAATTTTGCAACAAAGACCCCTGGCTGAGATGGAACACTAACGACATAGTTTTTGACCGTAAGGCTAGGTCCATTAACTTGCAAAGACAAGAACTTGACCAAAATTCTTTCAATACGGTCCTCATGGAGTTTAATAGCATTGACGCATTCGGTAAGCATTTGAGGACGGAGAACAATGGAACAGAACCCACAAGCCAGAAAGAATAGGGGCTAACCCCAAGAACAACTGGTGTTGCACACTGTTGAGTGATCCTGACAATTAGATAGATATGCCATCGGCCGAGATAGAGGGCCAATCAAGAACCAAATGAGAGTCACAGTAGACGTCCTATGCCCCCATAGGACGACAAGTCATTGAACGCACAACAAACTGGCTTCAGCCCAAGTCAGCACTCATACCACATACCAATAATGATGATAGCGGCTAACAGATCTTCAATTTCGTTATCTGGTTTCTGCAGAGCTCGTAACTCCGCAAGTCCTTGTCCGTCAAGGATCTTTAATACTCTCTTTGTTTCGGTTACAACTGCAGCAGCCTTGAACACCGCTCGCTCGTGAGCTATCTGGTATTCTGGAAGAGCCTGGAAACGACAAAAAAATGCTAATTACATTGTTAACTCTTACGACGGCTTAGCAACGGAAAGGGATAATCTATAAGTTGGGCGATGTGCATCTGCCTGTATTGAGCGGCACATCAGTTAAACAAAGAACACGAGAAGTCCCACGAGATAAAGAAGTAAAATGCACTTTTATAGATTTTCTCGCCGCATGATGAAGTAGATATTTTGTTGCTTAGTTTGGGGCTTCTCTGTTAAACAGCCACCTTGCATAACAGTCCATTTAATCTATCACAATCAGCTTCTGTTCACAGTTGTTAGAAGCGGTTTACCTTCTTCAGATTCTAGATGGTTCTCTATACTTTTTCCTTTTGACAAACCTGACCTGCTCTCGGGAGGGCCCTCCTGCCTGTACTACGACAATCAGAACTACAGATCTACCCGCAGCAACGTATTACAGCTGCTAAAAGAACTTTACCTTTTTCAGTTTCTGTATCCTCTCTTGCTGCCGTTTAACGAGTCTGACTTGCTCTTCAGCGATCGCTTTGTCCTTTGAAAGAAAAACTCAAATTATAAAAGAAAATGAACAAGACATACGTCTAGGTTCGTTGAAACGACAAGCCAATACTAAATTAAAATCAGTTCAAATTAAAAATCGTTTAGTACCTGTCCAATCTGAAGAAGCAACTGAAGATTACCCTGAAAGAAGAAAACCAAGCGAAGTTATTGACAATCAAAGACAAACTGAGAACAAAATACTTCACTGTCGGTAGAAACAAAGAAAAACCTTCAATGGGCACAGGACGCCGAGTTTTATAATCAGAGAAAACTTTAGCTTGGTGAAACAAATACAACCAGAGATATAGCTGCCCAACCATAATTGCCCTCTCCATTCCTGACCTAGGCCTTAAACTGCTTGAGGGTGGACTATCAATTTGCTGAGGGCAGCACTATCCCTGTTATTATCCCACATACCTCTTTCTTTTGTTCGAGTACCATCTTTTCGTGACCAAGTTGAGTCTTCAGTTGTTCGGCCAGCAGAGTTCCTCGCTCGATGGTTTGTAACGCTGCTGCCATCTGCTCATGTTCTCGCCGGAGAACTTGGTGGCGTTTCTTCACCAAGCAAATGAACCTGACAAGAAATTATTCAAAGCAGTGTAATGCGATAAATCGATTAAGACAGTTTTTGTCTGTGCGGATTTTTCACGTCGTTAGTGTTTCTTTCACATTGAGGATAAGCCCGTTTGCTATGATTACAGCAGTTTTCAGTTTGAGTGTCAAAAAACCAAAACCAAGGCAATTTCAATGTCCAATCATAACAAACAAACGTAAGCAACACAATGACTCAATCAGAACAAGACACGAAGACGGCGAAAAGCGCAGGAAGGTAGAATGACCCATTCGCGGTAGGCTTCGCATCTGGTTGGTTGACTAAGTGATTTAAGTTTTCTAAACCAATCAGGGTAAAGGAGGCTTAAAGCAAAGCGATTCTGGATTGCTTTCCACAGTCAGTTGAAAGCAACTTTACCAGTGAATAACTGGGTCTTACCTTTCGACAAATACTTCAAAGCCAGTGTTGGTGATGTGTCCGTATGTTCCACACTGTTCCTCGCCAGAATCCTGCTGTTTTATTGCCAAGTGCATAGAGGCCAGCAAGTGAGCAAGATTTTCTGTCTGCACAGGCGAGAAAATCTCTACATCTGGTAAAAGGACACGAAAACACGAGTTTGCTCCAAGCCTTTCAAACACACAGACTATACAGTAACTCGTCATTCAGGCCTTACGTAAGCTAAAACATGTTATTTGCGTCACATTCATCGGCCGTGTTTCCTCGTCCGGCAAGATAAATGTTTCTTTTTTCTCCATTTCATAGTATTTATAGCAGATTACAGATAAGCATGGCATTCATGAGCGTGTAGTGGTGATCGAGAAGTACATCTTACTCCGTTACAAAACAAAACAGTTCTTTCAGTGAAATCAAGATAAATAAATTTCAAAAGTTACCTTTCAGGAGATGGTACGCATGTGTGACCAAGGCTTCCTTAGACCAGTGGGGTAAGAGGATGATGGACACAGTGTTCATTAAGGAGGGAAAATCACGACAGCGCTTCTGAAACCTTGGTCCCAGTGACGACACGGTCAGAACAACACGAAGGTTTTCTCTCACAGTCCTGGAGAAGAGGGTTCGTAACAGAGTTAACGACACCAGGCAAGTGTTAATGCAATACTTCGCTACATAACAAAACCCTAACACTAATCTCCAAACCACTCTATAATACTTCGTAATAATAATATAATAATAATAAATTAATATTTTAAGAGGAGGCCTCCAATCACCTAGAGGTTGTTTTCAGGAGGGTCCTGTAAAAAAACAAAAGTCTAAAATATACATCACGACAGCGCTTCTGAAACTTCAGACTTCATGCTTTGGTTTGCCTTAAATTTCTACTATAGTTTCATCTCTCTTGATCCCCCACCCCCCCCCCCCCCCCAACCCCGCACCCAGTATCTTTAATTGCGAGAAAGAGTTAATTTAAGTGCAATATACTCAGAATTTTTGCTTGATTGATTGAAACACTTTGCGCACTCTGTTAAAGACAGCTAGGTGCTCGGAACGCGTAAAACTCAAAGCAAACACAGATTTTTTAATAGAGAAGGCTAGTTGGAACTTACTTGAGGAAGAAATCCCAAGCCACATCTCGTGTATAGGCGAGTCCAGCCTGCGTGACTTCTGTTCTGACCGCGTTAATTACTGAGGTTTGTTCTTCCTCGGTGAAGAGGTGCGAGATAGAGGAGGACACCAGGAACTCGCTTACATGAACAAGAAAATCCTCGTCGGTTAGGTCTGATTCCGGTAGTAACAGCATCAAATGTTCGCCCTGTCATAACAGCGAATTCGTTTAAACAACAGTAAGATCATTCATTCAGAACTACTGCCATTGCAAACATCTGGCTTTCAAGACATACGAAGCAGACGATTCGATCGCGAGACAAAGGAAACTGTTTGTTCGAGAGCACGTTTGTTTAGCAAACTAGCATGTATGTTAATGTTGTATGGTCAACCAGAGAATTTGAAGATCGGTTCACATGTTGCTTAAGTCAAGTGTTTCACATAATTGTATCGTTTTGGGTTTTGCATAGAAGTACAACTTTCGGAAGCCTGGCTTCAGCCCCCCATAAACATAAAACAGTTTCAAGGGTAACAAAACCCTGCTTTTTTCTATTCTCGTCAAACACCTGTCTGAAAAATGTTCGAACAATAGGAAAATAGACGCTAGGGATTGAAGGAGAAAGGCAAATTAACAAACTTTCTGTCACCTTAACACCTGCTCTGGTGTAGGCCGACACCAAGTCACCTTTGAAGCTCTCCAGTGTGTATCTATCAGAAGCAGACAGAGCTGAAGAGTTGATCCTGAACACAGAGTAACCACACAGGTGAGCTGCCAACTGAGCCAAGTTTGTACTCATTCCAGGAGACCCCTGGGATATTAGCAGGGCGTGGCCGCATTCATGGGGACACTGAAGTACTCGCACAAGACGACAGATCGTTTCCATCACATCCTGCCAATTAAAAAGGCGTTAAAAAGGCGTTAAAAAACACGTTAAACTTTTCATATGCAGCAACCGTAGCATCTGCCGTTACTTCTATAAAATATGTGGCTTTTGGTTAACAGGGAGGAGTTCAATTGCCAGGACCATAGTTTCAATAAGAGAGTACGACCTCTTTTACATGAGGAATAAGCCCCCAAAACAGGAGAAACTGCTTCCGCGAGATTTTTTTCAGTATGAAACCAGCAAAAAAGCGGCGACATAAGATTGATTGAAAGTGTCCATGATGAATGAATGAAGGGCATTGCCCGCTACAGAGAGGAAAGGAAAAAAGCACTGAACCTCATAGAGTGTGATCTTCAGTCTTGGGAAATCTTTGTTGTATTCCTCGACTCCATGTTCCAACACAGCTTGGACCTGAACAGTATCAATGAGAAGTTTAGCTATCACAAAATGAATTAAAGAGTAATATTATGACAGATACTTTAGTTTTTGCTTTGTGGAGTCTACATGAGATCGTGATATGAAAATCGAAAAAGAAAATGGATATCGTTTCTTATTCACCGCGTTTTAGCCATCTGACTAGTCAGTAGGACTAGTCAGGCCAGGTCTACATATCTTTCGTAAATGTTTACAATTTTGAACCAAAATTGGAATTACGCTTGACTGCCCTGTTCCTAGTATATTTCACTCATTTGTTTTTGTTTCCGTTTGTTTGGTTCGAAAGATATGTCGACATACGTTCTTGGATTCAAATTAACGAATTGCCGTCAGTTTTTCATGCGTCTGTCCTGTTATTGAGCATGTGTTTCGTCATGACATTGTCAAAGTAGCTGTGGATCCACGAGGCGACAGCCAAATTTGTCAAATTGTCGGCTCTCGCTCGTTGACGCATCGCATAAATTGTAAATTCATGTGTCTGTCCGCTTAATGACAATGACAATTAGCCAATGAGCGCGCGAGAATTTCTGCAGTTATCGTAGTTTCCTATTCCATTGTCGCACAGAATACTGATGGTTTGTAACCAATCTCAAGAGAAGATGGCCATGTGGAATGACACAAATAAAAGAAACTAATAGACGTTTGTTCAAGTCATAGAATATGGCAGCAAAAACATCACATGAAAAACTATTCATCCAAATAAAACACACCTTTCTCATGTCCGTTATGTGTCTAAACAGCAGATGTACATCATCTTCAGTTCCCTCGGATGAACCGGCCCCCATCACCTCACCAGCAGTGTCTTCAGAGTCCACCAGGTTAGTGAAGAAAGGGGTGGGGTCTGTCACTACTGACAGCTGTCAATAAAAAAGATAATAGATTTTATGACTGAGTAAAGAACTAAGCAAAAGTATGAACTATACAAAAACTAGGCGCGAGTTTCCTGCGCTTTCGGTCGCCTTCCTGTGAGCACTCGCTCATTTCCCGAAACAGTGGCTCGTACTCGAACCTATACAAACAAATGAAAGAAAGAATAGACGAAACTAAAAGAACGTTGGAGTTCATCTACACAACAAGTGTAAGACGCGAGATCTTTCTGCTAGTTTTTAATTCGATATAGCTGTAGTTTACTTTATACTTTTGAGACGAGCGCGAGCACAAGCGAGCCATATTGTCCGTGAAATATAAGATGTTGGATTTCGCTTGCGTTAATACCTTTTCATCCTCAGTGAAGCGTTTCTTAGCAGCAGTTAGGAACGCCTGTTGGAATCGCTCCCTGTCAACCGAGTCGATCAAACGACGGCCGTACACCCAGTCACATTCATGTTTCCATAGCAACAGAAGGTCTTCCGGCGCACAGCCCGGGCGAAGCGTGAGGCAAAGATTCCTTCACAAAGGAAGAAAGAATGAGGAACTAACTTCAACAATAAAGGTTCTTTAGGCAAGAGTTCACGCAAATCATTTGTACCCAAAAATTTACGACGAATATCGCAAATTAACTATTAAGAACCTCTCTCAAATGAAGTCCATCCTTTTATTTGGGCACAAAATTGTTCAAAACTAAAAACTGCAAAACAGACCGCGCTATCTGTACTATTTTACCGTAAAAGAGGGCGTGAAAATTCAAATAAGTTACTTGCAAGAAATGTAATTGGTACACTTGCACTCAAAAAGAATGGATTCGAATAAGGCAATTTATTGATCCCAGTGATAAGCTAATACCCAGCTGCTAGCAGTTGCCTTACCTTCATAGGGCTACCCCACCCCTCCTCTCTTCCCCCCCCCACCCCCCCCCCCTTTAAAAGGTGCTTCAAATAGATAAGCACTTGAGGGCTCAATTCAGCATTTGCGATAACACTGCTTTTATTAACACGGTCACGTACTAAAGGACGAAGTTATTTTGGACAAAACATTTCAGACATTAAAGCTGATTTATTTGACTATTTCATGGTATTCCTCGGGCTTACAACAACGCAGAGAAGACTTTTTCCTGGTCGTAAATTATTCAGTGATATGGAGAACCTACCTGAATACCATGGTCAAATCACTCATAGTGAACATATAGTGACACCTCTGTGACGTAGGCAGGAACATGCCTCTCAAATGACTCTGGAGTTCTACAGTCACGTGACTGATTGCTGACAGAATGTCTCGCATGGCTTTGTCGTGGTCCCCAGACCCCTGGTGTTGAGAGTGGCCCTCGGCAGGTTCCTGGGAGGATGAGTCACTGGTCGTGTGCTGGGACTGGGTTACATGGATTATAAAGTGTTTCTCCAGTTGCTGAGTGTAGATATAGTGCAGTTCGCTTTGGCTGAAATAAAGAAAACCTTGTTCACGACAAAAATGAAATGTTCATTTGAAACGAGCGTGGGACAAAGAAAAAAGAAAAACTCGGAGTTCTCGTCCGGATTCGAATCCATGACCTCTTGAATACCGGTTGAGAATTTACCATCTCTCATCACTTATCACACACTGTCATCAACTTGCGGGAAAAGAAAAGGTTGTTAAAGATAACGAAGCCTTTAAAGTAAATCTCAGGACTAAAACCTCATGTCTGGTGTTTCCGTAGATGTTCACCAATGCTGACAGCACCAGACTGTGAAGTCCAAAACAAACCTTCAACGTATCTTACAGAATTTAACCAAATTGTAGTCTAAATTTTTAAGCTTTCCCTGCGTTATTCTTTTCAGTCTTGGCAATTCTTAGCCATCTTCGTTTTGTTTTTTGGGTTTATCATTACCTTTTTGACGATGTTTTACCGTGTAAGCTATTTTGATGTCTTCTATGACTTTGAAGTAATTTTGCACATCACAAAGCATTGTTTTATTTTGACTCCGAAAACAAATCACCAACAGCAGTCCTTTTCAGGACTAGCCATCGCTCAAGACGAAAACGATTTTCTATAATGACAGCTCCTTCCAAGCAGTATCACAAACCATCTTAAAACTTTAAACTACATTTCAGAGCGCAACTGTGCCCGTTACCTTGGAAACGTGACGTTAAACAGAGCAAAGTGACGTAACAGTCTGCTATTCAGTCGAGCGGTGGTGGGCGGAGTTTGTGGATTGTATGCTGACAGGTACGTGACGTCACGTATTTCCCGCCACTGATGGGTTTCGGGATCGATCACGCCGCCATGATCAATGTGCTGGCGCACCAGCTGCTGAGCGGTCTGGGCACCAAACCTGTTCGCCTGACAAGAAAAGTAAGTTTACCTCTTAGCAATGAGGTGAGCATCCTGGTGGAATTGAGTAAAGATGTGGTAGTTCGATTGGCTAATTACCAATCGTATGTCAATAACAAGAACTTTGACTTCAAATTGCGAACTACCAGACCTATGCGACATAATCTAGCAAACCAAAACGAAAACTTTGTGTCCTTAGACAATGAAATAAAGTGCTACAAACGTTTGTGAGCCCTTCAATTCGCGGATCAGGAAAGATCGCCTAACATCTTTACTATCTTTCTCCGTAGACCAAATCTGCAATTGTCTTCTATTTCAGACTTCATAAAAAACAGGGTTAGTTTTTATTTGTGCTTGGTGGATAGGCTTCCCGATCACCTAGGGTATCGTTTTATGGCGGTCGCTGAACAGCGTAAAATACTATAATAAATGCAGGTATAATAGCAGTTGTCATGATTGTGCAACACCTTACTTTAGAAACGACAAGACATCTAGGGCGACACGAACCTCGCAGTCGCTTGTGGAAACGTTACTGGGGAGAATATGGCTTCTCATCTTTTTGGTCCCTAGCAACGGTCCCACCAACGACGGCCAAATGACACTCGCCCCAAATTCCTTCTCGTTTATTGAGTGGTGACACAGATCGATATCAACACTTACTCTGCTGAGGTTAAGGTCATCCACCAAACACGTTAACCTCTTATTTCCTTTTGGAACAAACGTTCTAGCATGTTTCCATTCTAGGCAAGATGACATTTCTTTCCACAGGCTTCTGGATGTCGTGAACTTGTTACAGAACACTGTCAAGCTTAGAACCTCTCCAATGTCGCCGCCATGTTGTTTAAGACGATGACGTAAGATAGATGTCTTGCCACAACCGGCTTCACCAACCAGTAAAACCGGTTTCCCGCCATCGCTCAACAAGCCAACAAGGTGAGAAATGCGCTGTTGACAAAACGAAAAATATAATTCTACTGTTAAATGGTTGGCAAATAGATAAAGAGCCAGCCTGGTCTTGCCCTGTGGAAACTGGACGATCATTAACCGCACAAAAATCAAATCGCGACAATTTTACAATCCGCTATTGTCCAATAGACTGTTCTCGATAATTAAAATTCAGCTGGCTGCGAGGCCTAGAGGACACAAGCAAAAGAAATTGAAAGAGCGTGTTTGTTTATTTCCTTTGCTATTTTCCTCTAGGCCTCGCTGCCAAGCTGAATTTTAGTATATCGAAAAAGGTCTATTGTGACCATTTTGATGCGTTCAGTCTCGTTTCAAACCAGATATTCATACAAGTGAAGGAAAGAGGCAAAAAAGTCTCAACAAAGAAACGCAGCTACATGCGATGCAAGGAGTTATAGTAGTACAGCACTGACCTCATCTTGTAAGGTGTGAACGTATTCAGCAACTAGCTTAACATAATGTGATGCGAGTAGTATAATGAGCAGGAGTTTTGACCATGTTTCGTCTAGTGTGAACACGAAATGCGACAAGCTGAGTAAGCTATCAAATGTGAAAAGTAACGAGTCGGAGTTTTGACCATGTTTTGTATAGTGTGAAGACGCAACGCGACAAGCCAGATAGACGCACGTAGTAAAATAAGTCCTAACCTCATTCTGTATGGTGTGAACATATGCCTCATTAGGAATGCCTTCTGCTGCTGTCTGGGAGTACGGAGGAACTGAGTCTGCCCAGCTTAGAAACTCGTGCGTCTCAGGAAACACATAGTAATTCCACACCTGTTACAACATAAAAAGCGGGCTTTTAGTGCTTTCAAACAAAAAAAGAGCGCTGCAATTTCAAGACAGGAAATGAGTTCAAACAGGATCTTTCGTGTTTGAAATGTGACAAAAATTACTTTACTACTGACCTCTTCATCCCCTGGTAGCATCACATAGTCATTCCACTGCTCTCTCCACCACTGGCTGAAACACGGACGATGTTCTTCTACCAGTGTACCACCAAAGGCCCACATGGCAGAATAACAGAAGTAATTCTCAAACTCTGGTGGCATCAAGTCCTGGTAGTTGGAAATGATTGCCTGGAACACAACGAAAGATAATCATGTGGTAAGACTTCAGAATATCTTTAATCCCAGTGTTTCAGATAAGCGAGGGGTCTCAGGTCAAAAATTCGCCAAGGTCTGCCACACGACCCGACAGATTAAGAGAAAATTTATAATAATATGGTGGGAGCAGTGGATATTGACACGTTGAAACTCCTTATTGACACCGTGCACAGAAAACTTATCTGGAACCCTTAATCCACACTCGGCATGTGACTAGAAAACGGTAAGTGTCTAAGTGGATAAAAACAGATAACCTCAACTTTGATAAGGTCTTAGCCCTATTGATTATACGTAAAACCATCCACTATCTTGTTGTTTTCTTCGGCTTCTAGTTTTTGGATACGTCTTGCATCTTTACAAAATAGTACCAATTACACAAGACGTGCGCAAATGACGAAAACAAAGTACGACTCTACAGTGCAATTCGGGCTCATATTTTGTGCCTACTCTTGTCCTAATAGGGTAACATGGTGTAACAATGCATAAATATCCCAAGAATACCTCTACTAAAGTAAGCAGAGTGTTCACCATCCCCATTTCGGTCACAGGTACCACGTGACGTAACTGCGAAGGTTTGTTCTGTGTCGGCGGTGCTCCCGATACAGGTGGGACTGATGTTTTTGAAGCTAAATACTCCAATGTTGGACCAATGTAGCGATCGCACAGTTCTCGCAACACATCCACTTCACGTTCGGGGCGTTTGGCGAGCCAGCGATCAACGAGAAGAGGCCAGTTGACATCTGAGGTGTTCATACAGAGCATGCCCACAGAGGACAGTACTGCTGGACTCAGATTTTCCAGTGTCTCCAACTTGAAAAGAAAATCGAAAGATCATGTAGATAACAAACGAAAGTTGCTTCTCGTTCGTACTTAACCTACAAGCAGGCCTTAAAATGGAATTCGCAGTGTAAAAGGAAGTTGAGAAGGCCTGTTTATCAGCTGGATAAGGTCAACTGAAGAAAAACTTAAAATACCAAACATCAGCTAGAACACCGCAGAGAAAACGGCAGCAAACAGAGTCCGCTTGCGCAGCTTTATGGACGACCTTTGCTCCAAGAGGAGCTTAAAGTCAAGTCACATAATTTACACAACAATGACTTGTTCTAAATGAATGGACACGAAAGAATGAAAAAAAACCATCTTACCTCCCACACGATAAGCAGGGCATCTGGAATTTTGATTCTTTCATTGTTGCCGAGAACCACAGTTCCTGTAGATAATACAAAATACATGGCAAATGTTAAGAAAGTTGTCTGGCATGAACAGAATTAGATTCTACTCTTAACCTGGAGATGATCTACTTGACGATACTTGGAGTGCAAAACACTTGAGTGCAAACTTGTAAGCTAAATTAAGCTTGAGTCAGCAAAAACATAAGTTTACGCACATTTTATCCCGATGTCTGTCTTTTTGTACTGTGAATGTCTTAAATTAAGACACAAACGAGCAGTACATTCCTTCAGGACAAGCGACTTTCTGCTAGCTTAAGCCACTCAATGCATTAACGTCCACTGTATTTTCCACCCTCCTGTCTACAACCCAACCAATAAAAATCTGCCGTCGGATCGTCATAAAGCGACCAAAGGCTGTAAAAGGTGTGTAAGGAGATGTATAGTTTGTGCTGTAAACAACTGTAAATTGCCTCTTCCTTACAAATCGTTTCTCGTCAACACTCACCTGTGTTCTGCACAATAGAGCCGAAAAGTTCCATTTGCATTGGATCAATCTGAGAATAAGAGTGCGACATGTAGATAAGTACGCACGATAATCGTAAAGGACGGCAGACGCTAGAGACATGTTGCAGTGACAGCTTTTCTCGGCATGCCCAGATTTGCGAAAAAATTTTGTTTCGGAAACAAAATTTTATCCTGCATCATGTTACACGAAATTCAGCTGGTTTCAATTCGTGCGTAAAGATCACAATTTTCAATGCCGCAACGTGTGCACTGCTCTTGCAAACTGTCCTCGCTAGAACACATTTTTATGCCTCAATCCGCTTCCTGTGCACGCACCAGCTTACGCACTGGCCCTGCAACATGCGTCCTATCCGTACACTCGCCGGGGCTTGTTCCTGTGTTATGTTCCCCCTCCCCCCCAAAAAAAATGTCTCCTAGTATGTGCCGACCTTAATGGGAGGTAGCTGAACATGTGTTTTAAGAGTTTATCGCGCCGTAAACTTTACCGTGCCATCCAAGTGAAGCCATTTCATCAAAGGTTTTCCAGTGACCTTGCTTTCTGTCTCCTGAACACGAAGTTGCCGAGCTTGTCGTCGTAACAACACAGTCAACACTCCGTCACGCCACTCCCTAGACAAACAATCCAAAACCCTGACATTACATGTAAATTCAATCTAAGAGCCTCAGGAGTTAGAGAGCTCGAAATTGGTCACTGTCTTCATGGGCAACACACCTCTGACACTATCTCTTAATATCCGTCAAGACACTTTCGGTTTTTAAGGATGTTTTACACAAATTTACAACTTCTGGGCAAAGATCAGTGCCCCCTCCCTACCTTAACCCTACCAAGAAAAAAATCGATACATGGATTCAGTTACCACAGACCCAGTCCTACGTGTATCTCAACATGAATTTGAAGTAGTACAAGAAAACTTGGAATTCTTTTCCGAGTAAGCCTTTGTCACTGACAGAAAAAAAAGTCCTGATAATATTAGAAAGTGTCATTTCTATAAATTAATAAAGATGGTGAATTTTAAGCTCGGTAATGAAATGTGAAGGTGAATTAATCAACATGACACGAGCGTGGGACAAAGAAAAATTCTGAGTCCCCGACAGAAATCGAAACATGACCTCCTGAACACCGGGCGGGCGCTCTATCCACTGAGCTACGAGAACTCATGGAGAGCGAGGTCATTTAACTGAGTTCATATATGACAGGTGTCCTGCATACTGCTAGGATCAACGCTATCGAAGTCATCGTGAGTAGTGATAAATTAATAACGATGGTGAATTTTAAGCTCGGTAATGAATTGTGAAGGTGAATTAATCGATATGACACGAGCGTGGGACAAAGAAAAAATCTGAGTCCCCGACAGGAATCGAACCCATGACCTCCCGTTGCGTTGATCCTAGCAGTATGCAGGACACCTGTCCTATATTGCCATTGATGAACACTACATATGTGCTGTCGGAGGGCCAAAGTGGAAAGGAAACAAGTCCATATAACTTCTTCTTGTGTTTGTTACAAACCTGGTATCAGGGTCTACATATCCCAGCAGTTCCTCAGACTCCACTGCCTCTGTACACACTATGTCTGTCTTCACCAGGTGTCCCATCTCTCTGTGAGCCGCGCCCAGGGTCCTGATGCACTCGGTCTTTCCGCATCCACTAGGACCAGTAATACACACCTAACAAAACAGAAGTGGTTCGCGTGAATCTAGACTTAAAACTTTTTATTATATGACTGAACTGGTCCGCGAAGATAAGGTCGGAATTTTGAAATACGGACCGCTAAGATGCACTGCACAAGAACTATTTTCGGCGAATTACTTTTTAAGTTCATTGTACAAAACAGTTTTGTAAAGTTGAAATTTTTTTACCGTGGAGGACGATTTTAGTTAAATGTTGACAAAAGCGACGTTAAGAGGCCCTGCGCCTAAGAAACGACCGATGATTTCCGGCTAAAAAATAAAATCGGCCGATTTTTATCTCCCAAGTAGAGGTTACCGAATACTATTTAAAAATGAATTTCTTTTGTTTCAGTTTCGCTTTAAACCAAAAATATCGAGCCGCAAGCTTTTTCCGTCTGATAGCAGCAAAATCAGGCCGAAAATAAGCCCCGCAAAAGACTGTTGAGAAATTACTATCGCAACGCAAAATAATGAGAAAACTACACAGTGTTGAAGAAAAAGGCCTTTTAATGCAATATCATTCGATAAACATCAAAAAACTGCCGAAGCGATTAAAAAATAAAGTTTCAAATGTTGCATACTAAATTAGATGGAGCGTTGGAGCTGATTTTAAAATAATTATTTCTCAAAAGTCCAACACTGTTGAAAGCAATCACAGTGATGAATTAGACATTGGAGGGATACACATCACGTTTCTGGAAAAACATTTTTCGGCCAAAGTATATTGACCTTGTACAAAGCGTTCAAAGTTACCGTGTTTACCGTTATCCTGCTACTTCGGCGAAACACTTTTCTTTTGTCAATACGGCCGTGGATAGCGTGTTAAACGCCACTTTAAACCTTGCTAGGCATTCAAAGACCATCCTGAGTGGAAGGATGTAGAATTGAAAGAGAAAGGAAGATGAAAAATACGCAGAAAAAGAAAATAACTCGAAATTACCATCTGCTAACGAAAGTTGAATCTGGAAAATGTCGTCGTGTGACAGTGGCCATTGACGTCATTTGTCACGTCAACTCGAAAGAGCGTGGGAAAACGAGTCTGCAATGTCCTTCGGGCGGTCAGCGGCTAGGGTTCCAGTCGTGACCCCATAACTCTGATCACGCTGCGGCCAAAACGGTGTGGCGCTTGGGGAAGTTTTTCTTTTTGAGTGACCATTTGTGAAAAATAACATAACATTGTTCCACTAAACGTTTTCTGGCCGGGAAAAATTGTTTCCCTAATTGTGCATTCGTTTGGATTCCGCCGCTATTTGTACAAATGACGTCAATGGCCGCTGTCACGCGACGACATTTTCCAGATTCAACTTTCGTTAGCAGATGGTAATTTCGAGTTATTTTCTTTTTCTGCGTATTTTTCATCTTCCTTTCTCTTTCTCTTTCAATTTTACATCCTTCTACTCAGTTTTTTGATGTTTATCGAATGATATTGCATTAAAAGGCCTTTTTCTTCAACACTGTGTAGTTTTCTCATTATTTTGCGTTGCGATAGTAATTTCTCAACAGTCTTTTGCGGGGGCTTATTTTCGGCCTGATTTTGCTGCTATCAGACGGAAAAAGTTTGCGGCTCGATATTTTTGGTTTAAAGCGAAACTGAAACAAAAGAAATTCATTTTTAAATAGTATTCGGTAACCTCTACTTGGGAGATGAAAATCGGCCGATTTTATTTTTTAGCCGGAAATCATCGGTCGTTTCTTAGGCGCAGGGCCTCTTAAAAACGTAAATAAATGCTTAGTTTTCCTGCGCGTGTTTACCGAAAATGGATTGCGGCGACGCATCAATTTATCATCAGATTAAAAAGAACCATTATAATAGATAGTTTATTGAAATAGCTTGTTCGGTCAGTAGTGGAGAAATACTGGTCTTATTCTTTTTTACAAGTTTATGGACCTCGCATACGGCTGCAAACCGGCAAAAGAACCCAACCAATATTTCTCCAATAAGGACCGAACGCTAGTTCAATAACATATATGTACTGGCGTGCTCGTTCTTGGTTCTTACAAAACTCACCAGCTTATGCGCTTTAACAAGTTCTGCCAGCTGAGCCACTCTGGCTTGAAAGGCGGCACCTGGCTGCAATCCAAGTTTACCTGTGGCTACTTTAATAGCTGACTGCATATCACTCAGCACTGAAATAACAGAAACGATTGTTATGCTAAGAGCGCCCACATTGAGAACAGTTTAATAGCTGAAATAGTCACCCTGTCCATTTTTTTTCAACTATTATTACCATTATTCTGACTAATGTTTCATTTTTTGGCAGTCATTAGAAAACCTCTCTAATTAAACCTTTTCGCATAGTACAGTTATAGTTAAAGATATCTTCGTACTTTTCTTGAGTAACCAATGCAGAAAACAAAACGGCCTTTTTTCTTTTAAATCAAATTTGAGAGACAACTGTAGTCAATTTGTAGTCAACTGCAGTCCTCCTGGACCTTACAGGGGATATGTCACTATGATCACGTCAAGTCGAACGAATAATAGTTCATCGAAATGAAAGTTTACCACGTTAGAAAACCACCAAAACAATAAAACGAGAAGAAAGAGGTTGGCTTAAATGAGAAAGATTTAGCAAGACTGCAAATAACAAATTTTAAAAATTACGGCAAGGCTTCTTTTCCAGCCGCCCTTCTTTGTGAGTAATTCCTACTCTCCTAACGTTTCCTTCTTTACCAAGTTGTCTTTTCTTAGTTTATAATTGTGTTCCTAACGCATTCATAAACAAAGCAAAAGACAGTGCCCCACCCCCCTCGTCACCAAGTAGCCTCCAAGTTGACAGTGCCACCCCCCCGTCACTAATTAGCCTCCAAGCTGGCATTCCTGCTAATGCAATAACACTCTCTCCAAGCCTGGCATTCCCACAGTTGCAATCCATGCACATTAGCAATTGAAGTAAACGGCCTGCTACATTAGGCATTCTACATACCTTCCACATTATCACCACTGGGCTCACCAGGAGCCTTGGAAAGCACAGGAATCTCGTCCAAATTGCTCACTTGATCATTCATCTGCATCTTGTTACCTTGTGAACCGTAACTTTCAAATATCATTGGCACCTGTACATTAGGGAACAGGTCTGCCAACAATGTGGCGAACATGACAGCATCACTGCTGTCCAGCCCTGGCATGAACGTATCTCTTATGGCGAGTACCACAGCGTTCTCTTCCACTTTAAGCACATCACGCGGATCGGGTGCGTCTTCATTGTCCACTGGTGCAAGGTGTTCTACGTTACCAGAACAACAAAGCACACGATGAGATGTCAGAAGACAGTAACTTCATTCACGAAGAAACAAGACGTGCACATGACGAGATTTATCAAAAAGACAGTAACTTCATTCACGAAGAAACAAGACAAAAACATTATGAGATATATAAAGACAGTAACTTAATTCAAAGCAAACAACACATCAGTCAGTCTGACTGAGGAGCTGCTTCGGTAAACAAAACTATGTCATACAACTATTGTACGTCTGAAGTAGTTTCCCTTATAGTCCCTGTATGGTGCCCGTCTTAATTGATAGAATCAAAAATACAGAACTTAAAAGAGATGCTATTCTCAGTGATAACAATCGTCCATAAAAATAAAAATTTAATAACAGTGACGCTTTACGGGTCCAACACGTCACAATTACTATTTCACGTACTATCAGAAATTAGGAAAGAAATTTACTTGAGTTTGGAGAGCTGTGCGAGAAGCATATGATAGAATTAGATGTTAACGAGATTTCTATCAGCTTTCTTACAATATCATAATCTGAACAGAAGTGTACCGACCATTTCCTCTGCAAAAATGCGCAACGCTCAAGCTGTTAGGTAACAGCTCTTACCGTCTTGTCTGAGTGTTTCAAGTGGGGCATTCACAGCAGCAACAGCATCTGTAGGAGATTCAGCACGCTCTGGGACATCTTTCTCCTCGCGCGAGGGTCCTCTTTGCTCAGGTGCCGAAACCTGAAGCTCGACAGAGCTCGTGCCCAAGTGGGACCCTGCATCTTCAATCATTCTTTTAAGGGAATGGGCTCCCCAGCCGGTGCATTTAAGCAGACACAAAGAAAGGTCTCCAGAGAGAGATTTGGACGAGTTTGGAAGCAGCTTTAGACAAAGTCCTCTTAGGGTAACAATCTTGGATGCCAGAGAAGAAACCTGCGTGAAGCCCTGGCTTAAGAACCACACTTGAAGAATCACCTGCAAATCGGGACCCACGAGTGCTACAGGACGGAACATTTCCCAAAGATCCACTGGAAGATATGAAGCAGATGACTTGAAGGACGGAAAGAAACCAACAGACGGGTCGTACGCTGTCTTGTGTTGACTGCCAGAGGGGTCTAGTGTCCCAAAGCATGCACCTTGAGGGGCCAACGATATTTCATCATCTTGTAACACGACAGTGGTCTTGCTCGCTTTCAAACCATCAAGAACAACTGTTACAAGCTGTGTTAGAACTGACAGAACAGGAGACTGGATAGCCGAGATGTTATTGAGGCACACCCAGGCACCTAAAGAGGAAGGCAACAGGTTAGTAAAAGGACTGTTAATCTCACAAGATGTTCATCGACAACAAATGACATAAGTTTCTTTCACCAGGCTTTCATAGAAAGAGGCATCGTAGCAATCTCTGCAAAATATAGTTTATATAGTTTATTTCTTGCTTAGTGCGCAAGGCAGACGACGTTTTTTTTTTAATTTGTAACATATGTTTCTGATACATAACGGCTAATAAACTCACCAGAACAAGCAAGACCTCTGAAGATGTCTATTAAAGTCTCTCGATTCGTTGACGTGGAACAATTGAACGAATACAAAGGGTTGCCCAGGATTTTGGCTAGTTCAGCCACAGTTTCTGTCTTACCAGTTCCCTATAATAAGAAATTAGTCACCAGGATAAATCTTTATATAATCTCCATTTGACTTTTCAACAAATTTTACTTGTAATCGAATACATTACTTACAAACTCGCCGGTACAGACGCCAACCATTTTATTCTTGACAGCTTGTGCAAGCCCCACATAGCACTTATCCGTCAGAGGACTAAGAACCAATCTGGATGCGGTACCCTGGTACTCAAATCCGTAATCAAACACCATGTCCAAGATGTCTACTTTGCAGGCCTGCTGTTCTTCCTCCCAGCGGCAACGCGCATGACGCTGCCAATCAAAGTTGTCAATGGGGTTCTTGAGCACCTCCCATTCCTCACGGTGATCTATCAGCCTTTGTACCAAGTTCCTCTTGTGTGACAACATTGCGATGATGTTACTGATCTTTTGAATCTGACTTGGAAACAACAGCATCTTGTTAGTGCCCTGTCCTTCAGTGACATCTTGTTCAGGAAGCTCCTTTGGTTTCTGGGACACCCCTGAGATGTTTGACGTCACTTCAGCATCAGCCACCGCGGCTGTACCAGGCCGCCCTTGACTGGCACTAGTATTACGGCTCATTCTCCTCATGGCAGCTTCCTCTGTGTCATCATCACTGTTCACACCATTGTCATAGCCATCATCGCCACCTTGTGCTTTGCTTTCCTTGTCAGCACCTTTCAACATCATCGCTGTGGCTTCCAATATGGCGGTCAACTTGTCGTAGACTTCCTTTAGAGCTTCTTTGTTCTCACCACTTGCCACCTGAAATAAAATTATCAATCATGATAACCCAGACGCCAGCCATCTAAGCTTAGCTACATCGTAATTACGCATAGCACACTACCCATCAATGGAACGGCGTTCCTAAGCTTCTTAGCATAACGACTTGCAATCTCCAATACTAATCACGTATTTTAGAAGGATGTACCTGCTTGAGCGATTTGTCGATCTTCTTACAAAGTTCAATTTGAGTGGCCAGCAAAACCACCTCAGAACAGTTGTCCAGTGTGAACGATTTCTCCACCCTACCCATGCTGCCAGCTGTGCGTGGGGGCTCTTCAGGAACGGCCGCGCCCTCACCACCCTCACCATAGGGAGTCGAAGTTCTTTCAGGCTGGACGGGGCTAAGCACGGAAGTCAGTTGATCTAAGAGGGTTTGCTTCAGAGAACTGATCAGGCCAGGCAACCAGTTATCAATTGGACCTTCACACGGTACAGGCTAGAATGGAATGAACGTATTAACCAATAATTGGACAAAAAAGTGTGCTCCTTGGGTGAGGGTCTGCATTTTGGTACAGTTAAACCCGTAAATTAGGCCACTGTTGGGACTAACGAAATTCGCCACATTACAGGGCCAATCAACACGTTAATTAAGACGAAAGTATACGAGTTACGAGACAAACAAGTGTCAGCAACAAGGTGCCTCTCTTCGTGATTTTGTAGGAATCTGTAAAGCAGGATTAGACTGTAAAATAAATATTCTCTCGGTCTTAAATTATCTCTCTTTCTAGCATCGCCAAGATGGACCCAAAATTTCCAAATTACAGACTACTTACTCCAAAACAAATTTAGCTATAAACCAGATATATGTTATGTGTACGATTCTACAATATAACCTGAAGGTTAAATTGAATATCGATACAAAAAACCAGCCAAAACACAAAAGATAAAGAAACCAATTACCGACATCGTTTACCTGTTTAAGTATGAGTTGTTCCCCATGTGAACTGACAACAGAAGTGATGTTAAAATAAATTTGTCCCTCGTTTTCAAGCTCTTCGTAAACAAGGGCTCCAAGGTTTTCCAGCACTTTTGGTAAATAAGGATTCACGAGAGCTGGATCGTAACCTAAAAGACAACGACAAAGACAATTACATCTCTTAAGAATGGTGAAATTTCTTACAAATGAAAGGTGAATATATTCGACCTAGAACAAGTGACACACCATTGCATACAACATGAAGTACATCTTCCGTGGAGAGGAAGTAAAAGCGCGGGAATTTCTGTCGTCGTCTTTCCAAATGATTAAGAAGAGATTTCCAGCACTGTTGCAGATTCATGTTCAGCTTCTCTAGTTTGGACTGGATGTCTGTGAAAAATGAGTCAAGCAAAAAGATTAAGTGACAATGGATTTAATTTTAAATGATATTCTCTGAGCTTGTACTCGCATTTCCTGCGAGGCGGTCCCGGCGACGCTGATTTCCCCTTTGTTAAGGTCAATGCCATTTTTAGCGGTCCATGCCATAATTGGTTACCATACTTTTCGGAATGGACGAAGCCATACTTCCTCTAATTTGGGCCTGATCTAGGTCGAAACTGATTATAATTTGGTGATAGACTACTACGCACACCTTTTATAATTAAATTTTGCGGAGATTTCGAGGATCAACCAGGTGTTGGAGTGGTAAGAGAGGGATGTTATCATGCGAGAGGTTCTAGGTTCAATATTGGGTGGTGGCATATAACTTTTCTTTTTCTTTAATTTAGTAGAAAAAAAGGTACTTTTTAGTGTCGCGAAAGTGGCAACGAAAGGGAAAAGTGCGCCCGCGGCATTATTAAGGGGTAACAGACAGACAACTGTGAACTGATTTTCCTCTGCTTGGCATTTCCACCGATTAAACCAGTCATTTTCTACATCGGCAAATGCGTCTGTTTGAGAGAAGAACGCCTTTCTCCCAACAATAGCTCTGACCAAAAAAAACGATGAAAAATAGATGGCAACACATCTACGAACTTTTAACCGTAGACTTACTTATCCTTGAGCAAGCCTGCAACACGTTTGGATTCTTTTCTGTGGCTCTCATCAAGATTCTGAAGTCCCGGTTTACAGCAGAAAAGAGGTTCGTTTCATGGGGCATGGCAATGCGAAGGTCTAGGCTGGAAAACACCTAAACAGAAGGCAAAGAAGGAAAAAGTTGAAATGAAGTTTCTACCTTGATGATCACCACACAGATATGTTGTATACTCTTTTAGTTCAGTCTCAAACCGAATCAGCAATAAAGAGCTTAAAAACAGACAATTTTTCACTTATGGAGGTAAGCGAAACAAGTCTTAGATTCCAACTTCAACCTTTGCAGGAATTTAGTAAAGTTGGGTGTTGTTTTAATGTTTTTTGCCCAAAACGACCGGAGTTTGACATTTACATCTGATGGGTTTGCACGATGCTTAACTACTAACAACTAAATTTTGGCCTCATTCTAGAAAACTGCCTTGTATGCACCTAATATGTGGCCATAAAGAGCTTGCACTAATCCCAATTCTTCCGTAGTCAATGCTTTAGTGACACCATGCTACATCGACGCAGAACACCCTTTATCGATCTTAAATATTTAGTGATCATAACAACTTACATCTTCTAACTCTATCCACTTTTCCTGTACGTCAAGCCACACCGTCAACACAGCCTCTATGGTCTGCAGTCTCTTCTGCCATTTCATGATGTCATCAGCAAATGAACCAGCGGCACTGCCACTGAGCATGCTCTGTAGCGACACCTGAACAGAAGTAGTAACATAGTTTGAGCACCGTTTGCGCGACAAACACGGACGTTTTCTGCTCAATGCAAAAAAATAAAAGTGGGGTCCACTACCTGCAAGTTTCAAAACTGAACTTCATCTTCGTTTCGCTTATTAGTGTGTATTTTAGAATACATGGTCCTCAAGGGGCGGTGGGGGAGGGGGGAGTAACTCGCTGAAAATTTTCAGAGTAGCAGAGATTCGCCCAAAAAGTAAAGCAAAGTGAAATGTTATCTGACAAAAACTCAACTATATTTCTCTTTTCCTCGTTTGATACTTTCATTTGCCTCTTTCATTTGACAATACAATACCCCCTACCTGATGATCCTCAAGTTCTTCAAAGATTGGCTCACATTTGTCCAGTAAACAGATTGGACCAGCATCCTGCAGAGCAAATAATAATTTGACTGTACAAAGAACAGATAAAGCCAGTGCTTAAAGCAAATTTTTGCCAGAAACCTTTCACTGACAAGCATTTTGCGAGAGAAAGCTAGACTGCTTGGTACATGAAATGCTTAGTCTCAAGGAATTTAAACCAACTCTTAATACTTGATCAGACTCGATCGAGGCAAAAGTGTTTATCTAAGTATTGTTTTTGTAACTGTCCTTTGAACCTAAACAGGAAATATTCTTTATGTATTTTATTATGTTTTATTACTATTATTTCTCCATTATTCTCACTTTTCCTTGTCACTTTATTATTTTTTCTTGCCAACTTGTGTTTTATGCATATTTAGGTATAGTTCTTTAGGCACAAACTCAGGCCTTCGCATTTTGAAACTTGGCAATGCAATGATATCTTCAAGATGTCGAAACGTTGTTTATAACTTTCGCTTATCCTCACATTGTCCCATAACCAAATATAAAACATATCGACATCCGCGCCAACCATTTTGAAACACAACATTACACAAGGAGTAAACTGTTCAGTCTTTTTATTCCAGTGGAAAAGTTGCACGCCCTATAACTCTTACTAACCGAGCTCGAGTTCTGTACTGTAAGTTGCGGACCGAGTTTTTTCCCGTTCAATAAATCGACGGAGAAAAAAAAAGAGGATCCGTAACTTACCGTACGGACCGAGAAGACGAGGCTAGTAAGATATTTATTATATCTCTACTGTGTGTCTGACAGGTTCGGGAACGATTCTATTCATGCGAAACGGCTTCAAATTTCTGAAGCACGTCGAAAGCAAAACGAGTCAATTTGAAATCGTTGTTAAGTCATTAGCACGTTTTAATACACAATTTAAAGTAAAAAAAATTTTTAACTTTTACTCGCTATAAAAGTTAAGAACACTTGGTGATAAATCGCGAAACCTTTAGGCAACAAAAACAGCTTTAAATTTAAGCGAGCCGTGCAGCAGAGTACGGTGAGCTAAAATAACCAATCACAGAGCGCGTAGTAACTAAGAGATATAATAAACAACAATTAAAGCAAAAGCAATATCTGCTAGAAAGTGAAGAAATATTACCTGAGTAAGGTTCATAAGCGAATGCGAGAAAGTAGTCGAGCCTGCCACAGAAGCTTTCCTTGTCTTGAGGCTGCCACCAGCTCCATCTTTGACGCTGAAGCCTCCGCCACTGCCATGACTTGTCACTGACACCCGACTGGACAGACCGCGAGGACCATGCATGTTCATCTCTGAGTCGTTACCAAACTCACTGCCGGGAGTCTGGGGAGAGAAAGAACCCAGTATCAGGAGCATGTTCTCTCATTTGAGTTACTCTAGTATCAGAGATAATTTAAAATATATATATATTCAAAATATACTTGCTAGCGAAAAAAGCTTGAAAGTGTTCGTATTGAGCACAAATTCCAAATTCACAAGAAAAAGTCTAGAAAATGGAAAAGGAGAGTCGTTGATCTTTCACATGATTTTCACCTTCCGAAAGAAATCCTTTAAAAAAAATAGGCCCCCAACCTTAGCATGATAAGCTGGGAAAAGGGAAACGTCTTCAAACGGAAAAAAAGACATCTTACCGTATTTGCGTATTTTGAGTATTAAAAAAAAAACGATCGTAAACCACAACGTGTTCATTCAAATGTAAAGAAGTTTCCCTCGCAAAAATTACGGTCTTAAGAAGACCATAACTGACAAAGACGCAGGCATTCATCTGACATAATAAGCAGTCTAACTAACAACCATCACGTCTTAAAAATGTGCCATATTTACATCTTGAGTTGGAGCAGTGGCTGATGAAGGGCCCTTCATTCTGGTGTGCGCCCTGAGTTCAAAGATCTTACTCAGCCACACTTCTTCATAAGTCTTCAGTGAGCTCTCAATGGCCACATCTTTCGCAGCCCTTTGGATTATGGACCGGACCTCTTCAGCATGGTCTGTAAAAATACATTACATACACTGTCAAGTTTAAACCTCAAATCAAATGAAGCAGCTCCATCTTTGCAGACTATGAACAAAAGCTAGTGTGTGAACTATACGTTCACGGAGTACCGTCTGTTTCCATAAAAATCGACTGGTAAAAAAATGTATAGTTATGAGATCTATAGCACCAAATCTGAGACTACTCGTTCCTTAATGCAGAGCAGCTGCTGGAAAATGTCGCTTAATTTACTCCCTTTCAATGCTTCGGCCAAATCGCGAAATCCAAGTTCCGGCGAAATTTGCCTTCTCCATTTTCGCGCGATTAACTTCTCGCACAATTAAGTAGCCAAAAAGTATGTTATTATCATGTTTTCCAAATACGTTTTGTTGAAGGTTATTAAGCCACTTACTGTGTAGTCCTAACTCTAGCAGCTGTCCCAAAGTCATTCTTGTCAAGCCTTCATTACTGATCTGCACAGCTCCTCCCGTCACACGCACCAGCTGTTTCCAGTGGCGCGGTCGCATGGCCGAGCGACTCAGGTCATCAATAATTGGAAGGCAAGCCTGGGAATAAAAGAGGTACAAATACCGCTGTCCTATGAGACAGATATATAAACAATAGCCTCCATTTGCTGAGAAAATAGGCACGGTTATTTGTACGTGGACATTATATGTTCTGAGAAGCAAACAGTTTTCCGAGAACTGTGACCTTCGACGAACAGATAATGTCCAAGGATGTTAGTAGGATCCAAGTAAATAGTTTAACAAAAGAGCGATTTGTTGCATTAATTTCATATTTGGTATTAACTGATGATCGGCTGAACTGACTAAGGAACGGAGCTTCGAGTAAATCGCAAAGTTAAGTCCAAATTGATTGAGATACCTCAAGCAAGCTCTTAAACTCTGCCCTGCTGTCAAAACCGATCGAGGGACTCCTCCCATCTAACTTACCTGAATGTCGAGGATAGCATGATGCATGCCAACAAACACATCCCACTCGTGTGACTCCAACGGCAGAGCTGTGACCACATCAATCTGTGCTTCAGTAGCTTTCTTCATAAGTTTGGTGTTGATTCGCTGCCACCGGCCGCGTTTCCATTCTGTGTGCTGTTCCTGTACCGCACGCCACGTGTTCCAAACCTCACGTAAACATTCAAGATCCGAGCGTAGCCTAGGGAGAGAATTAAGTTGTTCTTCACGAGATAATAACACAGCAGAACAGTTTTCTAATAACTGAGCTACTGATATAATGATAAGGTTAAACAAAAACGGAACCATCTTGAAGCTTTCACGAAATATACTTTCTTGGCAAAATTTTAGGGAAAGAGAGGAAGACGAGCGTGAAAATTGAAAATTCAATAGACTTTTCGAACGGTATCTTGATTCAAAGGTTTCCTCTCTAAAAACGGATACGTATATCTTCAAGAGAGAGATGGACTGCAACAGTGAAAGATATAATTTGGATAAGGCGTAGATCATATAAGGAACAAGGAATTGTGATAAGGAGAATTCAACTTACCGTGGAAGAACAGAGAAATTTACAACAGCCTTTTCGAACAGTTCTTGAAGCTCGATAAGGTCCTAATGAAAATATAACAATTCAGTTAAAGTCGACAACTGTACAACAATATTGACCAATCAGAGGTTGACATAAACTCAACCACGACACACAAAGTAGTTTTTTTTTTTTTTTTTTTTTTTGCTATAATTCTCACCTGGGCTTCACTCTCCATACTCTCAAGTCTTCTACCAAAAGTATCCATGATGGTGAAAGCAGTGTAAATAGCACACTTCCTGTTGAATGCCTCTGAATCAGAAAATTCACGGGCCAGAGATTCACAACGATCACCAAATGCTTTAAGCTCCTATACAAAAAAAGCAAGACCAAGCGTTTCAACGACTTTGAAAGTTCAATGCAGGTAGCCAATTTAGGCAAATATACATTTGAGCCTTTGCTGTAAAGAGGTATCTGGGATATTTGTATGAGAGGGGGCGCAGCGCTTGAAGAGAAAAAATTTTTCCAATTGATTTCTGGTTGGCACATTTGCACACCCTTTTTTCGCCAAATTCGGAAATTTCGGAAGGTATTAAATATAAGTGCTAATAAGGATGGTTTTGTTCCGATGTTCGTATTCACAAACCCTTTGCATGATCAACATTTTTCCAAAAGACAGTTGGAATTTTCATCCATATCGTCTCCTGTGTAACGACAATGCTCCCTCATAACAAGCCAAGTACCTGTGTAACACTAGAAGCTTCAGCTTGTATCCTGGGTCCGAGGCGCTGTTTAGCTTGATTCACTTTCATTTTCAAGTTATTCCACCTGTGTTGACGAGCAAACATGTCATTTTTAGACAAAAAAAAATCCCTTCAGAATGAAAACTCAAACTCGTTTGAAATCCTATAGATTAGTTTATCATTAGTCTCTTTCAAAGCCATTTTATGGTTGTTGCGGCATATAGGGATGTAAAGTACACACCTTTGTGGTGCTGCAGTGTAGAACTTCTCAGTCATCTCTGGTAGTTTCTGATCGTATTTTTCTAAAAGAGCGATGGTTCTCTTCATTGCTATAAACTTGCTGTCCATCTCAGCTTGCTGGGTACTAACCTGAAATAATTGTAACAGATCATAAGATTTGAATTAAGAAACATATCCTTCGAGCATCTGTTTCATATGCAAAATTCTATGCGTGTAAAAACATACCTGCCTTAATCCTACCGCAGTAATTAAAAGATTGTGCAGATTGGATTATACAAGTCATAGTATGGGAGACCGTCGTCCCCTTGACTAATGTGTTGCTGTTGACTTAGCGACCTCACCTCGTTAAAAACTCTCATGAGCCTCATAAATGAAGCAATGTCTTGTTCTTCTCCAGTAATGGCCTCTATTCCAGGTTCGATGCGTTTCAAGAAGGAGTCAAGGTCATTTAAAGTTGAGGACACCTGAAAACAGCATAATAAAAGCGATTCAGAAATAATGTAAATGGTCATTTCATACGCTCAATCCTAACTCTGAATTTCAATTTGCTGAACAGTGACAGGTAGAGAATGATATAGAGAACGTTCACATTTCTTGTCACTCGTAAGGAAATAAATAAATGTCTAATGATGGATGGATGGATGGATTACAAGACCTGGTCTGAAAGATATTTGGTGTAAACGAACATCCACTTGCTAGCATAGGTACCAAGCACTTGTTTGATGGGTCTCATGTTAACCCTCATCCAGCCAACATCACACCAGTCCTGTAGATTGTAAATCTCATCTCTTGCCGTCTAAAAAGAAAGCCAGCAAACATATATACTTTTCAGGAAATGTTGAATTTAAGTTCTCACATAAGCAGCAAGGTGAAGGTTTTTAAAGCACTAGGCCTTGCAATATTGTGTAAATACATTGGTTGTCTTTTCAAGAACACAAGACAACGCCAAGTGACGTCATGTGCCATTACTTCGAAACAGTGAACCAACTTACAAGCACAATTTTTACAATTAGTCCGTTGAGGACAATGTAAACATCCCAACAGGTGGTGTTTAGCAGCCTTTTGTTTTCATTGCCCATTTTACGTAATATATCAAACACAAGGGACAGTGTTTCATCGGGATATCCAAACACCGAGAAGAGAGTTGAAAATACGACGCGCACCAGAGTATTTTTGACGAAATTGGGGGTGTTTGGAAAGCCGATGAAACGATAGTAAAGAAGTTAGTTCATATTGCACAAACCTGGTAAATCTCAATTTCCTTGTCAAAATCATCCAGGGATGGTCCTTTTTCATCTCTGATCTCTTTAGAAGCTGTCATTTTCTTGGGGTTTAAGAATGTCTTCTCTGACAACCCCATTGCGCCACTGGTGCTTAGAGTTGAGGCAGCAGCTGAGCTACGATTGGACCTGCAAGTAAACAATACATGATCTTAAAGGATACACTACTACTACGCCATGTTTTCTGCAACGTGTAATTAAAACGTCATTTTCTATTAACTAAAGCGTCTGCCCCTTCATTCATGTTTTTGTTGTCTAACAACAGTTTACCGTATATTGTACATTGCATGGTTTCAAAAGCATTCAATGTGTTTTCCTCAGATTCACATTTTTTAAGCCAAGTATTTGGTTTGCTCTTGACGGATTTCATGTAACACCACTGCTGACCAAATGAATATACATGTGGAAAGTAATTTTTTTGTGGCCCAGTATGGGATACGAAGAAACGATTTCCCACTTGGCCTTCACAGTGTTCCCCGCACTTTCCAGAGATTTTCGCGCGTTTTAAAATTCGTAAGTTGCTTGCAGAATGACGATATGGGAATAGAGTTTTCCTGCAAAAAAAAAAAAAAAAAAAACACAGGCAAACAAATACTCCTACAGAAATCCATAAGCACAATTAATTTACCTCGGATCTCGTTCTTTCTCTTTCCTAGATTTTTCTGATGTCATTGACGCTCTCGATCTTATGAGTTCAGAACGGTTCATCTTTCTTGGGTGAGCCTCAATGTTGCCTGCCAGAAACTCTTCAAATGTTCGCTGTACATCTTGCATCCACAAAAATGCATACTCACGAAATGTTGCTAGAAAACTCTGTAATCAAATAATCACGTTTGTTATTGCCACCAATAAGACGAATGGAGCTACTATGACACGGTTCTAACATAAATAACTGCGTCTGATATCACATCGGTAGAATGGTCAGTATTGAGACCTTTAGTCTCACATCTCCAGCCTGATATAATATCTGCATTAATAGGCGCCCGTACGCTGCATGGGAGGACATGCAATTCTGTCTTTGAGACGTCACAACACTCCTGACCTCTCAGTCCTTCTCTCTCAGTCCTTTATAGATCCATGCTCCACATAACTATTTAACCTACCTTGCATTCAGAGGCATTTTGCTCCACCACGTCTTTTGTCTGCTTTACCAATGTTTGTATCTCATTATCATCAGCAATGATCTGCTTATAACTCTAAACAAATGCCAAATACTGTCATTAGGCTGTTAACAGCTAATAATATACAGGGTACTTTTAGTGGTCAGAAGTCTTCCTTGGACTATAAACTGCTTGACCGGGGCAAAGGCATGTTAGATAGTAGCAGAGTAACATGTGCGTTAACCCGTTAAGTCACAAGCTTACTCATTAATTTTTCTTACTGATAGCTACATAGCTCTTCAAACGTAAGTCCTGAGAATTTGGAGGTACATCAAAGTACCCCCCTCCACCAGCTAAGTTTCTGTTTATTGTCCTGCTCTCCCCCCCCCCCCCCCCCCACCAATCTCGAACTTGACACATATCTTATAATATGAAAACTAACGTCATCGATCTAGGAAAACGACCAAGCAAGTCACATTGTACCTTTAAGTCCTCATCCAAAGGCCTCACAGAGTCTCCACGTCCCAGAAAATCGTTCAGCCATCCCTCCACACTCTCTTGCACGCTAGATGAGGCAGATTTATCGTCAAGTGATGGGTTAAACAGCACTTGGGAACCAGTCAGCTCCAAACGAATGGTCAATATCGGGTGCACCTCAGAATCCTGCAATATCACATAACACGTTAACAGCAAGTCTAACACCTCTACTGTAAATCTGTTAAAGTAAACGTAGAGCTCCTTACGCCCAACCCAAAAAGCAATCTTATTCAGCTCTGTCTGAAAATTCTGAGGATGGCCCTTCCACCAAAAGTAAAAGTGCCAGTCTTCGATACAGGTTTTGGCAAATTAAGACACCAAGAAAGTAGTTCCAATTTGAATTAATCAGGATTTTTTCCGACACAACTGAACTTTGTAAATCCTCTTCTTTTTTCCCTGCCATGGCAGATAACAGCAGGATCACAAAATCAAATCCCAAAGAACACTCGCCTGGGACATGTTGGAGAAGATAATCTGGTTCAACATGGATCGTAATGATGTGCACGTTGATGCCTTTAGTCCTTCCATCACGACTCCACTGACATACTTGATGTAACTCTGCCAGGCAGGAGAGGCACGGCTGATCTGTACTGCCTGTGACATCAGAAAGAAAAAGTTACTTGTGAGCCACGTTTTCTTTTTTTTTTTTTTTTTTTGTACTTTTCAGTGTTTTTGCTCATAGAGGAGCCCTTTAACGTCTTGAATTCATGGTTCTTACCTCAAACGTAGATTGCAACAACGCATGTATTCTGAGTCCCCCTACTGTTATTGTATGCTTGTGAGCCTCATGAATCATCCTAGAAGAACAAACACAAAAATACGTCTTCATAAACTAATGAAAATACGTAAACAAATGAAGATCTGCCGTCATGTTAAATATTCAGAAAATGAAAATTCCGTGTTCCCAGCGGGAGTAAAACGGGTCTAGGTACCGTTGGGGTGGTCTGGTTATGAGATCGTGGTAAGCAAGATTGCAAAAGGACTAGCCTTATACGTGGTATATGTCCAGCAAAGCTCCAAGGCTAAAGCTCAATGCCACAATCTAACATGTGGCGTGAAATGAAGACTTGTGTAAAGTGGATAAATGAAGATATGCATAAAAAATATATGAAACTGCATAAAATAGAGGTAACGATGTTTATTTTCCAAAGGTCTGGGTTTTGTGGCTGACCTGTGCTGTTCCTGCAATTTATCCATTGAAAATGACTTGCTGGAGTCACGTGGACTGAAGACGTCTAACTGGCCATTCTCAGACCATGATGCAGCAACGTTGCCGATTTCTCTGAAGTTACTTTGGACCACACCCAGGTTACGATGGAGATCATCACACACCAAGTATGACGCATGCTCAACAAAATCCGCTGATTCAACTGTTTTCCATGTGTACACGTGAAGTCCTTGACCTAACAACTGATATTTAGGAAGAAAAATGGCATCAACCTTAAAGTATTAAAAAAGAGAAGTAAACAAATCATGAGCAATAGTTATTGGCATTTATTGACTGGAGTGACAATCTCTGAATTTCAACCCCACATGTAATACCAGCCATTCCCATAATTTTGTTTTCTTTGCAAGCTTCTAGCCAAATTTTAGTCTGCTAGCGTTAAGTGGTATTCATTAAACTTGTGAACGCTTTCAGACAAATTGTTACTGATAGCCATTATTTCCCTACCTCATCAATCTTGGCAAGTTTCCTCTCAAACAAAGGCTGCTCAAATTCCTTCATGTTTGTCATGACAGAATTGTAGCGAGACACAATCGTGTCAAGCCTTGTTGCAGTGGACCTCAAAAGACTGTCATCTGTTGATCTCAGCAGAACACGGGCCGGGTCAGGAAGACGGGCCAAGAATGGCTCCCCTCCCAGGTAATGCACCTCTCTTAGCAGAAGCATTAGCTCAGGGTCAAAGTTCACATGCAAAGCGGGTTTGGTTCCTTCACTCTGAGGTTCTGCAATCTGAAGTTAAGAACAGATAATATGCAGCATTATGGCAATGGTGCAGCCTCGTTCACGCAATGGAGTCGTGGTAACAGTAAACGTTTCTTGCATCGAGTGTAATAAAAATATTTATATAACGTTATCAAGTAAACGTGGGTATAACCTCATTTCAACACCTTTTCATGAAAATAAGATTGTTAGTCCATAAAAGATCGTTAGCAGTATTCCTAAATCACAGTGCCACTGGAACTGGAATTTCAACCCTCTAGAAAGTTTGTGAATATAGAGCTTTGACTTTACATTTCCACAACATTGTACGCAGAGTATTTTGTCTATCTTTAAATGAAAGGTGAAGCTTTCTGTTTCAAATATAGTTGATTCACGAGAATATGAGACACCCTTTGATCAACTGATAGTCAATATCTAAGTACTCAGTGATGGAGTTGTTCACAGTTGCCAAGCCTGTTACCTACAGAAAGCGAACCCCTGAAGGAAATGGTTGACAGTCCCTGTAAGAATAAAAATATTTTTTAACTGAATACCAGCCATGTAAACGACAGTTTTGTCTCCTCACCAGTAGCGGCTGTTTTAATTTGGCCCTGAGTTCAGGCTCCATGGTACTTTGCCAGTGGCGAATGGTATCTGCTTCACACCTACGGAAAAGACCACAACGCTAAAAACAGATTTCTCACGAAAACGCAGTAAAAGGCCTGTATTAAAAAAAACCCTTATTTCTATGCCTGCGTTTTCTAACATTTAATGCGCAAATTTGGTTTGAAGCTATGTTTATTATTAGAAGAAACCATTAATCGTCAAAAGTGACCATTTATACACACGAAAACAACAAAATGATTCATGGAGAACGAGACCTACCCAGCACATAACACGTGCATCATACGCAGGGGTACGTACTTATATATATATCAACAACTGTTAAACATTTCTTACCTTTCAATGTCTTTAATGAGATCTGAATACGTATCTCTCAGACGCCATCCATCATCACCCTTGAGAGATGCTGGGGACACACGATGCAACCGTGACATGGGCTCCTAAAGTCAATGAAATAAACAGTTGGAATTATCATCATCTGCATACCGACCTACAGCAACAGCTTCTGCCCGAGCTTCTGTCCACACATCTTATCTGGTCCCAACTACTCAATAAGCCTTTAAAGTTTCCATTTCATATATATTCTAACTAAGAGCCAAAGGTTGTTAGCGAAAGACATTCATTTTCAAACCTTTGTATAGACTGCTGGGATGTAATTAGAAAAATACTGATACAAAAACGTTTGTATGTTGAGTAGGAATTGTGAGTGCCGTTCAAAGCTGTCGACGCCATCTGTCATGTCTATGTGGTTACTGCACGAGCAGTACTTCAACTAAGTGTTTACCTGTATGTGTATTTTGAACCCTCGCAACCAAAGCAGCTTGTTTGCAACTGGCGGGAGGTGTGGATAAGAGGGAGGTGAATCCATGTGTGACTCAAAAAACGTCCTCATGTCCAGTAACTCTTGGGTGAAACCATGCACCAGAGCAGTAAATGTATCTCGCAAATTGGTCTGCGGTATTCAAAGAAAGGAACATGATCAGTACTACCCCACTACCACCTTTATGAAATCACATCCGCTAATTCCAATAAATGTAATGCTGAAGAGTTGAAGTTTCGTTGGCCTGTCATGACGCCCAACACCTAGTACATGTACATCGATAATTTAAATTACCTAATGCAACGAGAAGTTACGCAGATTCTGGTATTAAAAAATGTTTTCAAGGCTTTATGCTCTTGATCTTCTGGAAATATGCTCATTGTTTTCAAGAGATGACTACAGATTTTACATCACATGGTCAGCAATGCATAAGCCAGATTATAGAGAGAGAGTAACGAACATAACCAAGAGGGAACTTAAAGTTACATTACGATTATTAAAACTGTAAACCCCTAATGTATAACTCGGATTCACTCTATATAATTCTCACCTGAACAAGTTCTCGTCCACTAATTCCTTCAAATACTTCCAGAAGCCTGAGTTTGGCTCTTGTGTCCCAGCACTGCTTGAAGCTTTGCCTCATAACATCAGCCAGATTGTGCTCTAAATCCTGACAAGCAACACTAAACTATTAATCTACAACAACTGACTTGACAAAGTTAACAATGCTGTTTCTTCTGCAGCTGCTCAAATCTTAACACTCCCAGGTTTATTGTCGTGCTGATCTAGGCAAAAAATGTTTTTGGACAGTGTTCCATTACCGTCAGGTTGAAGATAGAAACACACCAAAAGTTTTGACTCCTGGAGCATAAAAATAAGATGTTCTCAGCTACAATATAATATCACACTGGCAATTTGCTTTGACAGAACATAAAGTTGGCATCACATAAACTAATACCATTGAAAAACTTCAACTTACTCTTATCACAGAACGGAAAGCAAAAAATTCTCTTTCAAACTCCTGAGTTTCATTTGCATTCAGCACATCCTGAAAAAATATATATATTTAATAAGATTAAAGTGCTGCACACTTTTTCTTCCACGCTTGTTCAAGTAGTAATTTATCTTGCAGGTAGCATCCTTTGAACAAACGTGGCCAGGGATGGGAGAGGCATTATTGTGAGAGAAAAGTGTTTTGCTCAAGAACAAAACATGCCAGCCAGAGCTTCAACCGGATCACTAAGCCTTAGTCCAGGCCAATAACAATTAGGTCACCATGGCTCACAAGCAGGCCAAGTCAACTGCTACACAGATTGACTATTCCCAAGGGAACAAAAGGGCTAAAGAAGCAGTGATCTTACATGAGGCATCTGCTGAAATGACCGCACAGCCTCCAGAAACTTCAGATGTATTTCCTTCACTTGACTGTCCAAACTGTTGCCACCAGCCCCACCAACTTCTGCAGTGCATGTCAACATCTCAAAATGCTGCGTGGTCTGAACAAGCTCCAGTACATCGTTACACCGCTCCATGAAACTGTTCAGTGTCGTGAAACAGGGATTGTTTCTTGCAGGCCATGGAGAGTCAGTCCACAGCTCTGTGGTGTCCAGACCGTTGCTGCTTTCCGACAAACTGTTGCGATGGTTAAAGATCTTAGTAGTCTTGGGTGTCAAGCTGTCATTGTATAATTTACTGTGCCATACAATGCCTCCACTGTCCATACTGCAAAGACAAAAAAATCCAAAAACCATCAAGGACAGTTTATGTTACGCGTAATTTTCACTCTTTACCCATTACGACAGCCTAAAGAAGCCAATGGAGGGAACAAGGAAGACTTTGTCCAGCATGCGACAGCACCATCTAGCATTTAACAAAACCTCTGTGTGTCACTGGATTGGTCACAAGAGGTCAAAACAAATGATGACTACCAAACATTCTGCCAAACATTTAACAAATTGACGTCAGTTTTTTATGCATCTGTGCTCTTATTGATGATAAATTGTGTCATAACATTGTCAAAGTGGCTGTGGAACCACGAGCCACAGGCAAGTGGTTCTGCAGTAAACTTTGACAATGTTATGATGAAATTTATCATCAATAAGAGGACAGACACATAAAAAACTGACCTCAATTTGTTTTTAACAATAACAATCCCCCAAAATGGTCAAATGCTGGGAATAAATTTGGTTAAAAAGTTGGCAGTTTGACAGCTGAAAGTTAAACTTGAAAGCTTACATAAATTAAAATTTTATCCATCTGTACATTGTACTCTTATTGATGATAAAAATGAGCCAATCAGCGTGCGAGAAATTAGACAGTTATTGTAAAAACAGATATTGAAGATATGTCCCACAAGATTTGCAACTTGCAGCCACATTCCAAGAAGTATTCCTGGAAAAGTATCATTTTCACGAACAATTTTTTGTTGTTCTTTTCCGAGTAAGAGGCATCAATTCTATAGTCACTCACTTAGTCCCTGACTGTTCTGAGAGTCTTTGTTGGTTTGTCTCATCAGCCCTGTCCTTTTTGTCCAGGTAACAACCCCGGAAAGCTGCGCACACACGTAAAGCATCCTTCAAACTGGTGTAAGACTGGAAAGTGAGACAGCACATAAGTTAATGGTACACCATATTAATCAGTAATGAAATGCTTTTCAAAGGGTTCTCATTAATGACTTCCCTTCAGTGGCTTGAATCTGACACTGGTTACACTGACTAACAAAGATCTTCATTAGAATATAAGCAAAAAGTTTTTCATGATTCTTCAAGTTGCTTCTTCCAGTAGCTACATATAGTCAATTCAGAAGTCTTTCTGAAAACCCTTACTTGTACAAGTTTAAGTGTTCCAGACAATAGGAAGATCAGGAAAGTTAAACTACACCTTGCAGCTTGTATAATGCTCTTCATGGTTCAACGTCTGTCCTCTCGCTTTCCCTGCGCATCCAGCTACTGTACACGTTCCTATTGGTCACTTATTTTGCTCCCAAGAGCATCACAGGCAGTTACAGTTTCACCAGAGGATTTGTACTTTTGCTCAAACTAACTAGCTTATAACAAGTACATAGACTAAAAGAAATGGCCTACCGCTAGCAAATTCTCCAGCACATGTTCTCCCACCAACTGTCTTGCTCTGGCTACAACTTCATTTGATAGCATGGTTAACAATCTTGTAAAGTTTCTGTTGTCGTGGTAATACCTGTTTTAAAATGTGCCAAGTGGAATGAGGAAATTATGAAGTCCTTATTAGTACTGTTTGATAGTCACGCATTGTTTCAAAATTTTGCAAAGCAGTTTAATTTACATGCATATGCCAATTTGTATGCTAGTCCATTGCAGAGTATCGGCAGGTTGCCAACACTGGTTAGGTAACCATGTATACTTGTGGGTGAAAAGAAATACTGTAAGATTTAAGGGTCTTAGCCAGAGAAACATCAATCCTGGCCAGGGCTAAACCCAGACCTGTAGATCCAGAATAACAATGACAACAACAGCCTTTATTTGTACGCATTCTTACAACAATGTAATTTTATACAGAGAAAAAATAATTAACAAAGAGATTGTGAGCTTGAGATTTCCATTGCATGCTAGCTGATAAGGGCAGAGCTCAAGTCAACTATCATGCATAGAAATCAAGAACAAATAATAAAATCGTTTTAGTATCAATTAACTAGTCGTTCAAATCTGTAATTAAATCCTCTTCACGAACACTCAAAATGTGAGACTTGTGAGACTTGAGGTATTATGTAAATAGTTAAACTGAAATTTATACATGTACAGGTCAGTTGATGAATCCAATGCAGTCACCATTGGTTAAGAGTCTACTTTCGACAGTAAATTTCTTTGTAGCTAAATAGTGTAGTTGATTAAATACCAACCTTGAATACACCCATACAAGAAAAAGAGTGTGCATCAAGGGAGGGAAAACAGACACCATGTCAGCAGATTTGGTGGCATAGTGAAGCTTCTCAAACCATGGCAGAAGTGTACTCAGAAACTGAAGGTTATCATTGGTCTCTGCCTCTGCCTTTTAAACAAAACACAACAAAATATTTTATAAACACCTTTTTAAAGTGTTTGACAATCAGTGAGATTCTCATCATCATCCGCTTATATCTACATGTACACGTAGTCTGTTGTAACAACCTTCAGAAAGCATCCCCCCTCTTAAGACATTCTGTAAGTAACTACTGCATCTCTTAAACAACAACCTCAGTGAGAAACACAGCCATAAAAAAATCAATACAACTGTACACACATAACTGAAGACATTTTGGCTTGTACAACTCATGCCAAGGTGAGCAAATACAAATCATTTATGACAAGCTGAACCAAAACATCGACAAGAAGTCCTAGACAGGATGAAGCATGATGCATCCATCATGGGAAAAAAAGCAAAATGAGACTTGACGTCATTCCTGTAGTTACATAACACACTTACGTGTACAATAATAATATTGATACCAAAAAATCTGGGAGACAGATTGACATTATTTTTCATTTTACAGATTAAGCTTGACTGAAAGAAGTTTCAACCTACTGAAAGTGTACCAGCCACCAAAAAGTAAGAGTTCTGGAAAGCTGCAATTCACAGGGACCAACAAATTAACTTTCTAAATCCTACTAAAGTCCATTTTAATAACTCTTGATTATTCACACAGACCTATAGAATGTCATCAATCCAGAACTTTACCCCACTGAAGTCTTCAGAGTACAAGGTTGACTTTACAGAATCTAAATAATGCCTTGCGACTCAATTGCTGTCATTATACTTTTAAACACTTTTTGTGATTTTCATTCCTTGTACATCAAAGACACAATACCCCCCAGCACGCATGGCTAGTAATCAAGCCTATATTGGTACTGACCTTTGCAATTTCTCTCTTTACAAGGTGAAAAGATTGAGCATATGTACTGTGAGCATCTTCCAAATTCATCATGATGTTGAGAGCCACATGTGAACAGAGCTGTTCACTCACTGACGTGATCTTCTCCAATCTCTCTGACCACATCTAAATCAGCAATTACATTGCGGAATGGATGAGAAGAAAAAAATAAACAAGAAATGCAAAGCAATAGTTAAGCCACAGTCACTGCCCATTTCTTATTGTTCCAGATATAGGGCTTGCGGGGTCAAAGGCCTGGTCAACTGCATTACTATAACAGTAAGAAAACGTCGCGTGATTTGGCGAGGCTCTGCCAATGTCTAATAATTTATTATTGACCCACTGGAATTCCTGTTTGGTCACACCTTACTGATTTAAAGCCCTGATCTCTTTAAATACTCCCCCCTTTCAACACTACCATATAATCCTGAAGGCCTTCACCATTCCTTTTTCATTTCTTCCCACCCCCCCTGCCCCCTCCAAATAAACTTTAGACAAGGTCGACAGCATGAATAGGAACCGCAAATTGGGTCTTTATGCAGGTTTCCAGCCCAAAGTGGACTCACACCATTCTGATGTTTCCAACTTGACATTATGGACATAAAACCAAGTTATCCACCCTTTGGTTAACATTTTTACATCCAAGAAATCAATGCTCTCAGGTTATGGTCCCCGTTAATACCCTCCCTTCGTCACTTCAACATCCCCATACTAACACAAAAACGTGTTGCATTTGCTGATTCATGCATGAGAACCTAACATCTACTAGGTTTTTTTTATTGCTTGTTTTTCACTTCTCATCTTCTTTCTTTCTGTTGGCAGGTTCAATACATCCTCAATAAAATACGACTTGTAACAAATTATACAACTAAATTCATGTACGGTAATTCATGTATGTAAACATTACTAGTACTTGATATTATGGGGCTAAATGCAATTTAAGCAAAGTTAACCTCGAGTGAATGCTGGTCAACAGTTTTTCATCTCATGCAGCTTGGGGCGGTCCCAAGCCTTAAGCAGGGCCTCCTTGTGACCTTTGCTCACAGTTGTTTGCTTGCAGTCTTTCGCAAAGGCTGTTTTGCTTGCAATTATGCTTGCTAGCTGTTCGCTCTTTATCTTTCGCCCAGCACACCCTTCACTCTCTTCATTTGGGTTCAGTAAGTATTGGTTCGTAAGCATTCCACTGGCAGGTCAGAGTGGCAGTGCCTAGCCTGCTCACAGGCTAGACGGTGCCCAGTGGTGGTCACTTGCAGGGTTGCCATGGATACCTCCTGTGCTAGAGCATTTCCCAGCTCCACCAACTTTAAGGCATCAGTGCCCAAGCTCATTTATTGATGATGAGTTTAAAGCCCTGTTAATTTAATAATAATTAAACATACCTCTATCTCATCCAGGGGTCCTGGTTTCGGACCAAACTTTTTTATTTCAGTTTCTGGGTCTAGCTTCAACGTCACCTGTAAACAAGAAACTGGATTGATATGCTGTACGCTTTTGCCTCTACATAAGGTTCTATGTGCAGAGCTCTGTATGCACGTACAAGTAAATGAGAGGAACAGCAGCCTGATGGCTACTGCACTACAACCCAAACCAAGCAGCCTTTTCTTAAGGAACACAGCAGACAATCCAAAGTAGGCTACATGTACATGGGGTTATCATTCTTAGCATGCTTGCTAAACTTCCTAGCACCTAATCACCACACAGTAATTTGTTTTGTCTTGCCCACTCATTCAGCCATGAAATACATAACAGGCCTCTTTCATTAGCTCTATTTGCTTGTACCTTGTACATGTACATGTAGATCATTATCACTGCAAGCATTTTTGAGTTATTTTTTTGTAAAAAAAATACCTCTTAGTCGGCGCGTCAGGTATGTTATGGACGGGTCAATGGGTGAGTGAGTGAGTGAGTGAGTGAGTGAGTGAGTGAGTGAGTGAGAGATGTATGTATGTCACACCAATCAGATTGGATCTACTATGAACAGCCAATCAAATTTCTTGTTGTAAAGGTAAATGGTACATGAGAAACACAAGGTATGTATAAACACAAGGACTTTGGTAATTGAAAAATAAAGAGCGACGTGTATGTTGCTGGTTTGTGATTTTTAGTCCGGTTTGGAGGGGAGTGTGACAGTTACATACGTACATTGGGTTGTTTTAGAGTGCATAATTTTCAGTGTAATGGTGGCTAGTTATGAACGAGATGAGTCTTAAGTTTTGAAGCAGTTCATGAGTTAGTAGTAGGCAAATGGCACGAGATATTTTTATTTTTAATTACAAAGGGTAACTTGATACTTTTGTTTTTCACAAGGAGTTAATTCAATTAGAGGTCATGAATCGTCGGTTCTAGTTCTTAGGACATGTTTTAGAGGAGACGAGACTATTTAGATTTGAAGCAGTTCTAACGTTTACAATAGTAAGTGCAGGTAACGATTGTTTTGTTCTTATTGCATGCAAATATAACGAGATATTTTTATTTTTTAGTTACAGTGGGTAATTTGACACTCTTGTTTTTCACAAGGTAGTAAATCAATTAGAGCTGACGAATCATCACCATTTGTTCCCACGAGATGTTTGCTATTTTTAGTTACAAATGGTAACTCGACACTTTTGTTTTTCATATGGGAGTAAATTCAATTAGAGCTTACAAGTTATCGGCTATTGTTCCCAGGATATTAAACAAAAAAGAAGCTTTCATTTCTTGAGTGTTTTTCTGCAGTAGGGCATTTTATGACATTCTTTTCAGTCCGATATTTTTAAAGGTAAAAAGTATGAAAACTGTTCAAATGTTCTTTGAAGACTGTGTGGCACTAAGTTAAAGTGCAATTTAATTAAATCAGACTTTCAACGTGTCAGAGAGGTTTTTTCCCTTTCTTTCAATTTTCGGTGAAGTAGCGTTGTTGCGTTGTGTTGTGTAAAAAGGGTAAACTTACAACTCATGTAAAATACGAAAAGTTTTTTTAACTTGAGTATTTTTGAGCAAAAATTCCTCTTGGGGGCTGGAAGGGTTCCCGAGGGGGTACTCCCAGAAAAATTGGTTGGGGGTGTGCGGCCCGCTTCCCAAAACCCTTACCCTATTTATGACCCAAATCTGCGATATTCCTTACCCTATTTATGACCTGACCAAAAATTCGAAACCCTATTTACAACCTGAACCTCAAATCAAAACCCTGTTTGAGACCTGCGTTATAATTAGCTCCCTAGTTCAAACCAATGTTAAATTACCGTAAACATATAAATTTGTGACAGGCTTTTGTTGATTTTCTTTTCGATAATCATGAAAAAGTGGCTTCTTCTTAAAGCATACCCATATCAAGGCTAGAGTGCAAAAACTGTACCCTATTTATGACCAAAATGACCAAAATCAGCTAAAATTGATACCCTATTTATGACCAAAACGGCTGAAAAACCATACCCTTCAGGGCTGCACAGACCTATATAGCCCATATAAGGAAGTCTGCCCCCCCGGGGGAAGGGCTACGTGATCGGTGAGTGAGGGAGTTATGCATGTGCGCGTGTCAGACCAATCACAGTGTGGGTTGTATCAAAGAACGGAAAAAATTGCCTGTTAGAAAATAAGATGGTATCTACATTAATCTGGAGACGTGTCAGATTACTATAGTTTGTTAGGTCAAACAATTTTAGGGCTTACTATTTAGTTATCTTACCATTACCCATGTAACATCGTATGTACATCATAAACTCCCAGTTTCTTTCTTGCTGTACATCGCAACCAAAAAACTTGTCAAATCAACCAAATTATTACAGTAAACAGTTCCATGAATGCTCCTATCTCCGAGACTTATAGTTCACAAAAAAATAACTCTTGCACGCCTTGCGTGCCTATGTTTAAAAGTAGCAATCTATGAACATTATAAAATGACTTAAAATTCACAATACAGGTATACAGTAATGTACCTTAATCTGCTTTATCCAATTAACCACAGCTGTCTCCAGCACATGAATGACAGCTGGTCGTCTGCTACTGTATGCCGCAGCCTCTGACAACACCTCAATGGATGGCAAGGGTAGCGTGACCTGATCCTTTGAACTGCCCTCGGCAACCTGCAGGACTGAAACCATCCTGTGCACCAAGTCCATCAACTTGTCTCCACTGACACCTCCGCCCATCTCAATACTCAGCAGCGGCAAGAAGACATCTTTAGTTAAAATACTGGCATGACTTAAGGGTTGATACGAACAGTCGCAGAAGGCCACATCGGTGACAATGTTGTCCCTGGACAGCTTTCCTGCTTCATGAATCTTCACAAAGTAAACTGACTTCTCTCTTAAGCCACTGGGTGGATTCAGTGATGCTACAAGGTTTTTGCCAGCAGGAGTGGTTGACGAGAAAATAAACAGTTTTTTCACTTCTTCATTGTTGCAGAATTCAAACATAGCCTCCCTAGGGAAAAAGAGAATTTCATCAGCAAAATAGAAAGAATTGAGCTGGAGAATACCCTAAGGCATATAAATCTTCATGAGATATAGTTATTTATTACACAGTTCATGCACAGACAATCTGAAGAACCATGTCAGGGGTATTTTGCACATTTTCTCTTCTATGTTACAGTCGAAAGAGGGTAGAATCTATTTCGGTCCTGAAGTCAAGGAAGAGAGGAAGAAGCAGATGGCTGTCACTTACACAAAAGTGCTTGGTGCACTCTCAGGTTGGGTTACACGAAGTGGCTATACTCTTGTAGGAGTCAATTAATCACACTCCTACTATAATTTATTAGTAGAACGCTACTAGTAGGTATACACTGTACATAATCAAATGCTACAATCTGATTGACTGTACAATCATGCACTACGAGCTACATGTATATGTATCAGTATGTCTACAGTGGCTGTTCTCCCACTCTGTATGTTGCATGACTATGCACAGTATTTCCTCAATAGTATATCCTGTACATGTATACAACCAAAGATTACTCCAGGACCTGCAAGTAAAGCTAATGCCCCCTTTTGAAGTCTTACCTGCTCTTTTCATTAGTAAACATATGCTTGAGTTCTTCTGCTCGTGGTTTGAGGGACGACGTCACCCTGATCTCTATCCATCTCAGCCTCTCATCCAGCTCCATATTTCACTTGTGTTGTTGTTAAAAGTACTTATTTGCCTTCATAACTTTCCTGAAAAATCAAACATTTGATCAATTACATGCATGTATGAGACATCAGTAACAATATCATACACTGCTCCCTTCGTACTCTAACTACATATAAGGTACCTACTGGGTAGTTTGGCATTAACTAAAGGTGATTCCTCAGTATTACATTGCGCATCCCTACTGCGCACGATTTTTTGTGTCATAAGCGCATGCAAATGAGCAGATACACTTACACAACGAAAGAGAATTCCCTTAAGCTAAGCTTGACAGCGAAATAAATGCTCTTTTCTCTTAAACGAGCATGGTGGCCTATATTTTTTATTGCATAATTTCAATGAGAACAGTATCCTCAATAACTGACAAAAAAATTAGCAGAAATCTATGGCTGCTTTTTTGGCAAATGAAATAAATTCTACAGAGGGAGACATAATGGGCCCAACAGCACATGTCCAAATTATGTTTCCTTTAAAGGATTAAAAAATGCAGGGTGTTTGAAGACATTTTTTCTGGGACGTAGATGAATAAACAATCAAAGAAAGTCAAACTCTGTGCGATATAATGCACTGCATTGAAAAATAATCAAGCTTATTTGTTGCAAACGGAGATTACCAAAAGTCACCTGAATAACCATATTTGTCAGCATTGTGGTATGAAAACAAGCATGGTGACCCCCTCTTTTTATTATGTTTTAAATAACTCCATGTCCTGTAACAACAGCATACCAAGTTTCATCGGAAATCTATGGCAGGTTCTTTTACTAGGGAATCACCTTAATTAACAGTCAGGATAACCATCTCTAAGATTTGGACAAGGTTATAGTTTCTAATGGTCAAAGAAACAAGTCAAAGCAAAAAACAATCAGTCTACAGCTAGTTGTATTCCTGTGGTGAATAATGTTATCTACCAGATATAATGGTTATTGACTGTAAGTAAGATGGATAGTTATTTGCCGAACTCTTTTAATGTCTTTGCTGTTTTGGCCACACTTAGAGTAACGTTGTTGATGTTGCAAGTTTGTTTCAAACCAAGCATGTGGTAAATTTGAAACAAGCAGCACTGATTGGTTTCGAAAAAACTTGTGGCATCAAAAATGTTACTCAGAATGGAGGGGAAATTATGGGTGTCGTGGTCTACTGGGAAGAGAAGCAAACTATACACTGCAGACCAGCTGGCCTTGGCTCAAAAGAAAAACAAAGCCAGGATCCAGCCAAGTAATGAAATATGCTTAGTGAAGGATTTGCTGTTATGGCACAATTTTTAGAGATAGGTATCTGTATCCACTTTCACCCATGCATAGACCAGGGAGATAGGTAGTCCAAGCACAGATGAAAATTGACACAGGAAACAATTTTACCAGAGATATACCAAAATTCCTGTCTAGGGTAAACCGGTTCTTCATAGATACACAGTGAGTATTGGCTACAGATGTTCATGTCCAGATTATTACATCTAGGTCAATAAGAATCAACTGTAACAAACTGAAACACATTGCAAAGGCCAAATCTAGAGTGGCAACTGTGATCTGAATTAGTGAGTTAAGCTTAAGCTCAAATCTCAGAGCCACAGAATTGTAAAAAATATCTGATTCTGGCCTGAAGCAATTCTTACTTTCAAAAATTCAGCAAGCTCTGCTGCAAATCACTAATTGTAAACGTAAAATCGGCAATAAAAATATATTTCGCAGAATCGATCAATCCATCACAAAAGCTAAGAAAAGCACCAAAAATTAAGCTGTACTGGTAACAATTGACTGTGAAATGAGCAAGGCTTTAAATTTTTAGCCAGTATCACCAATCAATAAGTTTAAGAGTTAATCATCGGCGTGCAGCTTAGTGGGTTTATAGTTCACGTGAGCACGATCTCACAAAAGAAAGCTATGAGTGAAACGCTCGTTGATAAGTAGAAAATTTGGAATTCGCGCCCACTGCAGTCACAGCCTGCAAAAGTCAATTCTGACTACAAAATAACCCAGTATTCTCTACTCTTATATAACAAGAGAAAAAGTACAACTTACTAACGGGAACTGATCCACTTTTTCACGTGCAATTCTGGACAAAATCATATCTGCGAATCCTCGCAAATGTTTGTCTCGTCTAGCAAATTTTGCAAAAAGTCCGCCATCTTTGTTTGACTCGGTTGCCAAAGTTATAGTCACGTGATATCTTTTTTTAGAGTGTCAAATCAAAATGGCGGACGAAGTGATGCAAGATGACTTCAAATGTACAGCCGGAATCATCATTATTGGAGACGAGATTTTAAAGGGTCATACAAAAGATACGAATTCTTATTTTCTACTGAAGAAGCTGTGGTCCTTAGGAGTCAAGGTGGGAAAAGTGTCGGTCATTTCGGACGATGTCGATGAAATTGCTGGTGAAGTGAAAAAATTCTCTTCTCGATTTTCCGTCGTCATTACCACCGGTGGAATTGGCCCTACTCACGACGATGTTACAATGCAGGGAATCGCCAAAGCGTTTGAGGAAGATGTAGTCCTCAACGAAGAGTTAGTGAGGTTGATTTCAGGTGTGTATAAACTTTCAGAACATCAAATCAACTCGTCCCATCTGAAAATGGCCCGTGTCCCTTCCTCAGTCAAGCTGTCTTATGGAAAAGATTCGTCTGGGAAACCGAGCAATTTTCCGCTTATTTCTGCACATAACGTGTATGTATTCCCTGGTGTCCCCCAGCTCTTGGAAGAAGGGTTTGGCGTTCTAGAAAGCCTTCTATTAATTTCGAACTCCAAGAAACGTTTTTTCCTGCGAAAGATTTTCCTCTCGGCAGACGAAACAGATGTAGTTTCTATTTTGGATGAGGTGGATGAGAAATTTAAAGGGATCGTACATTTAGGATCGTATCCTAATGTCTGCAATCAAGAATTCAAGGTCAAGTTGACCGTGGAGTCAGACAGCGTGAATGGCCTGGAGGAGGCCTGGCACTACCTTTTGGCAAGATTGCCTGAGGACCTTATTGTGAAGACAGAAGGAGGTGTTGCTGATGCATCAATACCAAACTGTAAGTCATGTGCTACTGTGTTTCCCCTTTCCAAGGGAAAAGGAATTCATCACAAAATAAATGTTACCCTAATGGGATGGTTAAGGAGATCATGCCCTCAGCCATCTCTCTTCTTCTCCAACCACAGTGAAAGATAAGAAGACTTGATCACAGGTTAAAGGTGCAACATCCAAAAATACTAACTCCTCATGTAGTAATGTTCTTCTCTTTGGCTTCCTAAGGTGGATTCTGGGTTGATAGGGGTGGGAGAACTGAAACCTACACTGTATAATTATTGAGTTTAGTTAAACCTTGATATCTTGACCTGATTTTCATGTATCTCAAATCCACGGCTGTCTCAAATTCTAATAAATTTCTTTTGGATATATTTTTTCAGTCATTTACAATCGGCTATCTTAAATCCCATTTCCTTTGGGAGTTTGAGTTACCAGGGTTTAAGTGTGTGAAAATTTCAAATGACCAACCAAGCCAGTCAGTCAGCCATTGTTATGCTTAATACAGGGTTGCCACAGGTCAGGAAATGGTCAGGGGAAAAAACTTCTTCAAGCTCGGCAAAAAGTTAGGGAATTTTACTTTGAGTCAGGGAAAATTGAAATAATATAGCACAGCTGACTTAATACCATTGAAGGCTGGAAGAAACATTTGGAGTCACAATGATATTTTTACTTAATGGAGAAGGAATGGCAACTTATCAGTCTTATTCAATGAGTGGAAAGGAGGGCTCTAAGTTAATACCAAAAGCCACTGCTAGTTCTGACATTTTGTATTTAGTTGGTCAGGGAAATTTTATTTTGATCAGGGAAAAGTCAGGGAAAAGTCAGGGAATTTTGATAAGTGTGTCTGTGGCAACCATGTAATAATAATGCAAATATTGTCACTTGGTTAATATCTAAGTGTTGTATTTTAATTTCTGTTTTTTCAACAGGTCCATCCAGGCAACCTCCAAATGAGGACTCTAAGCGAGTACTGAACATGGAAAAAGTGTACTGTCTACTGGATCCCAAGGATGAGTCAAACACGAGTGCCTGTGTTAAAGGAGCATGGGCCATTATACAGCAAACTCTACAGCTGTATTCCTTGGACGAATTGTGTATCAGTTTCAATGGTGGCAAGGACTGCACTGTACTGTTGCACATGTTACATGCTGTGGTTAATAAGCTGTCAACCCCACCCCAAAAACTGAAGGCTTTGTACATTCGCTATGACTCACCATTTCCACAAGCAGAAGAGTTTATCTCAGAAACAACTGAAAGGTATAATTTGAACCTCATAACTATGATGGGAGATATCAAAGCAGCTCTGAAGACTTTGAAAGAAACTCAGCCTGCAATCAAAGCAATTTTGTTGGGAACTAGAAGGCATGACCCTTTTTCAGATGCACTACGCACTTTCTCTCCAACAGACCCAGACTGGCCACACTACATGAGGGTAAATCCAATTTTGGATTGGCATCATGCTGATGTGTGGTCTATGATCAGAGAGTGCAGTATTCCATACTGCTGTTTATATGATGAGGGATACACATCACTGGGAAGCACCCACAACACAACCCCAAACCCTGCCTTAAAATATGACGACGGCAGCAACAAGTACAAACCTGCTTATATGTTGGAAGATGGACACCTGGAAAGGGCTGGTAGAAACTGAAAACCTTACTACAAGGCAAAAAAATTTGATTTCTCATGATAATAAGTTGAATAAGAATTTGTTTACCCCACAAAGGCACTAAGTTAAACCCAAAATCTAACATTTCCATTATAATTTTTAGTTGTTTCACAACTGAATAATTTGTTTCTTAGTGACAAAATTTCTTGCTGTTACCAAGGGCTCTATCTTTTCTCTGTCAAGACATTACAGTACTGATAAATAATGTACAAATACATATGTACATTGTTGGTGGGAAGTACATACTCAAGAGTGTCTAGTATTCGCAAACTTCCTAAAATGTAAAGGGGCAACCCCTGAAAAAAAACAATGTGGGAACTCCCTGAAAGGAATTTAATTTTTATGGCAATACGCATGTACAGCTTTTAAAATTTGATCTATGGTTTCATCAAGAATTAAAAAAGTAGAACAACCTTACGTGACCTAATAGCCAGTGAGAGCACAGGAAAGTACTGTTCAATAACTTTCACTTGAATGGTCACACACTAGGGTTTCATCCATAGACTTAGAACCACCTGGTACAGAATACTAAACAGTGCTGAGTGAAAGTACTGCTCAATAGCTTTCATTTGAATGGTCACACACTAGGGTTTCATCCACAGATGTAAAAGTTAGAACCACGTACAGCACAATAAACACTGAACTTGTAATATAGAATATTATCTCTGTCAATTAACTCTGTTTAGGTCTTAGTCAAAGTTTCTTGTCAAGTTCATTTTTCCACTATGTGCTGCTCTACCCATGTAATTTATTTTGATTTTTGGTTGCTATATATGGTTTTTGTAACTTCAGTGCTTGAAATAATTTCTCAGCTGGCACTGGTCAAGTTGTCCAATCAAATCTATTTTTGCTCAGACAAGAAATAATTTTGACTGGACAATTATGCATTATGTCATAATTCCTAAACAACGTACTTCTCCTCCCCCCCCAGCATGGTGCATTTAGTACATTTAGTGAGCTTTTACTGTAGAAGTAGCTCATATTCAGTGCAAAAAGTACGGAATACATAGCATAGCCACAACGTTCAGTAAAATCGATATAATTACACTTTTGCATCCCATTATCGCTTTGTATTGCTTCTTCTTCACACAGAAATAAACAAGCAAACTTAGTTATCTTTCATTTCACCTTAATATAAAGGCCATTAGTTTTAATATACAACTTACAACAATCTTTATTTCTGTGCATTTTACAGTTCAAGACTGGCCCACAGATAGCAGTGCTAGTCTAGGCAGGCCAGTCTATCAAGATCTACTTACAGAGTTTTTTTTACAAATGTAGATTAGAAAATTAGGAAAAAGTAAATGAAATAGAAAGGTGGGACAAGAATGAAAAAAAGGAAGTGAGAGGCTATCAGTATTTTTTTATTATTATTATAAATTTGCTTGAACAATTACAACAACAACATTGCAATTAAACTTACACTACAGTTACAAAAAAAAGCCTACGGAGTACATATCTATGCATTACAATCTACACATTACATACAACCAACTAACAGTATGCTGCTTACAGAAAAAAGGACTTTAACTAACAGCTTTGGGTTACATTGATATGCAATATGATAGACACTATAGAAAATAATACAATTACACTATTTACAAGACAATTTATTATTACTAAAAAAAAAACAATAGGTTACACTTGTTGAGGCATGCTACCAGAGGGGCTATCAGTATAATAAGTTAATATATGTACATCTACTATTTCTTTTTACTTTTTTTTTTATTTACTACTGATTTTACTTTAGAAATACATGTAATACTGTACCTCAAAAAAAGAATCTTCTTCGAGAACACTTAGTAGTATATTATTAATTCTGAGTTTGAATATTTTTTTGGTAGTCCTCTCAGAGAGCATGGTATCTCATTCCGTAGTTTAGCACAGATTCTTGAAAAGATATATTTTTGTATCTCAAGTCTTGAGGATTTAATGTAAAAATTATTTGAAGAAGAAGAGTGTGTGTCGTAAGAATGGACACTGAATGTTTTGAGGATTAGTGCTAAAGTAGTGCTAACATCATGCATCAATTCAGATAAAGTTTTACGTTACAAAAAGTTTAAAGGTAGAAACTTAGCATAAATAAAAAATGGAGTGGTATGTTCAGTTTTCTTTGCAAAGTACATGAAATTTACATAATACACGTTTTTGTAAATGTTAAGATTTGTTTATGTAAGACTCACAGGCCTGACACCAGACATAATCCATAAGTGACAGAGTGGGTTTCAAATGAGTATTGAAAGTAATTAGGCATTTACTTTGGTTTTGGTTTTACTACGGTTTGAGATTGGCTGAATAGTCTAATTGGTAAGAAACTGGTTTGGTTTTGGTTTTAGTTTTGGTTTTGCCGAAATTAGCCAATCACAGCTTCGGTTTCGGTTTCAAGAACCTGGCACCAAATTTGCCTTTTGAAACTTGTCCAATCAGAGATCGTTTTTTATCTTTGTATCGTTTCATGGGAAATGTCACAAATCATCATGGCTACAATGAGAAAGCTTGAAGATGCCTTTTATCTAGTGTCTTCAAAGTTCAAATTTATGAGCTTAATAATGCTTACTAGAAGCTTGCAATTCGCAAAATTGTCATCAGGAAGGTATCTCAGTAAATCAAGTGGTAGAGGTGTTGGCCAAGTTAGGTTGAAGTTTTCATGATGCCTTTAATGGATTTTCTTTGATGGGAGCATTGCATCTATTGTCCTGTTTTGGAGGTGTCAGCCAGATTGGCGAAAAACTTTTTTTTGTTAATAAAAAAAATTCCAGCTAGCAGAAAATTTACTAAGTGCTCACAGCTCACCATCTGTATTTTCTAAAGTGCTCATGCTTGCAAAAATAAACACACTGCTCACATGCTTGCAAAGGCTCGCAAAGACCATTCAATACCCCTAATATTAGGCATGTGAGTCAGGTCATATGAGAGACCTCATTATAGTTTTCTTAAATCCTTGAGTGTACTGATTAATTTATTCTTCTTGGTTTTGCAATTCAATACATGCCTGGTTTGATTTTATATTTATTTAGTGAGTAGCCCAGACCTTTGTACCAGGCACACAAGAGGCATGTTTCACTTCCCACATTAGGTCACAACATTAGTTAGCGGGCAAATTCCACCCAGACAATAAGGATTAAAGTCAAACCTCCTCACAACTGCCACCTTGGGAACAGGACAGTGGCCATTGTAGAGAGGTGGCCATTGTGGCAAGGTAGGGGTGTAATATGACACCTTTTTTGCCTGTTTTAGCATGTAAATACATAACACTATCAAAATATATATACATATATAACAAAACCTAACAGAAACAGAGACCAAAGAGGCACTAAAAAAATGAGCTTTTGTATACACCAAGCGTCAGTCATTGATTACCTGGCTGTTCTCAAAAGGTTATTTTTGGCAGTTGCGACTCTCTTTAGTGGTCATTGCCATTGCGGAGAGAATAAAACAAGAGTAAATGTATGGACCATCTACCGAGACTAAAAAACAAGGACAGTGGCCATGGTAGAGACTTGGGTTGCCACTAATGGAAATTCGACTGTATTAGCATTAACACACTGATAGACATGCTACACTGGAAGATCCAGTACTTTGCAATCACGACTGATGGATGAAAAAATGGAAAATTACAACTCCCGGGTTACAACTACCAGAAATTTTACTGTAGTCAAGGTGGTCAGGTCGCATTTTTCGCTTGCTTTCTGGTTTTTTTTTCTTTCAGAAAGGTGAATAATGTACAACTTACTTTAGGTTATAGAACTAGGTCTGAATCAACTTTTCCTTTGAAGTGTAAATGACCAGACAAAATGTCTGGTCATCTAATGATTTGACCAGACAAAACCAATTTTCAACGGGTCATTGTCTCACCATAATTTCAAACTACGCAACCAACTCATTGTTCCACCTTCATTTTTCTTGTCCTGGCAAGTTCCATCTTCATTTTTCTTGTCCTGGCAAGTTCCATCTTCATTTTTCTTGTCCTCACAAGTTCCACCTTCATTTTTCTTGTCCTGGCAAGTTCCATCTTCATTTTTCTTGTCCTGGCAAGTTCCATCTTCATTTTTCTTGTCCTGGCAAGTTCCATCTTCATTTTTCTTGTCCTGGCAAGTTCCATCTTCATTTTTCTTGTCCTGGCAAGTTCCATCTTCATTTTTCTTGTCCAGGCAAGGCAAGGAAACCTCATCTCCAATGCTGCTCATTTTAAACATGGGGCGCACTTCTCCTTGGACTCCCCTCATTCTCTCTAACTGTTTGGTACGTTGATTGTAAATCATTAATGTGTGATTATCACAGTCTAGGTACAATTCAAATACACCACTGTTTTTCCGTAGTAATTTCCTTCTTGAACTGGTCCATGTCCACCGGAATTCACAAGGGCATTGTTTTTGTGGGCTTACACCAACCCCTAAAACAAGTCCAGCTGAGAAATTCCCTGATATGCAGACTTTCCATGAATGTTTACCAAAACCAAAAGAAGAAGATCCAAAAACAGTGCACCCGTCCCCAGTGGGCGGAGGACTAAGCATGGTCCTCCGTGAATTCTGATCTTCAAATTGTGCTCTTGTGTGACAATAGGTTGCTCTCGTTCTCTTCGGTGTCAATTCAATATAGTGTGACTTTTCACGTAAATCATCTACTACCTCTGAGCACAGATTCCACATTTCATTGACCCATGTAAAAGGACTTCCCTTCACATCACAACCATCTAGTTTCACCGACAACTGGTGCTTCTTATTTTCATGGATTGGAGTAAAACAAAAACTGTATGTGCCATTTCCGCAGTCCTTAGCTCGCTTATTAAAAACTATTTCACCTTCTTCTGTGGAGATTTCTACTTCAAAAACATCACCACCTTCTTTTCGTTTACTTCCTTTCCAGTCGTTAGCAGTTATCAAGAATTCGATCAATTGTCCATTTAGTGTATTGTACATGACACCTTCTGATCCATGTCCCATTGTTACTGTTGATGAAGCAGCATGTGTGCACACATCAGTGACATCACCAAAGCTTGGCAATGCTCGTTGCAGTTGGTAATCAGGGAGAAACTTAAAGCCACCATGGGCACTTGGTTCTAGCTGCCACTTGGCTGAATTCAGTTCTTGTAATCGGCAAGACATTTGTTTGCACATGTTCAAAATGTCAACTTCACTTCCAAGTTCCAGAGCCCTTTCAGTGAATTCGATGCTGCTCTGCACACTTCCTAGTGCTGTTTCCAATTCCCCTTGCCGTATTTCTAGGGGCTTCAGTTTAGCCTTCTTAAGCTCTTCTACGCTACAAATTAACTCATTACAGCGAGTATTTAGACAAGCTGTTAGTTCTTGAAAACAGTTGAAGACTTCTCTCGCAGTTTGTTCTGCATGGGATTGGACACTTCTTTTCACTTCTGCAACACCATCTAATGCCTCCTTGAGTACTGATGCCTTTGTTTTCGTTTCTGACATAATTTTCAACACACTCTCCTTACCCTTTGAGAAAGCATCCTTAACAAAAGTATATTTGTGTTCACGATGCTTGACAATAGCACAGTCTCTGCATATAGCCTCGTCACATGTCTCGCAAAATAACTTGAGGATCTCTCCCTCATGTTCTTTGCACAAGGATGGACGTATGACTGCTACAGGTCCCTCTTCTTTGGCTTCTTCAAGAGACATCAGACGATGAGTTTTGGTGCTGCGTCCCCGTTTATGCGCTGCAGTACAAATCTCACAGAGGAAATGGCAACATGTGGCACATCTATTGACAGGAGGGTCACCACTTTCACAATTATCACACTCAAGATTGCTACTCCCAGAATCTCCGTGAAGAGAAACCAAGGACAACAAATTGTTGAGAAAGAAATTGACTGGCAGGGAATCAACTTCTCCTTCAGGGATCTGTCAGCAGTAAAAAAGATATAAAAATTTATACATAACTTACATTTAATAAATATAATTTCTCTAGGTTAAATGCGATCATGTTTTTCCCCAGCTGAGAGGGTGTTGGCCAGTTTACCAAATCACAAATCTTTTTCAAACCAAAATACAGTTCTTTCTAAAAGATTTGAAGTACATGGCTTATGTACTATATACAGTACTCATCAGTGATGGAAATAATTTTCATTATCATATGACCTGTATGGCCTGACTAATAAGATCTGTACAGCTCGGTGTTATCGGATGATATTTAAGTTCAATTGTGCAAAATCGCACCATAGCGTAATATCAGAAGGCACGTTCCTAGGAAAACCATAAGAAAAAAGGCCCTGCAGTATGAGGGCCAAACACGTCAAAGTGTTTGGCCGCTAAAATGACCTGAAGAATGCAGAACTACTTCAATTACCATTACTTACTCCAAAAGCACAGAAAGAAAGACACTCAGGCGAACTGATGAAGAAGTTGAAATGATAAAAAGAAAATGGTCAATAGATAAAATGCTGATTGGCTGCATGAGGTCAGGCCAGATGGGAAAATATTTGGCTCTAAGTTGGAATGTATGGACCTCACTGCACTTGGTCCATACACTACAGTCATGTACTTCCTGACCTTAGCCAACTATTTTCCCATCTGGCCCTCGCATTCAGTCAATAAGTTAATACGTATTATATAGCCGGACTTATGTGTCCTTTCAAGTCTATTTTGGCCCGACATTACCAATTTGGCAGGACATTAATTATATAATTTGCATGCAAAAACAGCATCATGGTTCAATACGTCAGCATACACAAAGTAATAAGTAAGCTTAGAAATGCATTATAGGGACATGTGCTTTTTAACGCAGAAGTTTGTTTCATGTTTCATTGAAGTCTGGACAGGCTAATCCTTTACCCCCTCAGGCAAACTGCAGTTTTTCCCAAATTGGCAAATAAAGACACTCTGCCTGTGTACAATATACCATTTTAAAGCCACTAATCAGCTTATTTAAGAATTGCCATCAGCAGCCATGAAGGAGGTAGACATTTTGACAGAAATTGCTTTAAAATGGGAAAATGAACAACTTCAAAAATGTATCAATTTTCTACTATATTAGGTATACCCCTAAACCATAGCTTATTTAGCAGCTCTTAGTGCATAGCTTGATATGAAACAAGTTTTGTATTCCATTTGCATTCCAAAAAAGGAACTAAAAACTTGTGGGGGTGGTCAACCATGTCTTAGATAGGAGGGGGTCAAAATTTTATGACTTCAATGAGCAGATCTTCACAAGACAATTTTTGTGGCAAAAATTCATAGAAATCTATCAAATATTCACAAAGTTATGATGTACTGTGTCAATTGGTACTCTTAGGGAGTAAAGGGTTAAAGGAAACAAACCATGGATCCATGTCATTTGGGATTTTTATCATGTTTCAAAGCAAACATGAATGATCTGCAAACAAGATCTTCACCACTAAATGCTAAGTCATTTTGGTGCTTAGTAATGATGTGTAATCATAGTGTGAAGTTTTCTTATATTGTTTAATTAAATTAATTCTCAACCTATCAAGTAAACTTGTATGTTGACATTAAATAAGCCTTTGATACAATTTTGCTCAAATTCAACTCCTCTATGTTTTGTAAATAGTCAACTAGTCAGCCTCCTGCCAGTTGGGATTTTTAACAAGCTTCTGTTTAATTCACAATATTTGTTTGCATATTTTCAGTGTCCCAATTAGTACAGTAGTGCTGAACACCTTGACACTTAAATAAAGTGATTCATTTATTTATTATTATTATTTACTTGACAGATTGAGAATTAATTTCAACCAGGGCAACTACAGCAACCACCCAAAATGTCACGCCTAGGTGGTCGCTTACCGGAGGAGGTCGCTTGCAAGAGTTTAGACCACAGTGGATCAAAATTTTGCCTCATTAGCATATTGACAGTAACTGCAGAGACTTACCATGTTTTAAACATTTTGTTCATGTAAAAAGTCAATTTTGAGAAAAAATTTGGTTTCCCATTGAAATATTTATATCTCTTGTACTACCCTGGAATAAAATAATGTTACAACACCTTATTATCCAATTTCCGCTCTATTATCCGTGAAGTGGTCACTTATGGGAGGAAAGAAAATTTCAAACTTTTAGCTCTAAAAGTGGTTGTGGTCACTTATGAGAGGTGGTTGCTTACAAGAGGTTCCAAATATAATGATCTGACTTGGAAACTTTTGGTGTTTTAGAAAACCCCTCGCTGAGGAGAGGTGGTCGCAACCAGAGGTTTGATTGTATAATTTGAGGTCTCCCTGTCAGAGGAAACTTGGTCAAGGAAATACAAGACTCCGAAAGCTGTTGGAAGAGGATGTTAATTCCTGGAATTTTGGATAACGAAGTGCTTAAGAAACTGATCATTTATGCGGACCACGCCACTGTATAATGTTTAATCATAGCTTAATATTCCAAATTCAGTATCCATCAGGATGCACCTTCCCCTCCCTCCGGACACAACCTCTCCCCAGCCGAAGTGCAAGCTGTTAATATTTACATATGAGATCACTGAAACATCTTACCACATCAAGTTAACCACGGAAAAATAACACAGACAAATTCGACCAAAATTTCAGAAGAAGCGATTTCATCACTGCACGGTGAGGTCGGTGCGGGGGGACGGGGCGGGGGGTGGGGGGACGGAGGACGCATACTGATCACAAATCAAACATTTCGCTAACTAACCTCCACACTAATCCGACAAGATGGGCAATTTATCCTCCACACCACTCCTTGTTTCATTAATAGACCTTCCAGACATTTTTTGCAGTATGAGTGAAGACATGGCAAAACTTTAGGCTCCTTGTACTTCTCCGAGCAAACCGCGCATTCCAACTTCTGTGCCAAAAATGAAGCCTTGGCCATCGATTAGACGTTCCTTTCCTAGACAGAAATAGGATCCAAATGTTTCTTTTGTTGATGGAGACAAGAGAAGGGATTGACTGTGAAAACTCGAAGCGAAAACAGTCAAATTATTCTGCAACAAAGCTACAACAATTGTTGGGATTGTGATTCGTAGAAAGCCTGCTTTCCCAGAATTGCTGTCACCTGAGATATGTATCGGGAGGTCGGGGAGGGTGGGGCGGGCCTGCAAAAGGGGGATTAGGTTGAGGGCGACAGATGACTGACGTTTCCATGCTATCAATAAGGGCAAGTTAATTATTTTAACACTTATTCCACCAGCGCGCGTTGGGCAATAACCATCTCATATCCAACAAGCGCGAGTGGAATAATTATTTTATAAAAACGCCCCCAAACTAAAATAAAATTAAAACAGGAGCCATGATCGGGGCCCCCGATTATGGCTCCTGATAAAAATAAAAAGCGCCCCAAAAATTAAGCGTACCCTTACCATATTTGTAGAGCATGAGTATTGCATGGTATAATGGCTTACTTACCATGATCATGATGGCCAAGCCAATGAAAACTCTTTAATTGCATTATCTAATTAATAATATGTAGATTTAGCCAAGCCTAAAGCCAAGCCCCAAGCCTTGTTCAAAGCCCGATTAAGAAAACCCAAGTTAAGCCATTTGATTTGAGTTTTGTAACTTTACAGTGAGGTTTTCTGTATATTGTTTGGCCTTATGTTTTGAGTTTGAATAATCTCAAAATAAACAAAACAAAAGTAGTGAAAAATATTTGTATACAAGAAATATTTACACTTCTGTTAACTTTTAATTAATCCTGGGTTAGCATTGACCGGCTTCCGAACAACCCGGCTCCGTTTACAACAAGTTAATCTGACATGAGCCCGCGATCCAACAGAAAACACGTGACCTCAATAAGCTCTAAACTTGCGCCCGCGATATGGTCACGTGATACTGGTCAGCGGGTACCTTGTTTTGACATGTATCAGTTGACCATAACATGGATGTCCAATATCAAAGAAGGAGGCTATAAATCAGGGCTGCATGTCTCTGTCAACCTTTTAGCTGGAGTATGGCCGCCATCTTGCACGACTCCGTCGTCGTGCGTACGCGCCCACGCGCAATACCACTTGCCATGATAACCATGAGAAGATCAATTCATGGGTTACCTGTTCTTTTGGGGCTCCGCTGGGCGGCCCTTCGGACCGCCGAAGCTCCGCTATGATACTACAGGGAGCATAGGCTCAGCATAGAACATAGTTGATAGGAAAACGGTTTACCTGTTGTTCCTTGCCTTATCGTTCGAAAACTGTCAGGAAAGACCGCTATAGAGCATTTTGACTGTCATGCAATAAAAATTAAATCGAAAGCCATTGAGTGGACTTAGTCAAGAATTTGGGTTATTACTGGTTTTTGCGATTATATTTTCCCCTTAAATTCTCCTTAATTTTAAATTTTAGGTTTGATCGAGAAGATGTACTCGCGACCATGTTTTACCACATTCCTACTGAACACCTTTATTGAATACTCCGCCGCGTGTCGTATCTTCAACCCTCTTCAGGTTGGTTGGAAATGTGACAAAATGCTGTCTCTCATATTTGATGTATAACTAGGAGTTCTCATTGAGAAGTGAGTGCTGCCGTAAGTAGCCTGTTTGTATGTAAATATGACAACGGGAACTTGAACGTAAATATAACTAATTTTATTTCCAAAACAACATGGTTACATGTACTTTTAATGAATAAAAGCAATACAGTAAATGATGACTAGCCATGCCATTTTTGGTTTAACTGTTGGTTCCTTAGGGTTTATGCTCGATCGTAAGAGTGGAAAATAAACATCTCGGTTTATTAAAATGCAACATGTAACGAACAACGGGTCTTATCATGTATAGGTCAACTGTATATTAAGCTTGTCATGATGGAAATTGGCGATGTCTTTGGTCTAAAAATTTTAGTTACTACCTTGGCATGGTTATTGTATGTTACTACTATGTCTTCCAAGCCCGGTAACAACCTTTAACTAAAAACGGGCCTTATCATGATCTATAGCTCAACTGTATATTAAGCTTGTCATGATGGACTGACGGACTGTTTATTTGGTCTGACAATTTTGATTACTACCTTGGTACGCTTATTGTAGGTTACTACAAGCCCAGTAACAGCTTCACGAATTCAAATACATGCAATCTCCATCTCCATGACATAAGATGTCATCGATATTTGTTTGTGCCCAGAAATTGACCAAATCCGATCAATTTAAAAGCAAAGATGCCAGTGACATAAATGCACACTGTCGGCCTCTAGAATGCTCAATGAAAGCTTTATGACCTTGATGAATGCTTCCTCGAGTAGACGTGATCATAACGGATCGGCAAAAGCGATCAAAGAAACGAAAAAATGCCACAATTCCCCTGTAAACAGGGTTAACACGCGATTTTCCGCTGAGTGGGCACATGTGAATCTCATCTGTTATAACACAGCTGATAATTGGCTAGAGAGGGCCATAATATATAGATTTAGCCAAGCCTAAAAGCGGGCCGGGTTGTTCAAAGCTGATTAAGATAACCCAGGTTATGAAGTATATATGAAATAATTCATATTTGAACTGCGGTAGTAGATGAAAGTGAAGTATGATCATCGCAGTAAATTTTCCAATTTAAGCAACTGGAAAGAAGAAGCCTGAAAAAAAAAAAAATAAGGGCTTCAACGGGATTCGAACCCGTGACCTCCGCGATACCGGTGCGATGCTCTACCAACTGAGCTATGAAGCCACACATTGGGAGCGAGGTCAATTAATTGAGTTCATATCTTCCCGTGAGTGAAATGATGTGAAGTATATATGAAATAATTCATATTTGAACTACGGTAGTAGATGAAAGTGAAGTATGATCATCGCAGTAAATTTTCCAATTTAAGCAACTGGAAAGAAGAAGCCTGAAAAAAAAAAAAAATCAGGGCTTCAACGGGATTCGAACCCGTGACCTCCGCGCTATGAAGCCTCTGAGCTATGAAGCCACACACACATTTCACATCATTTCACTCACGGGAAGATATGAACTCAATTAATTGACCTCGCTCCCAATGTGTGGCTTCATAGCTCAGTTGGTAGAGCATCGCACCGGTATCGCGGAGGTCACGGGTTCGAATCCCATTGAAGCCCTGATTTTTTTTTTTTTTTTTTTTTTTTTTTTTCAGGCTTCTTCTTTCCAGTTGCTTAAATTGGAAAATTTACTGCGATGATCATACTTCACTTTCATAACCCAGGTTAAGCGAGAACTTTGATTTGAATTTTGTAACTTTGCAATGAGGTTTTCTGTATATTGTTTGGCCTTCTGTTATTAGTTTGAATAATCTCAAAATACACAAACAAAAGCACTGAAAATATTTGTATAAAATAACTATTTATACTTCTGTTAACTTTAATCCTGGGTTAGCGTTAACCAGCTTCCGAACAACCCAGCTCCGTTTACAATAAGTTAATCTGACATGAGCCCGTGATCTAACAAAAAAACCAGCACTTGGTCAGCGATCAATTTTAAAAAACACGTGACCTCGATGAGGTCTAAACTTGAGCCCGCGATATGGTCACGTGATACTGGTCAGCAGATACCTTGTTTTGACAGGTGTCAATTGACCGTAACATGGATGTCCCAATATCAAAGGAGGCCATAAATGTTTCTCTCAACCTTTTAGCTGGAGAATGGCCGCCATGTTGCGCGACTCCGTCGTCGTCGTCGCCGTCGAGCGTACGCGCCCACGAGCAATACCGCTAGCCATGAGAACCATGAGAAAATCCATTCATGGGTTTCCTTCTCTTTCCTAAATGAGTATGGGGCTTCGCTTGGCGGCCCTTCGGGCCGCCGGAGCTCCGCTATAAGAAGATTCCTTATAGGCTGTTTCTTAATGCGAATCTCAATTGCTTCAAAAATATGAAGGCTGCCTATCGCCAGCAACAATAATAATAATAATCATCATCATCATCATCATCATCATCATCATCATAATAATAATAATAAACAGTAAACAGCCGTTACGACCCGGGAGTCATAGCTAAGTGACATCGACTTTACAATAGTTCACTTCTTTCACCAGAAGCTGCAGGATTTTCCACACTTAGAAGAAATCAAATTTTATCCAAAAGGCTCAACTGTGATAGCTTATTCACAAATGAGACACCCATAACGAATATATTGGCAGTTCCACACGAAGTATTCAAGTATAGTGGTGACCTCGAGATGCAAAGGGTCTTTTGTTGGGGGGTGAGGGGTGGCGCACTGTGGAATGTTTTGGTTATACATGTTATGGTGACTTTGCAGGGACTTTTGGAGGGTTCATAAAGCCCCATCCACACTACGCCGGATGAATCTGAAAACTCTGGTTTCACTCTAAAAACGCATCCAATGTTTTCCGTCCACACTACGCCGGAGAAATTTGAAAACGCAGCAATCATCGGTCATTTTGGATTTGTGTTTGAGGAAAACTCGGTCAGGGAAGTCACATGATTATCGTGACGCCATCATTTGGAAAAGCTCCGTTTCCAAAATGTATGTTAACGAAAAGCCGGCTTTTTTAAATTCCTCATCTAATTTGAAGAGCGTTTTCGAAAAGCTCCGTTTTCGTGACGGATTAGTGTGGACGGTGGCCTAACTGTAGAAATAAAGCTGCGTTTTCAAATTCCTCCGGCGTAGTGTGAACGAGCCTAAGAAATGTAGCGCGGGGTTGAGGTACATTTTTATGACAAATAATAATTGTATCAGTCTCATTTACAAACGTAAACTATAGCCAAATGATGAGGACACTTGCTGTTTTAATGCTGAGAAAACAATAGACTAGCTCCGAAATTCCACGCCGATAACACAGCTTTAAACAGCTGATTCGCTACTTCACCAGTGACCAAAGCGTGCTATTAACACAGATTACCAAAGAGTCTGCAAAGACTACGATGAGAGTTTGCATGTCAGCCTATGTTTAGTACATGTCAGACCGCTAAAACCAAAATCATTCAAATGGCTTCAAAAAGCGCTAGAACAACAGAAAAAAGATACTAGGTAAGTCAAGGGTTTAAACTTTATTGCAGCTTTACAAAGAAAACATAGACAGCTTGGAACTTTTTTGCGTCACTTCTCATTTTCAGAAGCTGTTGAGCAACCTCGATCCCAGGCTCTCTTTCCTTTGCCTCCCTTGTCTCTTTCATCGACGACTTGGGAGGCAAAGGAGAGACCTGAAATCGAGGTTGCTCTTAACAGATGGAGAATTATGCCAAGAGTGAAGTTTGTTTACACAAAACAAAAAAAGAAACGAAGAACGTGCCTTCTCAACTATTTCCAGTCGTAGCAAAATATGTTGCAATCTCTGCTTCCCTATAACCAATTTGATAGCTTAAAGTAGCAACCGAGTTAGGGGGTGGGGGTGGGTGGATTGGGTGGTTACCCAGCTGAAAAGAGCCCTCCTTCGAAGAACTTCTCATGCACTCCGAACTCCTCCGCTATCTACTCGGATTGTGTGATGAACCTTAAGACCATTTGTCACGCCTTCAACGACTTTCTTGCAGTGAGGCTTTGTCAAATGAATACAAATCATATAAAAACTGAGTACAGAGTTGATAAAACTCATTGAAGTCTGCACTTTTCAAGTGAACCTGAGCCCCACTCTCACCCGCACATGCATAAATATTCGCATGTTGCTTTCTTCTGCAGGGGCAGATCCAGGGGGAGGGTGCAGGGGGTGCGCACCCCTCCCTAGTCAGTTACGCCATTCCTTAGTGGTGCACACCCTCATAAGAAACATCCTGGATCCGCCCCTGTTCTGCACACTAAGGATGGTGAAAAGAAGCCTTGACAGCTTTGACTGCAAGACTTATTTCAAATTTGAGTATTATACTAATAAAGCATGTATTCTAGAAATTAGCATTCCTAGCATTTACAGCAAACAAAGGATTCCTAATGTACTGAATTGCTTTCCCATAGAGGGCTTTTTGGCTCACCAACCCTCTTGAAATTACAGTTAAGCCAGATTCTTTCTTTTACAAGGGTTTGATTTTGAGATCTGCCCCCCCCCCCTACCCCTCAGAATAAAAACTAAATGGCAACCAACTTTGGGGAAAATATGCATATTTCCTGGAAACAGACAAGATTGGTGTTATACACAAAATTTCATTTATATGCATATTTTTTAGATACGGTATACTGGTCAGCGGGGCTGTCATTAAGGGCTGTAACCCGTAACACCTGTTATGAATGAGTATCCTTGATGACCCCTTGATATTACAGGTGACATTGCTTGTTGTTTATACTATTCACCCACAAAATAACAAGTTTGTTATGGGAGTGAAGACCAAGGCGATTGGTGACGCAAAACTTAATGACAGCCCTGGGTCAGCATCAGTTCTTACTGACGGTACATGAAGTTGTCAAACATTGATTTTGTAGAATAGTTGTTGGCTAGTAAATCATACAAGCAGGAGTGGGAATCTCCTTTGTCTACATCTAACGTGAACAAATGAACTACTCTTTTCTCACTTTTTAAGTCTGTGTAAAAAACTTTGTGTATCTTACTAAAATAAGATGATGTGTGTGTGGTTCCAGGAAATATCGATGCCCACCCCAAGGAGGATTTTTGGAAATTCCAAGGGGGAGGGGGATCTCAAAAGCCAAACTTTTTTTTAAAGAAAGTATAAAACCAAACTGGAATTTCCAGAGGGAGGGGGGTTCAAACAAAAAAACCCTCCATGGGAGGAGTATGGATATTTTCTGGACCAACACCATTACAAACCAACCAACTACCTTCCACATGATAAAGTGGCTAGGAGTAATAATTATTTTGCTACTATGCCCCTGACCACCTGTCAGGTTTCCATAACACTCCATCATAATTACTTTCAAATTTAATTTATTTTTTCTTTACTTCACTGACGTGGCCGGTGAGGCAAGACAATACAAATACTAAAGAACACCACAGAGTCACCTGGCTGGGGCTTGAGCCTTGGAAGTTCAACCCAGTGTCCAGTGTCCACTGAATGATATGTTCAGCCAAGTGTTCACTGTCTAAGACACTGACCAAGATGTTCACCCCTGCGTGTTCACTGTCCAAGACACTGACTGACATGTTCAGCCCAGTATCCACTGTCAAAGCCACTGACCGAGATGTTCAGCCCAGTGTCCACTGTCCAAGACATTGAGCGACATTTTCAGCCCGGTGTCCACTGTCCAAGACACTGGCAGGAGCTGGAGGGCTAAAGTGTCTAAAGTTTGCTTGAAACAGGATTAATATCTTGGGCATGTAGGTCATGAGAATTAACAAACTGATCACAAAAAGGAAATTGTCCATATTTGTCTCAAATAAGAGATATGTTGTGTATTTTAAATTCCATGTGGGGGGGGGGGGGGGGGGCTTCTTCATCTGATGCCAATGCGATGATCTCTTTGTCAGACTTGGCTGGCAAAAACTCAATCTTCAGTGCGGACACTCAAACCATGAACGCTATGGCTTTATTATTTTTCACTTTATTTGTCATATGGGGAAATTGCAATAAATCTTGTTCCATTAAACTACAAAAACTACAGAATCACGCTGCACGTATTTTGACCTCTTCTTCATCTGATGCCAATGCGATGATCTCTTTGTCAGACTTGGCTGGCAAAAACTCAATCTTCAGTGCGGACACTCAAACCATGAACGCTATGGCTTTATTATTTTTCACTTTATTTGTACTTTATTTTCACTTATTTTGTAGTTATTTTTTGCATTTTTCTAGAACTAATCAATCACTTTCGTGAACCGAAGTAAACGCACAGACATTTTTTCTCCTTTTTTTCGTGTTTTTATCATTCCACGCAACGCAACATTGGAGACGCTTTTCAGTGTGCGGTTATACATGTATTCCAAACAACGTTAGCAGGTTTTTTGGGAGGGAATTCATTTGCCCACACTGAAGTCAGACTCGGGTTTTCAGTTCACCACAAAATGGCCTACGCTCCAGCAATTTATACTAGTAAGTACCACTTTCATCTAAACAGATGCATTTTTAGATACTTTCTATTATTTGTCTTGAAATAATTAGGTCAGTGTAATCTCAGGATTAACTTAACTTGGAATGTACATATCGAACATATTTCCAAAATAATTGCCTCCTGCATTGGCATCTTGAAGAAAAGCAGGTCTTTTGTTCCTTTTGAAATGCTCCTATGCATCTATAATGCTTTAGTTCAACCTCATTTCAATTACTGTAGTGTCATATGGGGAAATTGCAATAAATCTTGTTCCATTAAACTACAAAAACTACAGAATCACGCTGCACGTATTTTGACCTCTTCTTCATCTGATGCCAATGCGATGATCTCTTTGTCAGACTTGGCTGGCAAAAACTCAATCTTCAACTAGAATTAAACACAGCCACTATGGTCTATAAATTTCTTAATGGTCTCACCCCTGATTATCTGAAATCAATGTTTACTGATCAGAGTGCAATATCTACCTATTCTCATAGGAATTGTGAGGGCAAACTACAATAGCTGTTCCACTCCCCCACACCAGTTTTCTAAAAAACAGTTTCAGCTGTAGTGGTGCGGTGCTGTGGAAGAGCTTACCTACCAATCTGCGGCAAGCACAAACTCTTGCTAGTTTTAAATCAGGCTGCAGGGGTTTCCTTTTTGATAATGAATAAGTTAATTAATCACAACGTATTCATGGAAAGCAGGCACTTCATTATTGTTTTTATTTTTTAGTTGTTATTAGATTTAATTAGTAGTAGATTAGTAACTTAACAATGCAATTTTAGTATTTACTTTAAGTCCTGATGTTTTACCCCTGTATAAATAAAGTTAAATAAATAAATATAATATAAATACATGCATTCGATGTTCGACTTTTGACAAATTTCCGCCAACGATGATTGCCCCACAAACAAGGCACCATACCATGAGTCACACAAAACAAAAACTTCAATGCAAATCAATAAGAAAAAAACTTATCATCTAAGTTTGCTACAGATAAACTGATTGAAATCAAAATCACAATTTCCAGCAGTTCACTTCTTTTGAATCGATTTAGTCTCATACTTAGCGGTGGGGGGTGCATGTGTGGAGAAAATCCCAGGAGGAAATCAAACACACTTTAAAATGTCACAAATTCAGCAATGCACTTCACCTAACTCACCTCGACACCACTGCCACAAGATGGACAATCCACTCTCCACAAAAATCCTTCCCTGGACAGCAGTCCTTCTAGACGAGCTTTGCAGTATGAGTGAAGACATGGAAAAATGTTCCGCTCTTTGCACTGCCACAAGCAAATCGCGCATTCCAACTCTTTCACCCAGCTATCTGCAACAGATAAAGCTTTCACCATCATTTTAGTGTTCCTTTCTGAACAGAAATACAAGTTATCTTGCAAAACTGAAGAAAAGAGTCTGCTACTCTCAGCCCTTATTTCCTCACTCCTCCTCTCCAAAGCTTCAAAGAAACATTTCCTTGTCATGTGACAGATTCAATGTTCATGCACATTCCAACTCGTCACTGGTGTCTGTCAGTCCTGTTTCTGGTTGTGAGGAAGGGCGAGGCTTCATCATAGTGGAAAAGTATGGCAAAACGACTCAGAAAAGTTGTAAACTGAGCAAAAAATGCGTAGACTCTTGAGACGAAGTCCTACCAAACGAAGTTAACGCACTATAGTAGAAAGTACCTGAAAGTTCTCAGGCAGAAGGCTCCTGTCTCAAGCTCAGACCGACATGTATAGACACACTGGGGAATGCTCGAAGAATGCGTGAGGAATGACGTTCTTCGGTCAGGAGGCGCCTATCTCTGGCTTATAAACAGTCACACTGCAGGATGATCAAGGAGTCAAGCTCTTCGGTAAAAAAAACAGGTAGGTAAAGTCTGCATGCGAGCCAATTGGCCCATCAGGCTGGAGCTTATCCCGGTTTCTGTAGCATGAAGCAACTAGGAGTATTTCTACTCCCCCCTGGATGGGATGCTAGTCCATCGCAGGGTTACCCCCAGCATTAAGTTCGCCGGTACCCATTTATACACCTGGGTGGAGAGAGGCACTATGAGAGTAAAGTGTCTTGCCCAAGAACACAACACAATGTCACCGGCCAGGACTCGAACCCGGACCGCTCGATCCGGAGACGTGCGCACTAACCATGAGGCCACCGTGCCTCCCATAAAAAACAGAGGAAAAAACAGAGGAAATGACAATACCACGCAGCCACGCGAAGTTTTTGCTTCCAGTCACTGCTAAGTTCTACATTAGCTCATTGACAACTTATCAGCTCTCGACATCCTTACGTTATGTTGGGAGGGGACAGGACTGACAATAAAGTTTATTATTATTGTTGTTGTTGTTGTTGTTACTGGGTTAAACATTCCATATCGTCAATTGCCTGAATGTAGAAAGCGACACGACACACTAGAAATTAAGGTTAGTTCTGGGAGTCACACGAAGTGGTACATCTTATAAGGAGTTGTTGTCTCGGAACAGATTGAAATGACATCTTTTTAGGGGAAGGTTAGCTCCGACAAGACTACTTCTTCTATATTTGATCTTAGCTCTGCTGTTGCCAGTGACCAACTAACTAATGTTACTCACATGAAAACTGTTGGCTTAGTATAGTCTCACATACAAAAGCCAAGGAGGGACTTCTGACTTCCAACTTCTGACTTCCGACTTCTAACTTCTGACTTCGAATTTCAAAATTTTAAGCATTGATTTTTGACGTGCAACTTATTTCTCTGGAAATCGAGTCAAACTTAATCAAATCAGAATCATATAAACTCTTGTTCTTAGACATCGTAGCTTGATTAAGAATGAGTTTGAATACAATGTTTATCACTGCTGCTTGTGTTATATTCTTAGCCAAATCAGACGTCAGGTTTTGGGCCAGATTTCAATATTTGTATTATTATGTCTCGGTAAGTTAGTGTTAAGTTAGTTCGTATTTGGGGTCAAACAACTCCAGCTGAAGTGAACACCAATATCTGAAATATATGCCCCTGAGCGAGATGATGAGCATCCCCGTCTCTTTCAAAAGGGAGTTTCTCTCCACCCGAACACTATTTCTGGGGTAATGTCACGCAACACACAGTTAAGAATTCACATTTCTGTTGTTTAAAAGAGCTCGGTCACGCGGTGAGACTATTCACTAAGTTAATTTACTTTGCAAACATATCTGTCAAAATTCAATTGTTCTTCAATGCCACCCAATGAGAAACAAATCGCACAAAAAGATATGTTATTATTTACATTGTAAGCCGATGGACCCTTATACCCTTCTTTTCTTTCAAGGGGGAGGTAATATGGGGCACCGTTTGTAAATTTATTATTTAGACCGAATTTATGCCATTTTCCCCTTATTTATAAATAATTGGAAATGCCACAAAATTTGTTTATAAATAAGACACAAGAACTTGTTCGTTGATATGTATATAATTATTTTAGGTACGTCCTGATTTATAAATAATCTTTTACCATAGATTTATTATATATAAATAATAAATTAAACAACTTCAATTAGTCATCTCTAAAATAGTTATTTACATATCATAAAGTTTGTTAATCCCATTATTTATAAATAAATTACTTCGCTGGGAGTGTAAATCCATTATTTAGAAATAATAAATTTCACCTCGCCGAGTGTAAATTTATTATTTAGAAATAATGAACTTCACTGAGTGTGTAAATCCATTATTTAGAAATAATGAATTTCTCCTCGCCAAGTGTTAATTTATTATTTATAAATAACGAACTTCATTGAGTGTGTAAATCCATTATTTAGAAATAATAAATTTCACCTCGCCGAGTGTAAATTTATTATTTAGAAATAATGAACTTCACTGAGTGTGTAAATCCATTATTTAGAAATAATGAATTTCTCCTCGCCAAGTGTTAATTTATTATTTATAAATAACGAACTTCATTGAGTGTGTAAATTCATTATTTAGAAATAATAAAGTTTCATTTCGCCGGCTGTAAATTTATTATTTAGAAATAATGAATTTAACCATGTGTGTAAATTCATTATTTAGAAATTAATTATTTAGAAATAATGAACTTCACTGAGTTTGTAAATTCATTATTTAGAAATAATGAAAGTATGAATGGCAGACCCAGCGTCTCTTGCCCGATCGATTTCGGAGGCTGTTTCTCGCGCTATAAGTGAGACAGTCAATGCTACCCTTGCTCAAGTAGGTAACGGCGGCGGTATGTAGCCTGAAATTCAGCACTGGCGGATCTGGGGGAGGGGCTCGGGGAGCCCGCTCTCCCCCCCGCCCCCCATTCCCCGCCTCAGCTATCTATTATGGAGTTCTTATTCACTCAGCAATTCGGCAGCTCACACTGCAACAGGAACAACTAACAACCTCAAAGGCCGAGGTAACAGGTAAATTTTAAGAAAAGAAACTGCTGCATGAAGAAAATAAAAATCGCTTGGCGTGTTATGTGAAAGGTCTGATTTCTATTGAAATTCAATAATGGTTTAAACGTAAATGAATTTAGCTTTCCACGTGTACGATCTTTGGACTTGCCTGGAATAGACATGCCCAGCCGTGACTTGATCAAGCCAAACAAAGTGTGTCACACAGCTATCCGTCCAAAGGTCACAAAGGTCACAAAGAATTTAACCTGCGAGCAAACTCACGTTTGAATCAAACGCGCGAGTGACGAAGAGGAATAGCGATCGGTGGGAAAGAGGCGCCAAGAAGTGACTTTCTCCTCTCGCGGCTTCGCCCGTCGATTTCTCGCTCTCAGCTATGCCGAGCGCGTTTGTGCTCCAACGTGAGCCTGTTCGCAGGCTACAAAGAATTATCTAAGCATGTAAATACATTATTCGATTTCCCGATGTTAAAAGTTCTGCATTTTCTTCATGCAGCAATTTCTTGGCTTAAAATTTACCTGTTACCTCGGCCTTTGAGTAGTTGTTGTCGTTGTCGTTGTCGTTGTTCCTGTTGCAGTGTGAGCTGCCGAATTGTTGAGTGGATAAGAACTACGTAATAGATATTTGAAGCGTGATTCTCACTTAAACACAATTAACCAAAATAAGGGGGGGGGGGGAACCTCCCCTAGATCCGCCACTGCTGAGTTTCAGGCTACATACCTACCTGAATAACTGTCTTATAACGCGAGAAACAGCCTCTGAAATCGATCGGGCAAGAGACGCTGGGTCAGCCATTCATACTTTCATTCTTTCTAAATAACGAATTCACATACTCAGTGAAGTTCATTATTTCTAAGTAATAAATTTACACTCAGCGAGATGAAACTTCATTATTTCTAAATAATGAGTTTCTAAATAACGAGTTTACACACACGTTTAATTCATTATTTCTAAATAATAAATTTACAGTCGGCGAGATGAAACTTCATTATTTCTAAATAATGAATTTACACACTCAATGAAGTTCATATTTATAAATAATAAATTTACACTCGGCGAGGTGAAATTCATTATTTCTAAATAATGAATTTACGCACTCGGTGAAGTTCATTATTTCTAAATAATGAATTTACACACTCAGTGAAGTTCATTATTTCTAAATAATAAATTTACACTGGGCGAGGAGAAATTCATTATTTCTAAATAATGGATTTACACACTCAGTGAAGTTCATTATTTCTAAATAATAAATTTACACTCGGTGAGGTGAAATTTATTATTTCTAAATAATGAATTTACACTCCCGGCGAAGTAATTTATTTATAAATAATGGGATTTACAAACTTTATGATATGTAAAAAACTATTTTAGAGATGACCTGATTTATAAATAATTGAAGTTGTTTAGTTTATTATTTATATATAATAACTCTATGGTAAAAGATTATTTATAAATCAGAAGGTACCTAAAATAATTATTTACATATCAACGGACAAGTTCTTGAGTCTTATTTATAAACAAATTTTGTAGCATTTCCAATTATTTATAAATAAGGGGAAAATGGCATAAATTCGGTCTAAATAATAAATTTACAAACGGCGCCCCATAAGGTAAGGGCTGGGAATTTTCTGGGGCATGAAATTTTTTTCTCACATTTCAGTCCTGCATAATTTTTTTCGGTGGGCAATAGCTTGTGCAAAATTTTTTTAACATAAAAGAATCAAAAAAATGATAGTAGAAACACTTGCTCAATTTTTTTCCCTGTGACTCCCCTCGCACAACTTTTTTCAGTTTTTGCTGTGCAGGATTTTTTTTCGAAATTGTCCAGCTCCCCTACCCATAAAAAATAATGATCTGACCCTCATAAACATTCAAGGAAAAATACACTGCTCTAGTTGTTTGGAATCAGACTCAACAAGGGGTTAAAAAGTTAGAACTGAAGTCTCTTCATCTGAGTTTATAGTGAATGCAGAAACTTCTTAGAAAATCAACAAGATAAAGTAATGTTTTATTCAATAACGCAGTATGAAGGGCTAGCAAAGTGGCACAAAACGACCAGAGGAAATCGATTCTAAATGTTAAGGATTCCACTCACTAATACACAAAATAAGGTTGTCAGGCTACATGTGACCAAACTGTGTATAAATAATATAAGCGTCTATATGTAATGGCACAAAAAAATTTGTTAGTTTCGGTTAATTGCGATCTTTGTTTGGCAACGTCTTCGACTCGATACCGTTACATTGCCAACATGGTTTTGCAAAACAAAAGCATCTGTTCCTATTTTGTCAGTGAAATTAGATTTTCATAAGAAGTAAGTATAATGCAGCTTAACACCAACTTACCGAAACACAACTATACAAATATTAAAATCTGGCCCGATTTCCAGGGAAATAAGTTGCATGTCGAAGGTTGACCATTTAAATTTTGAAGTCGGAAGTCGGAAGTCGGAACTCAGAAGTCGGAAGTGAGAAGTCAGAACTCAGAAGTCAGAAGTAGGAGGTCGGAAGTCAGAAGTCGAAAGTCGGAAGCCGGAAGTCGGAAGTTCCTCCGCTTTCGTACTCACAATGATCTGTACCATGATTGGTCAATGCGACATTCTTAATGCGCTTACAAGGACGTGGTCTTTGATGCTTGAGAAAGTGCCTCGATTTCAGGGTAAAAATTAAGTTATTAGGGACCAGTCATTTATTAGAGAGGGGTGGGCTGGTGCAAATGGGGTGGGGGTCATACCTCTTTGTGCAACTGAAAGTGGGGGACTACATAAAATTGCACAACCATTTCTGAGGGGCCATGTATTTTTGTGCATTCCAGTTTCCGTTCAGTAAGGCGGAATCCGTTCAAACACAAATGTTAGCGCATACACGACAGGGAAAGTTATTGGATGTAACCAAGGATATCTTAAGTGATTGTCAGCAATATCTCAATGATTTAGACCATTTGAGATGTCCCAAGTTCTGCTGTAACATTTTCAAAACCACTGATGCAGGCTCCGGAGTCGGTGTAACCAACATTGAAGTGCAATTTAGGGATGTTGAAATTGCACAAATACAATCATCTGAGCGCATTAATAGAATTCACCACGTTCCAGGATACTCTGCACAAAGCAAGGCTGAGAGAACAAACGCATCAATAGGTGATAAACTAGTGGATGGAATAGCATTAAAATGGGAGTATTTCAAGCCCTTTGATGACCTCACAGATGAAGAAATAAAGAAACTACAACTGTATCTGCTTTGGAAGTAAAAGAAAGAGAAGCAATTTGTATGGAAGAATGCTTGGGAAGTTGCTAGAGAGGTGACAGTCATGGTTGACGATGAACCTGGTCCTGCTAAAGACTACTTGAAGTGCTATACAACTACAGAATCAAACTGTCAGTTCTTTTTCAACAAATTGTATCTTATGAAGTATGCAAATGCTAAAACAGATGATGCAAAACATTCTGTCCCTGGATACCACTACTTTAAGAAGATATATTCATTTATGGATAGCCACTGTATCATTGGAGAGATGTTCCTTGAATATTTAAAAAGAGTCTGTAAAGAAAATGGTGAAAGTGGTACACTCTGCGACTTCTGCAGCTAAAGAGAACAATGCTGCCAGGAGATTAAACATGTTGCGAGGCCATTTCCTGACAACGAAAGTGATGGACATCATTACCTTCCTTTGTCTAAAACCACAGCAAACAACAGGCTTGTCGATGATAACATGCCACGCGTACAGCTGAAAGCAGCATACTTATCAGGGCAGTGCTCCTTGCCTGATCCCACCAGTATCTCGAAATTCTCAAGAGAATTTGTTGTGGCTGAGGGATGCGTGAAAGACTATCTAGAGCATTTGACATTACTCGATCTTACGAAGGACAAAAGAAAGAAGGAAAGACTGGCTAAAATGTCAGCTGAGGCAAGCAAGACATACCAAGAGTATGATTGGAATGTGATGTTTAAAGATGGCTCCCTTAGTAAGCAGACAATAGCAGTTATCGATAAATACTTGAAGTATCATGGGCTTTTCACTGCATCAAACAAGCATGCAAAGCTAATGGAGGTGCAAAGGCACATAATTCAATAACAGATACAGGGTTTTACACAAGAAGAGAGAGGTCCACTCTGCAGAAGTGAAAATGAAGAGGAATACTTATCCTCTGATGATGGAAGCGTTCAAACAGACTATGTCCTTACCAAGATTGGCTCAAGTTCAGAGGATGATGATGATGAGGAAGGGGATGATATTCAGATCACAGTGACAACTACTAGATCTGGGAGGAGGGCTACTCGCTATTTGCTTTAAATAGTTCGGTGAGTTTATTTAAGTTGTATTAAAACTGTTTCTGTGGTTGAGGGCGGGTCATCTTATTTCATGTGCAGACTCGAAGGGGGGCCACATTATGTTATGCAGTGGCAAGAACAGGCCCACGGGAAATTATGTATAGGAAAATTAAAATGCATCAGCCCACCCACCCCCTCTAACAAATGGCCAGTCCCTTAGACAAGGTTGACAGCATGAATGGGAAACACAAATTGGGTCTTTATGCAGGTTTCCAGCCCAAAGTGGCCTTATGCCATTTTGATGTTTCCAACTTGACATTATAGACATAACAGCAAGTTATCCAACCTTTGGTTGACATCTTTTACATCCAAGAAATCAATGCTCTCAGGTTATGGTCCCTGAAAATACCCTCCCTTCACTTCAACATCCCCATACTACACAAAAACTTATTGCATTGCTGATTCATGCATGAGAACCTAACATCTACTAGGTTTTTTTATTGCTTGTTTTTACTTTTCATCTTCTTTCTTTCTGTGAGCAGGTTCAATATGTCCTCGATAAAATATGACTTGTAACAAATTATACAACTAAATTCATGTACAGTAATTCATTTATGTAAACATTACTAGTACCTAGTATAGTGGGGCTAAATGCAATGTAGGCAAAGTTAACCTTGAGTCAATGCTGGTCAGCGGTTTTTCATTTCACGCAGCTTAGGGCAGTCCCAGGCCTTAAGCAGGGGTTCCTTGTGACCTTTGCCAAGGTAGAGAGGAAGAAGCAGATGGTTGGTACCAATTTTGTCACTGACATGAAAGATGCTTAGTGCAGTCTCAAGTTGTTGTTACATTAAGTGGTTACACTTGAAAGAGTCAATTAAATCATACTCCTACAAATAGTAATTAGTAGTAGAATGCTAAGTACTGCTTTGCATAATCAATTGCAATGATCTGAATGACTGAGCAATCAACTGCCCTATCAGCTCTATGCATCATAGTCCTGTGATTGTTTTCCTACACTGTATGTTCCATGGTTCCTTTTTCTTCAATAGTGTATACATTTACTCTATATGTATACACTATATATGTATTGAAGTCTTACCTGCTCTTTTCATTAGTAAACATATGCTTGAGTTCTTCTGCTCGTGGTTTGAGGGATGACGTCACCCTGATCTCTATCCATCTTAGCCTCTCATCCAGCTCCATATTTCACTTACGTCTTTGTTAAAAGTACTTATTTGCCTTCACAAGTTTTCTGAAAAATCAAACATTTGATCAATTAAATGCCTGTACGAGATATCTCTAACAATGTCATGCACTGCTCCCTTCCTACTTTAACTACATACAAGATACCTACTGGGTAGTCTTGCATTAATTAACAGTCAGGAAAACCATCTCTAAGATTTGGACAAGGTTATAGTTTTTAACGGTCATAGAAACAAGCCACAGCAAAAAACAATCAGTCTACAGTTGTATTCCTGTGGTAGATAATGCTATCTACCAGATATAAGAGTTGACTGTGAGTAAGATGGCTAGATATTTGCCAAACTCTTTTTCTGTCTTCGCTGATTTTGCCACGCTTAGAGTAACATTGTTGATGCCACGAGTTTGTTTCAAACCAAGCACATGGTAAATTTGAAACAAGTAGCACTGTTTTCGAAAAAACTTGCGGCATCAAAAATGTTACTCAGAATGGAGGGAAAATTGTGGGTGTCCCGGTCTACTGGGAAGAGAAACAAATTATATACTGTATGTAGACCAGCTGACCTTGGCTAAAAAAAAAAGAAAACAAAGCCAGGATCCAGCCAAATAATGAAATATGCTTAGTGAATCACTGAATGAAGGATTTGGTGTTATGACACAATTTTTAGAGATTGGTATCTGTATCCACTTTCACCTATGCTCAGACCAGGCAGATAGGTAGTCCAAGCACAGATAAAAATTGACATAGGAAACAATTTTATCTGAGCCATGCATACCAAAATTCCTGTGTAGAGGGCTGTACAGGAGAGGGGGTCTCTGGCATGGTTCACGAATGGAAAAAATAGAGGATCATAGATATAAAAATTTCATTTCCCAAAATCACAAAAATAAACAAGTAAGATTAACACTTTTTAATAGCCTGCTCTTACACTAGAAAGAGTGTTTGATTTGAAGAAAGCAAAATCATGAAACGCTAAGTCAAGGCTCCATATTGCAAATCACATACCTACATTGTAAATCACTCTGGATAGACGACTCTAACCATTCAGAGGACTTCCGTCTCAAAATCGCGTAGAATGAAGAGTGGTAGAATCACGATTGTCGGTTAATAATTCAAGTTCTTCATGGGTTACGCAAAACCGTCAGGTCACAAATCAGGAAGAATAATTTCCCAAATTCACGTCTCACAGAAAATAAAATTAGCTAATCACACATCATGAGAATACCCCTATACGACCCTCTGTGTAGGGTACTGAGGGTAAAATGGGTCTTCATAGTTACACAGTGAGTATTGGCTAAAGATTTTCATGTCCAGACTATTACAACTGTAACAAACTGAAACACACTGCAGAGGCCACACCTACAGTGACAACTGTGATTTGAATTAGTGAGTTAGGCTTAAGCTCAAATCTCAGAGCCACAGAATTGTAAAAAATATCTGATTCTGGCCTGAAGCAATTCTTACTTTCAAAAATTCAGCAAGCACTGCTGCAAACAACTAATTGTAAACGTGTAATCGGCAATAAAAATATATCTCGCAGAATCGATCAATCAAACACGAAAGCTAGGCAAAGCACCAAAAATTAAGCTGCACTGGAGACAAATAAGCAAGGCTTCAAATTTTTAGCCAGTATTATCAATCAATAAACTTAAAGAGTTCATCATCGGCGTGCAGCTTAGTGGAATTATATTTCACATGAGCACGATCTCACAAAAGAAAGCTACGAGTGAAAAGCTCGTTGATAAGTGGAAAAATTTGGAATTCGCGCCCACTGTCACAGCCTGCAGAAGTCAATTCTGACTACAACATAACGCAATATTCTCTACCCTTATATAACAAGAGAAAAAAATACAACTTACTAACGGAACTGATCTACTTTTTCACGTGCAATTCTGGACAAAATCATATCTGCGAATCCTCGCAAATGTTTGTCTCGTCTAGCAAATTTTGCAAAACGTCGGCCATCTTTGTTTGACTTCGTTGCCAAAGTTATAGTCACGTGATATGTTTTTGGAGGGTCAAATCAAAATCAAAATCTCGGACGGAATGATGCAAAATGACCCTAAATGTACAGCCGGAATCATCATTATTAGGGACGAGATTTTAAAGGGTCATACAAAAGATACGAATTTTTATTTTCTGCTGAAGAAGCTGTAGTCCTTAGGAGTCAAGGTGGGGAAAGTGTCGGTCATTTCGGACGATGTGGATGAAATTGCCGGTGAAGTGAAAAATTCTCTTCTCGATTTTCCGTCGTGATCACCACCGGTGGAATTGGCCCTACTCACGACGATGTTACAATGCAGGGAATCGCAAAAGCGTTTGAGGAAGATGTAGTCCTCAACGAAGAGTTAGTGAGGTTGATTTCGGGTGTGTATGAACTTTCAGAACATCAAATCAACTCGTCCCATCTGAAAATGGCCCGTGTCCCTTCCTCAGTCAAGCTGTCTTATGGAAAAGATTCGTCTGGGGAACCGAGCAATTTTCCTCTTATTTATGCACATAACGTGTATATATTCCCTGGTGTCCCCCAGTTCTTGGAAGAAGAGTTTGGCGTTTTAGAAAGCCTTCTATTAATTTCGCACTCCAAGAAACGGTTTTTCCTGCGAAAGATTTTCCTCTCGGCAGACGAAACAGCTATAGCTTCTAGTTTGGATGAGGTTGATGAGAAATTTAAAGGGATCGTACATTTAGGATCGTACCCCAATGTCTGCAATCAAGAATTCAAGGTCAAGTTGACTGTCGAGTCTGATAGCGTGAATGGCCTGGAGGAGGCCTGGCACTACCTTTTGGCAAGATTGCCTGAGGACCTTATTGTGAAGACAGTGGGAGGTATCGCTGATGCATCAATACCAAATTGTAAGTCTTGTATTACTGAGTTTGCCTTCCCAAGGGAAAAATAATTTATCACAAAATAAAGGTTTTCCCGATGGGATGGTGAAGTAAGATGGAAGGTGTAGCCACAGGATCATGCCCTCCTCCCATCTCTCTCCTCTGCCCCTTGATCACAGATCAGAGGAGATTTAACACCCAGAAATACTAACTGCTCATGTAGTTATGTCCTTCTCTTTGGCTTCCTAAGGTGGATTCTGGGATGATGGGGGAACTGATACCAACACTGTATATTGTTGTGTTTAATTAAACCTTAATATCTTGTCCTCTGAGTTATCTCAAATCCACAGCTCTCTCAAAGTCAAATAATTTTTCCTTGGATATCTTTTTTCAGTCATTTAGAATCAGCTATTTAAACCCCCACCATCTTAAACTGTTTTTCAGATAGCAGGGTTATGTCAAAGTTTCAAATGAGTACCCAAGCCAGTCAACAGCTGTTATGCACATATCACTTGGTCAACATGTAAATGTTTTATTTTCTGTTTTTTAACAGGTCTACCCAGTCAACCTCCAAATGAGGACTGTGAGCAGGTACTGAACATGGAAAAAGTCTATCACCTATTGGATCCCAAGGATGAGTCAAACACGAGCGCCTGTGTTAAAGGAGCATGGGCCATTATACAGCAAACCCTACAGCTGTATTCCTTGGACGAATTGTGTATCAGTTTCAATGGCGGCAAGGACTGCACTGTACTGTTGCACATGTTACATGCTGTGGTTAATAAGCTGTCGCCCCCACCCCAAAAACTGAAGGCTTTGTACATTCGCTATGACTCGCCATTTCCACAAGCAGAAGAGTTTATCTTGGAAACAACTGAAAGGTACAATTTGAATCTCATAACTATGACGGGAGATATTAAAGCAGCTCTGAAGACTTTGAAAGAAACTATGCCTACAATCAAAGCAGTCATGTTGGGAACTAGAAGGCATGACCCTTTTTCGGATGAACTGTGCACTTTCTCTCCTACAGACCCAGACTGGCCACACTACGTGAGGGTAAATCCAATTTTGGATTGGCATCACGCTGATGTGTGGTCTATGATCAGAGAGTGCAGTATTCCATACTGCTGTTTATATGATGAGGGATACACATCACTGGGAAGTACCCACAACACAACCCCAAACCCTGCCTTAAAATATGACGACGGCAGCAACATGTACAAACCTGCTTACATGTTGGAAGATGGACACCTCGAAAGGGCTGGTAGAAACTGAAAAGAAAATTTGTTTTCTCTTGACAATTTGTTGAATACGAATTTGTTTACCCCACAAAGGCATTAACCCAAAATCTACATGTAACATTTCTGATATAATCTTGATTAATTTTTTAATCTGAATTAATTTACTCTTAGTGACGTAATTTCTTGCTGTTAGGTGGCTCCCTATGGTTTTAGGATGGCATGTGGGAAGCTCAAGTAATCTGTGCGCACTGGAAGGAAAACATCAGTGTTTTTTTCGATATTTTATGACATCAACATGAGCACAAAAAGCAAAACTGACAGTGAATTTTCTTGCATTTCCTTTGGTGAAATTCCCTAAAATTTTGGCGGGTTGGTAGTGAATATTTTACTTTAGTCAGAGCTCGTTTTTCAGGGAAATCTATAAGCCCAGTTTTTCGCAGCAGTAAAAGACATAAATTTGCAAAATTCGAAAAAACTGCCTTTACAAACTCTACTTTTTTCCTGTTTAAAATTCCGCAGGATGATGTGCTGTGAAAATTTTGGAAGATTTCACCAAACGAAATTCAAGAAAATCACAAATGAAGCCATACAAAAAAAGTAAAAAACGTATTCATTTTGCTTGGGCATTTATAAATCAAGACTAAAACCCAAAATTTTAACAGAGATGATAGTAAAACACTATTTCATCATTGCTTATTACATGTAATAAGTTTGAGAGGACTGGGTGTAAAACAAATGCAAAAACAGCATTTAAAACCTAATACTATCATGCACATTGCCATAAATGATTACCCTATGGAGCCACCCTAAGGGTTCTATCATTCCTCTGAGGCAATACTGACTAACACCATTCTTGATCTCCACGAATCTATTTCATGTAGATTATTTCAATATTGATATTAAAAGAACATAAATCTTTGTTTAATGAGGGACAAACTTTCAGATACAAACTTTAATTTTGTTTTCCTAGTGCTAATATCTGATGTACAATATTTTGGTTGACTGAATTTACAACTACATGTAAATTACAGTTGGGAATTACAGAGTATACACACGTCCTAAAGATAACCCCTTGAAATTACAATGCAGCAACACCGGAATGGAATTTAATTCCCATAGCAATGCACATGTACAACTTAAAAAACCTCAATCTATGGTTTCATGGAGACTTAAAAGAAAAGAAAGAACGACCTTGTACAGTATAATTAAACAATACCATGGTTTCACCTGTACTTAAAATTCAAAACCTGCTTTATACAGAATTGTAAATTAATACTGCAGTTCATTAATTGACTACACTGTACTTCCAAAATATATATAAATGAGCTACTTTATACACTAATGACAAAAACCTTGCCAACAGGAGGGGCACCATTTTTTCCTCCAATCTTCCACAGATTGGCAAAACTCTTCAGCATCAGACAAAGTGAGATCTGGTGAAAACTGGGTCCAAAATTAACCCTTTCATACAAATGTAGCCCCTCCTAAAAGCTATCTGTATCGAGTTCATAAAGATAATATTACAATAACCTTTCTCCAACACCTAAAGAAACTATGTAAGTGATAATAAAATCATATATTTGAACTGTGGGATAACATGACCAGGCTTGATAGCACGGTTGGACCAAAGCACTGGTCAGGACAGGTATCGCAGAGGTCCCAAGTTCAAAACCCTTTCAAGCCTAAATGAATTTTCTTCAGGGTTTATTTTTGCAACCACCCAAGTTCAGGGCTCGAAAAAAGTGCCATCTGGTCGTCCCGGACAAGTAGATTTTCCAGCCTGGCATGTAACTTTTCATTCTCACTTGCCCACTGGGCAAGGCCCAGGGAAGTCATCTGCCAAGTAAGTAATAAAAACAGTAAACTAAGTCTCGCTCAGGGCATGCAAAATTTGAGAACTGCTTGTCCGAAGGGCAAGATGGAATCCAAGTATTTTTCTAGCTCTGCAAGTTGTGTACATAACTAGGATGATCTTTCATGTTTTAAACTTAAAGAAACTAACCAAATTTATCCTTATAAATGTATCAAAGAATAAAATTCATCGCTCTTGTAACTATTTCTAACACCCTACAAATTTGTATAACACCAATAATGAATATGAAACGAACGCCCCAAAAAGGAGGGAAATGTAGTTGACCAGTTTATTGGGACAAAATAGTGCATTCTGTAACATACGCATTGATGCTATTTTTAGTGTTCAAAGTTAGTTATTACTGCACAGCATTAAAAACATGATCATTTGCAGGGAGAGCTCTGTGACTGTACGATGCCATGTATGACTGTTTGTTTGGTGACTTCTACAGTCAGTGAAAATAACATGGCTAAGGCTAATTGAAAAGGTGCATTTGCACAAAACAGCCCGCACTGTTAGAACTCATCCCAGGGGGACAGCATAAAGCAATTACTAAGAGCATTGTTACACTTGCTGGATTAGACGCTAGTCCATAACAGGTTAGCCTAGAGAGTGTTGTCAGCTTTCCATAAAAGATTGCTGGTAGACATTTATACAACTATGATTATTAAATTGTATTAGTTATTATACTTTATCAGTGATGGTGCAGAAAAGAAACAGTTGTTTGTCTGCTAGAGGTATGACAACTTTTGGTGAGTATGGCGGCCATGCAGACCTAGGCTATTAAGAATAGTATAGTATGGGAGTTAAAAACCAAACTGGGCATGGGAGATCTTCCTTCCCAGACTAGCCTCACTTCACTCCAAGTTTTTTTTTAGTGGGGGAGGGGGGTGCCTTAGTCCCTATATGCAGACCAGGCTCCAATTGTACAAGAACTTCTTGTTTAAGAGGACTGGCCCACTGAGTCTATCTGCCAGGGTCCAATATAAAATTGCTCAAAAACATGCACAACCTCAGCTACAGTGGGTGGGGATATTTGGTGCAAGAAATGTTATATTGGTATAAACCTTTGACACTGAGAAGAAAAACCACATGGCACTCTGAACTGAAACAAAACATTTGAACTTAGTATGTGCCAACTAGTGTAAGTTATCACAGGACAAAAATCTTATGCATCATTTTCACCTGCCTGAGCATTGATTCAGTGAAATGCATGTTCAGTGGACATACCAAAGCTAACAAGCTAACAACTGATTGTTATAAATGTAATGACTAGATTATAACATGTATTGATATTAGTACCATGATGGTTCTTCAGATGGATGTCCACCAAATGTTTCCTTTTGACTAGAGTTGGGCTGGCAAGGCAAGGTAACTTCATCTCCAATGCAGCACAATTCAAACATTGGATGCATTTCTCCTTGGATTCTCCTCAATGTGTGGGGCTGTCTGGTACGTTGATTGTACATCATTAATGTCTTATTATCACAGTCGAGGTAAAATTCAATTACATCATTGTTCATGCAGTTGCTAATCGCACTCCATGTCCAGTGGGAATCATGAGGATGTTGGTTTTGTGGAATTCCACCAACACCAAAAGCAAATCCAGCTGTGAAATTACCTGATATGCAGGCTTTCCATGAATGCTTACCAGAACCAAAAGAACAAGATCCAAAAACTGTCCACTTGCTGTCACAATGGAAAACAACTTCATCAACACAATAATTATAGTAACCAGCCTGAGGATAATTATAAACATCATATGTTTCCTCGCCTTGCTGAACTGTTGCTTTCATATTATCCTCAGTCAACTGAATGTAGCAAGAGGACCTGCCATGTGAATACCCGTAGTCATCATGTACCTGTGTGTAAAGATTCCATATTTCATTAACCCATGCAAAAGGACTTCCCATCACATGACAACCATTTAGTTTCACTGACAACTGGTACTCCATAACTCCATGGACTGGAGTAAAACAGAAACTGTATGTGCCATTTCCACAGTCCACAGCTGGAATATTAAAAACTAGTTCACCTTCTTGGGTGGAGATTTCGACTTCAAAAACATCACCACCTTCTGTTCATGTCCCTCCATTCAACTCCTTGGCAGTTATCAAGAATTCAATCAACTGCCCATTTAGTGTATTGTACATCACACCCTCTGATCCATGTCCCATTGTTACTGTTGATGAACCAGCGTGTGTGAACACATCAGTGACATCACCAAAGCTTGGCAACGCTTGTTTCAGTTGGTCATCAGGGCAAAACTTAAAGCAATCATGGGCACTCGGTTCCAGTTGCCACTTGGCTGAATTCAGTTCTTGTAATCGGCAAGACATTTGTTTGCGCATGTTCAAAATGTCAACTTCACTTCCATTTTCCAGAGCTCTTTCTGTGAATTCAATGCTGCTCTGCACACTTCCTAACGCTGTTTCCAGTTCCCCTTGCTGTATTTCCAGGGACTTCAGTTTAGTCTTCTTAAGTTCTTCTACCCTACAAATTAACTCATTACAGCGAGTATTAAGGCAAGCTGTAAGTTCTTGAAAACAGCTGAAGACTTCTTGCACAGTTTGTTCTACATGGGATTGAACACTTCTTTTCACTTCTGCAACACCGTCTAATGCCTCCTTAAGTACTGATACCTTTGCTTTCGTTTCTGACATAATTTTCAACACACTCTCTTTGCCCTTTGAGAAAGCATCTTTAACAAAAGTGTATTTGTGTTCACGATGCTTCACAATAGTGCAGTCTCTACATATAGCCTCGTCACATGTCTCACAAAATAGCTTTAGGATCTCTCCATCATGTTCTTTGCACAAGGATGGACGTATGACAGCTACAGGTCCCTCTTCTTTGGCTTCTTCAAGAGACATCAGACGATGAGTTTTGGTGCTGCGTCCTCGTTTATGTCCAGCAGTGCAAAACTCGCAAAGGAAATGGCAACACGTGGGACATCTATTGACAGGAGGGTCACCACTGTCACAATTATCACACTCAAGATTACCACTCCCAGAATCTCCATGAAGAGAAACCATGGACAACAAATTGTTGAGAAAGAAATTGACTGGCAGGGAATCAACTTCTCCTTTAGGGATCTGTGGGAAATATAAGAAAACTTTGCATCTAATAAACTCTAAGTACAAACCTAAAAAACAGTACTTTCAATAACATTTGCAATGCACAGCTGATGTCCTACGAACAGTACTCATCAGTGCTGGAAATGCTTTTATTACGGAGCAGGACATATGTCCTTTTAAGTCTATTTTTGCCGGGCGTATACCAATTTGCATGCCCTGGACATCAAATATATAATTTGTATACACAAATATCATGATGCCTCACTGTAGGCAAACAGGACGTAATGAGTAAGCTTAGCAATGCAATACGGGGTGATTTTCAAAGCAAACATTTGTTTCATGATCCATTCAGGCTGGAGTCTGGAGTGGCTTAATAAAAGCAAAACAAATCAACCTGTCTGATGTGTGATTTTTACATTCAAATATCTATAACTTTTCCTGCGAATTGCGAATCGGTTTTGCAGACAAATGTAGGGGAAAATGAAAACCTTAATTCTGGCTTTTCTAGTGACGCTCTTTCCCTCAAACTTGATCAGTAAATTATTTTACCAAGGATCTTAAGTTTGTTAATTCACAGATACTTCAGAACTTGAATTTTCCATGAGTTGTTAGACATTAGATTCACCATTGTCTCCATACATCAATTTACTGTAAGTTTTGCCATATTTGCTCCCCAAGCAAGATGGCATCAGAAACCGTGAAAAGGTCTATTTGAGGCATGTCTGTCAGAAGGAATTGGGTCTTCAAGGATTTATGAGACTACAAAGACTGCTGGAGGAAGTAAATTCCCAGACTTTCGGTTTGGGAGGTTGGAAATGCCTAAGAAATTGTCTCTTTGGGTAATCCGCGCCTCTAGTACAGTGTAAATCTGTAATTACAGCTCAAGATTCCAGTATACGACAGAATGCACCTCCCCCCTCCCCAACAGAACCGTGCAAGCTGTTAATGTTTACAGATGTGATCATTAAAATATCTGACCACATCAAGTTAACTACGGAAAAAACGAAAATATAACAATGACAATTTCGACCGGGCTTTCACTAGAAGCGATTCGATCAACAAAGAATAAAGTTAGAGGGTGCGCCGTGAGGTGGTGGAGCGGGGGGGAAGGACGCATACTGATCACAAATCAAACATTTCGCTGACTAACCTCCACACTAATCCGACAAGATGGACAATTTATCGTCCACACCACTCCTTTTTTCGTTAATAGACCTTCTAGACATTTTTTGCAATACGAGTGAAGACATGGCAAAACTTTAGGCTCCTTGTACTGCTCCAAGCAAACCGCGCATTCCAACTCCTTCACCAAATTCTGGGCTAAAGATGAAGCCTTTGCCATCGTTTAGACGTTCCTTCTCTGGTCAGAAATGGGAACTAGAAGTTTCTTTTGTTGTTGGAAGTAACATAAGAGATTGCCTGTGAAAACTCGCGGTGACAAGAGTCAGATTATTCCCCGACACTATAATCACGCCAAAATGGTTCCTTGACCAACTGAGATTGTGATTCGCAGAAAGCCTGCTTTCTCAGAAATTGCCGTCACGTGAGATACCCAATCTTAGGCAAAGATTGAGAGGGCGGGGCAACCTCGTCCCCAGGGTCTTCTCCTCGAAGATTTTTTTGAAAAGTGGAGAAGGCCCTGGAACGAGGAGGGCGAGGAGAGAGGGGCGGGCCCACAACATTCAAAATACGTGCCCCAAAGGGATCATAGAATATAGCTGAGTGGAAAGTAATGAATAAATATTTTGTCTATTTTGTCTCCACTTCACAACGAGTGAATACACAGCTGATATAGGCAAATAAGTATATTTGGAGACGGCCTGGCAAGAACCAACCCAAACTACGTTACAGCAACTACATGATTAAGAATCTACATAACTCATTCAATAACTGTTCGTTGACGGGTATAAACTCTTATCGCCGACCACTTGTGCAATCCGTCCTTGTGGATTCTTGGAAAAAATCCATCTTCAAAGAAGATGTGAATACAATAAGTATTTGACGAGCATATTACATATACACGTAGAACGTGCACGAACATAACGCAGACTAAACGAGCTTTGCATCTGACTGCTATTCAGGCTAGAGTGTCCATTACTTTGGACCAAAAACTCCCGCGTATACAAATATAACGTGTTTAAAGTTACAGAGCAAAGAAATTTGCATACAACATACAACTAGGAGATGGCCTGGTGTGTCCACAACTTTGGACCAATCCCCATATACAAACACATCATGCCAGTTAGGCTAGGGTGTCCACAACGTTAGACGAAAATCACCGTACACAATGAAGTCATGCCAGTTAGGTCGGCGTGTCCACTACTTTGGACCAAAAAAAACCCATATACAAACACATCATGCCAGTTAGGCTAGGGTGTCCACAACGTTAGACAAAAATCCCCGTACACAAACATGTCATGCCAGTTAGGCTGGCGTGTCCACTACTTTGGACCAGAAAAATACATGTACAAATATATCATGCCAGTTAGGCTGGGATGTCCACAACTTTGGACAAAAATCCCCGTACACAAACATATCACGCCAGTTAGGCTGGGATGTCCACTACATTGGACCAAAAAAAACCATATACAAACATATCGTGCCAGTTAGGCTAGGGTGTCCACAACTTTGGACAAAAATCGCCGTACACAAACATATCACACCAGTTAGGCTGGGGTGTCCACTACTTTGGACCAAAAGAAAAACATATACAAACATATCGTGCCAGTTAGGCTGGGATGTCCACTACTTTGGACCAAAAAACCCCATGTACAAACATATTATGCCAGTTAGGCTGGGGTGTCCACTACTATGGACCAAAAATCCCCGTACACAAACATATCACACCAGTTAGGGTGGGGTGTCCACTACTTTAGACCAAAAAAAACCCATGTACAAACATATCGTGCCAGTTAGGCTGGGATGTCCACTACTTTGGACCAAAAAACCCCATGTACAAACATATCATGCCAGTTAGGCTGGGATGTCCGCAACTTTGGACAAAAATCGCCGTACACAAACATATCACGCCAGTTAGGCTTGGGTGTCCACTACTTTGGACCATGGCTCATGCTCCAGCGATTGGTGGCCTTTCCTACGGAGGCTTTACAAAGGTAAGACTGTCGATAGTGCAGTAACAGTACCTGAAAAACTAAAATGAAAAAATTAAACGGAGCTCTGAACAGGGTTGATTCAGAGGCCTAGATGACTATCACGTGCTACACTCCCCCGTATGACCCCTTTCTCTCTACCCATGATGCACCGGCCTGGAGCACAGGCCGCGTTATGTCCCGTGCCGGCAAAATAGTTCTTTCGGCCTTCTTCGCAAGCTCATTCGTCAGAAATAACATTTGCCTTATCGTTTGAGACCTTACCGGATAGACTAGTATAGAGCGTTTTCACTGTCACGCAATAAAAAATTAAATCGAAAGCCATATGAGTGGACTTAGTCAAGAATTAGCTCTTATTAACCGAGCAGGAGGTCTGTATGGGAGGGTCGTGAGTACAGACCGAACGCACTGAGGTCTGTACACACGGTCAAGATACTTCCATACAGACCGATTAAGCTCGGTCAATAAGATGTTTATTATATGGCAAACAAGAAAAATTTAATTCGTTAATGTACCTGGTTTGTACTAGCTGGCATATTGCTTACGAACGGCGATGAGATGAACTTAATTCTACCAAAGTTTGCTGGTCCTCTTTACCTTTTTTCTCATCAGCCTTTTTGGTACTTCCATAAATAAATGTTTTTAGAAGAAGATAGTCAATATTTTTGAATTTCAGCTGGCAACTTTTTCACCACAAAACATTATCGGTCTAGATGCCGGTCTAGATGGGGAAATCTAGACCGCTTTTAATATCGATTTCAGGCAATCAAATTCGTAAATTCGGTAGTTTCCAGTCCTTGTGAAAAACAGCCATTCAGAAAAACCTTAATGTACGGTAAACAGCCTAAGCACCCGGGAGTCATAGCTAAATGACAGGCACTGAAATAGTTCACTTCTTTCACCAGAAGCTGCAGGATTTTCAACACTGAGAAGAAATCAAATTTTATACCAAAAGGCTCAACTGTAACAGCTTATTCACAAATGAGGAAAAACCCATGACGAATATATTGTTAAATAAAAACGCGACTTTTAACCAATCAACGCGCGGATTTTCTGTTTTCTAAATTATTATAAAATTAGATATTTCTGTAGCGCCTATCCAGATCTGTTGTAAGTACTTTACAACAGTAAAAGAGCTAAAAGGAAAGTCCTACGAGATAAAAATACAGAGCGCAATGTTTTCACCCTGAAAACGCATCAAATGTTTTCCGTCCACACTACATTTAATTAATATTTATTTAGTGTCCACAATTAGGCTTCAAGGCTAAATCTTTTAGACACTAAAATAAAGTAAGATGTATATACTATGTTGCCCCAGGAAATATCCTTACCCTCCCATAAAGGGTTTTTTGGGCTCTACCCCTCATCACCCCTCTTGAAATTACAGTTAAGCCAAATTCTTTCTTTTACGAGGTTTTGATTTTGAGATCCCTCCCCCTTCTAACCCAGAATAAAATTAACTGGCAACCAACTTTGGGGAAAGTATGCATATTTTCTGGAAACAGACAAGATTGGTGTTCTACACAAAATTTCATTTATACACATTTTTTATATACCGGTCAGCAAGGCTGTCCTTAAGGGCCGTAACCCATAACACTTGCTATGAATGAGTATCCTTAATGAGCCCTTGATATCACAGGTAAACTTCCTTGTTGTTTATACTACTCACCCACAAAATAACAAGTTTGTTATGGGTGTGAAGACCAAAGGAATGGGTGACACAAAACTTAATGACAGCCCTGGGTCAGCATCAGTTATTACTGACGGTACGTGAAGCTGTTAAACCTTGAATTTGTAGAATAGTTGTTAGCTAGTCAATCATATGGGCAGGAGGGAGAATCTCCTTTGTCTACATCTAAAGTGAACTAATGAACTACTCTTTCCTCACTTTTTAAGTCTGTGTAAAATACTTTCTGTATCCTACTAAAATAAGATGATGTATGTGTGTCCAGGAAATATCGATACCCACCCCAAGGAGGATTTTTGGAAATTCCAAGGAGGAGGGGATCTCGAAAGCCAAAATTTTTTTTACAGAAAGTATGAAACCAAACTGGAATTTTCCAGAGGGAGGGGGGTTCAAACAAAAAACCCTCCATGGGAGTGGTATGGATATTTTCTGGAACAACTCAGTTACAAACAATCCAACTACCTTCCACATGATAAAGTGTCTAGGAGTAATTTTGCCACTATGCCCCTGACAACCTGTCAGGTTTCCCTAACACTCTGTCATAATTACTTTCAAATTTAATTTATACTCTTTTTTCTTTTTTTTTTTCACTAACATGGCCGGTGAAGCGAGACACTACAAAAACTTTAAAAACACCACAGAGTGACCTGGCCAGGGCTTGAACCTTGGAAGTTCAGCCCAGTGTCCAGTGTCCACTGAATGATATATTCAGCCCAGTGTCCACTGTCTAAGACACTGACCAAGATGTTCACACTAGTGTTCACTATTCAAGACACTGACTGACATGTTTAGCCCAGTGTCCATTGTCCGAGACATTGACCGAGATGTTCAGCCCAGTGTCCACTGTCCAAGACCTTTAGCGACATGTTCAGCCCAGTGTCCACTGTTCAAGACAATGGCACAAGCCAGAGGGCATGTTTTTTTTAAATGTTTCCTTATTTTAATGATTCCAAAGATTACAAACTATTTCAGCCAACAAGTCTAAAGTTTGCTTGAAACAGGATTAATATCTTGAGCCTGTAGGTCATGAGAATTAACAAACTGATGACAAAAAGAAAATTATTCATAGTTGTCTCATACAAGAGATATGTGGTGTATTTGAAATAATTCTATGGGGGCTGATTGCTGTATTAAAGTTAAGGAGATGATTTTTGAAATTTAGAAAAAAAAACTAAGTTGAGCTTAAGGTCAAGATCATCTCTAAAACTAAGAGGTACCATAGACATTTTTAACAATGAATGTCAGTAACAGTGCATTGGCAGCCAAGAGCCATGCCTCTGATAAAAGTGATTGTATCAGTTCAATTTTTTGACTACCTTTGATTTAGTTTTACATGTAATGTACCTGGGACATTTAAGTGGTGAGAATTAGAAATGCAACATCCTAAGTAGCCCTTAGCAATACCATATTAAAATGACTTCCATTCCCTAAAAGAAGTCATCAATACCACAGAGAAAATCAGTCTCACAAAGCAAATTCTCCCAACTTGGAGATAAGGAGATTTTATAAATTGAAATCTGGGGCCTTCTTCTTGAAAGCCCCGCAAACATTTCTGGCCCACAACTTAGCCATTTTTAGCTAATCTGTATCTAAAAATAGAAAGGTGTATTAATGCCTGAAACTTCTTTTATGAAGGGAACTTCTGGTCATATTAACAATATGTAAATAAAGCAGCTCTGTAATCATAAGGTTTGAGATTTTGCTTAATGGCTTTTCAGGTGCGAAAACTTTTTGGGACCTTCAAGAAACAGGCCCCAGGTCTTTTGGACAAAAATAATTGATATTTTTAGGCTTTAAAGTAGCAAAGAAACCTGATCTCCATCAGTTGTCATGTGAAACACTGGGCAAACATCTCCCTGAACTTCATACCAGATGTCTGACTGTTTGGTGCGTTGATTGTACATCATAACAGTGCCGCTGTCACAGTCCAAGTACATTTCAATGACGTCATTGCTCATGCAGTGGTCAATAGTGCTCTGCTGGACAGGAATGTTTGATGACCAACACAGATGCTTCATTCGTGTTGAATTCCACAGCCACCAGTTTCCTAGTTTGGCCAGTGTACCATGTGATCCTTGGTTAGAGCTTATGACGCCAAAACTACATCCCTCCTGGATGTTGCCTACTAGTTTTGCCTTGCATGAATGCTTGCCAGTGCTGAAACAAATAGAACTCACCACATAAGGCCATCTGTTGGCACCAAATGGCCGATCAGTGCTACCATGGTACCTCTTGGATGCACCACCACCCACTGAGCTTGAAGCACTTACAGTACTACCAGAAGATGGAAGGGAAATACCAGTAAAAGAATTAACAAAGCCATTTCCAAAAGTCAAACCTGATGCTCCCAGCTTGTACCGAGCTGTCAAATTTTCTTCAGTCAGTTGTATATCTCCTTCGCTGTTACCTGAAATACTCAAAAGATGCCACTTCTCCACCAACCAAGAGAAAGGACTTCCCACCACATCATGACCAAGCAGCTTCACAACCAATTTATACTGGCCTTCGTGCTCTGGAGTGTATGAGAAGTTATACGTACCATCTCCACAGTCTGTCACATCTAACATTTTGACCCCGTTACCATTATCACAACATGCGGTAAAAAGATCACCCCCATCTGTTCGTTTCTGTCCATTGCGCTCTTTGGCAACTATGGTGAATTCAACCGGCTGTCCACACAGTGTATTGTACATCACACCCTCAGATCCATGACCCATGATTACCACTGATGCACTGGCATACGTCACCACATTAGTGATGACACCAAAAGTTTCAATGTCCTGTTTCAATTGGTTGTCAGCTTCAAACTTAACAGCATCGTCAGCACAAGGTTCTAGCTGCCATATAGCTGTGTTCAATTCTCGTAATCTACTGGAAATCTGCTTACGCACGTTCAAAATCTCAACCTCACTGCCATGTTTGAAAGCTTTTTCTGTGAATCTGACACTGCTTTGAACAATTCCTAGAGCCATTTCCAGTTCCTCTTGCTGGACATTCAGGGAATTTAGTTTAGCTTTTTTCAGTTCCTCTACTAAATTAATCAGTTCTTCACGGCGAGTATTGAGGCTAGCTGTCAGGTCATGAAAAACATTTGTGACATTCTCCACAGTCTGTTCTGCATGGGTCTGTACGTTTCTCTTCATCTCAGAAACACCACTCACAGCATCCTGAAGGGTGGATGCTTTCGCTTTAGTTTCTGACAGAATTTTAGTTATAATATCTTTCTCCTTTGCAAAGTAATCCTTAATGAAAATGCACTTATGATCACGATGCTTGATGATTGTGCAATCTCGACACGCAGCCTCATCGCATGTCTCGCAAAATAGCTTGTGCATCTCTCCTTCGTGTTCTTTGCAAAAGGATGGACGAACAACAGCAATGGGCCCCTCTTCTTTGGCTTCTTCAAGAGACATCAGATGGTGAGTTTTTGTGCCACGCCCCCGTTTATGTGCTGCAGTGCAAACTTGACAAAGGAATTGGCAACACGTAGCACATCTGTTGATAGGGGCATCACTACTGTCACAGCTATCACACTCAAAATTACCTCTACCCAAGTTTAAGTGAAGAGCGACCATGGACAATAGATTGTTAAGAACAAAATTTGCTGGCAGTAAATCAACATCTCCATTAGGAAGCTGGGAACAATAGAAAAAAAAATTTAAAAATTTTACACTGCTATAATCAACTTTGGATCTCTTAGGGTGTTTGTTCAAAAAAAGGAGGAGGCCAGTCCCCATACACTTCTTTTTTGCTAGAAAAATATCAGGTCCAGGGCTGTGCTCTAGAAGTGCCCAGGTGCCACAAGCAACTGACATTTGCCCTTGGGCGACTGGAAAAACTTACTTTTTTATATAAGCGTAAGTGCTGAGCACCCAGGATTTCATGATTAGGAACCTTTGGGCTCCTCGTAATTTTTCTTAGACCACAGCCTTGAGGTCCCAAGGAAAGTGATGAAAAAGGTACCCCCTTCCCTGTCCCTGCCTTATTGGAGTAAGAAAGCGGGGTCAGGGATGGAGTTACCTCCTTCTATAAACCATATAGTTTGGGGCTGATCTGAGGGGGTTCGGGGATTCAACCAAACCCCCAGAAGTAGAAAAGCGAGGGACCTCAATTTAAAATATTTTAAAGATTTTTGGGGGGAGGATGCTCCCGGAACCCCCCACAGGGGACCAGCTCCAGCAGTCCATATCTTGAATCCCCTTCTCAAAAATTCTGTATCCACCCCAGTGGCTATATGCTAATGCAGCACCAAAGGGTGAAGTTTTGGCCTGAAATAAGGTAGGATTTGTGCCCTCTAAGTAGAAATTTATTTCTATAATTTAATGAAGTGTAGTGTGATCTGAAATAGGATGAAATCAAATTTTGGGTCTGGTCTAAAACAGGGTGAGAGTTTCGAGAAGTGTGATGAACAGCCCCATCCACATTTTCAATTGGTATTTCCTCCTGGGAGAAGGGTCCACATTCATTTTGCCCCTCCCCTCTTCCTCTTGATGTAAGCCCCCTTTTTGCACTCCTTGCTAATAACTCTTCCTCTAGAACGTCAATTTCTTGTTTGCTTCAAAAAGGAGCAAATCCATTAAAAGCGATTACACACTTCTTGCTTATTGCCAGACCGCCGGAAACTCAGCGAACCGATTCACGACAAAGTAAACATTTTTTTTTGGAACTTGGGTAAATGGCCGAGTCAATGGCCTTAAAGTCCGGTTGGAGCTCAGGAATAGTCAAAAGTAAGTCAAATGCGTTCGATGTTCGACTTTTTACAAATTTCCGCCAACGATGATTGCCCCGGAAACAAGGCACCATACCGCAAGTCACACTAACCAAAAACTTCCACGCAAATCGCTAACACAAAAACTTGTGATCTAAGTTCGCTACGGATAAACTGATTGAAATCAAAATCACAATTTCCAGCGGTTCACTTCCTTCGAATCGATTCAGTCTCATACTTGGCGGCGGGGGGGTATGTGTGGAGGAAATCACGGGAGGAAATCAAAACTCATTTGATTAAAATGTCACAGATTCTACGACGCACTTCACCTAACTCACCTCGACACTACTGCAGCAAGATGGACAATCCACTCTCCACGACAATCCTTCCCTGGGTAGCAGTCCTTCTAGACAAGCTTTGCAGTATGAGTGAAGACATGGAAGAACTTTCGGCTCCTTGTACTGCTCCAAGCAAATCGCGCATTTCAGCTCTTTCATCCAGCTATCTGCTACAGATGAAGCTTTCGCCATCGTTTTAGTGTTCCTTTTTGAACAGAAATACAAGTTATCTTGCAAAACTGAAGAAAAACGCCTGCTACTCTCAGCCTTTATTTCCTCACTCCTCCTCTACGAAGCTTCAAAGAAACAGTTCCTCGTCACGTGACAGATTGAATGTTCGCGCGCATTCCAACTCGTCCCCGGGGTCTCTCTCTCAGTGCTGTTTCCGGTTGCGAGAAAGGGCGAGGCTTCATCATAGGGGAAAAGTATGCCAAAACCACTGGGAAAAATTGTAAACTGGGCGAAAAACGCGCAGGCTCATGAGACGAGGTTCCACCAAACCTTTAGTACGATTCACAAGTCCCTCGTTATTGACTAAGTTAATGTGCTATAATTGGCTGATTTAGCAAGAGAACGGGAACGTCACTTGACGACGGCGCGTGCAGTACAAATACCCAAATATGGTCAAATTAGAACAGAATCCAGGTTATTCCGCGCGCTCTGCAGTCGTCATCTGACCATATTTCACTTCCAGTCACTCCTAAGTTCTACATTAGCTCATTGACAACTTATCAACTCTCGACATCCTTACGTTACTTTGGGAGAGGTCAGGGGACAAGACACACGAGAAATTAAGGTTAGTACTGGGAGTCACCCAAAGTTGTCCATCTTGTAAGGAGCTGTTGTTTCGCAATAGATTGAAATGACTTCTTTTTAGGGGGGGGTTAGCTCCGACAAGACTACTTCTTCAACGGATCAGCGCTCTTTAATAATCGATCTTAACTCTGCCACTGCCAATGACCAACTAACTAATGTAACTCACATGCCGGAAAACTGTCGACTAAGTATATTCTCACAATGCGGCCATGATCTGTACCGTGATTGGTCAACGCGACATTCTTAATGCACTTATAAAGACCGTGTCTCTTATGCTTGAGCACGTGCCTCGATTTCAGGGCAAATATCTCCGCACAACAACAACAACAACAACAATCTTTATTTGTAATGCCTCAAACTATAATATTAATTGTACAACTAAGTAAAACCGCACAACTAAGTAAAACCTTGATTAGAATGTTCCATTGCTCGTTGATGGCAGAGTCTGACGTTTTCGCAGTTCCTTCAGATATATAGCTACTGCCAACATACTTTTTCTAACTAACAACTGAATCTAATTGTTTTAGTATAAATCCATTAGTCGTTCAAAACTTCTCTTCACTGACACTTCGAAAACGGAAAGAAGCGGCCGTCATTTTAGTAAGAACCGCACACTGTTGAGCTAGTCATTACCTACAACAGAATAGATAATGGTAGCGCAGCCAATCAGAGAACGGCGTTCGGGATAGGATGCCAGTTTTAACAATTAGATTATGAGCTCGAGATTTCGATGAGGTGATAGTTGATGAGACCGAAGGCCGAATCAACTATCACCTCATAGAAATCAAGAGCGAATAACCTAATTGAAGGGGTGAGTGCAAAACCATGCTAAGTGACGATTTGGGTGAAAAAAAAAATTTTCGCGAAAGGGCTTGAATTTTTGCATGTGGTCTTCAATGTAATAGAAAAACGCGACCCTGTAGTTTTGTCGCTGGCTTTTGCTTCGTTTTCGAGTTATAACGTATGCAAAAATACTTGGCGTTTCCTAGCCATGTCTTTAGGAGTTTATTTGTTGAACAGCAAACAGGCAGACTGTTTATAGTGTATGAAGTCAAAATCAAATCTCACAGCATATATAGAGCGGAAATCTGGGAACAGATTGTTTACATCGGTTATTGTGACGTCAGCACAACACGTGAATCGATCGAGCGTCAAACGAAATTCATCGAACAAAAAAGAGATGTGCCGCATTAGAGCTCTGTCAACTAATATCTTAAGCATTGTTTTAAAGCACCTTGTATGCCTGCCTGGTGGTTGAGAGGCATCATAAAGTCTCGATAAACCCGTAAGTCATCAGCACGTTTTAAAGAATCAAAATGTGTTCTGAAACTTCGAAGGCAGCTGATATACCGTAATCGTCTTATCGTCGTTCGAAGTCAGATCGAGCCAGGCAGCAAAGACCAAGAGCAGTTCTTGCCCAAGAAAAAATACCCTCTGGTGAGTCGTGGCCCATTTGCCAAGCGTTGCTAGCGTCAAAGTTTGGAAAGCGAGAACTGGTTTTAGAGTGATAAAATTTGTCTTGTATCGACCGCCATGTTTTCCCGCGCACGAGGTGTAAAGACCCTTCCCGGCATGCATTGCGATCACGTTCTGCGGACGTTTCTCGAGCTGGTGACTAGATTGTTTAAACATAAGAATGGCCAACAAGTAGCTATCGATTGTAACATAGATCTGTGATCCAGGTTGCGTTGATTTTATTTCAAATCGGCATGTTTTGTAGTGTTTCGAACTTCTGGGATCAGCGGACATGCAGATGTATGGAGACCCGTACGTTGCGGAGAAGGGTTAATCTGTTAATCTGTCAGCCCTATTTATAGCGCGTTTTCACGTGAAATCAACATCATTGAGCTTATAAGTTGCGTGAAATTACCATTTTGCTGTTTTCTAAGTGAAACTAGCATCCTTGCCGTCAAGCGTTCACGTGAAATCAACATTTTAACCTATTTAGACCTGAAATCAACATCATTGAGCGTATGCGCTGCGTGACATTGACATTTTGCTGGTTTCTAAGTGAAACCAACATCCTTGCCGTCAGGCGTTAACGTGAAATCAACATTTTAACCTATTTAGACCTGAAATCAACATCATTGAGCTTATCTGCTGCGTGAAATTGACACTTTGTTGGTTTCTAAGTGAAATCAACCTCCTTGCCGTCACGCGTTAACGTCAAATCAACATTTTAACCTATTTAGACCTGAAATCAACATCATTGAGCTTATGCGTTGCGTGAATTGATATTTTGCTCGTTTCTAAGAGAAATCAACCTTGCTGTCACGCGTTAACGTGAAATCAACATTTAAACCTTTTTTGACCTAAAATCAACATTTTTGAGCTTATACGTTGCGTGAAATTGACATTTTGCTGCTTTCAAAGTGAAATCAAAGTCCTTGCGCACGCGGCGGGCCGATCCTTTGTTATGATAAACCGAGGCGAGACTTCGACTTATAACAAAAGCTTGGCTTGGCTATTATAACAAAGGATCGGCTCTGTTTATCATAACAAAGGCCCGGCTTCGTTTATTTGAAGACCTCGGCGGGAAAAAGGCGCTAGGTATTTTAATCAAAAGTGAACTTTGTCGAAAACGCTCCAAATTTCGCATGCAGTTTTGTTTAGGTATGTTTAACAATGTCCCGTAGTTTTTCCGCTAAGCTTCGCTTCGTTTTCGAGATATTGCGTATGCAGAAAAACCGCTCGGTTTTCCTAGCGGCGTCTTTATAAACGAAGCAAAAACCAGCGACAAAAATACAGGACCACGTTTTTCTATTACATTGAAGACCACATGCAAAACTTCAAGCCCTTTCGCAAAAATTTTTTTTTTTCACCCAAATCGTCACTTAGCATGGTTTTGCACTCACCCCTTCAATTGTTTTAATAGAACTCTGACTGAAATTTCCTTCAAATAACCCTTCTAATTATTTCTGGTCTTTAGAGAATTCGATTGGATTGGATTGCCAATTTGGCATTTGCAGTTGTGTACGCGTGCTCATTAGTTTCTTTCAATAATTTCGAGCTTTTTTGATTCAAGAAACCGTAAATGCCTGCCTTTTAATCTTCTCAGAAATTTGATTATCCATTTTATTCAATGTTCTTTCAAAACTTCGGAGAAATGAGGAAACGTTGCAAATTTGTCGACCACACCAAGCCGCTGTACACTAATTAAAGGCCTACTCTGGGACCTTAAGTCGCTGTAACTTAAGGTGACTTTGGGCAATTTAAGACGACTTTAGGCGACTTAAGTAAAATTGGCAGAAAAAACATTGCGACTTTAGGTGATTTAAGGCGATTTTAGGTGACTTAAGGCATCTTAACGCGATTTAAGGCAACTTAAGGCAACTTGAGGAGACTTTATTCCACTCGAGTGATATAAATTTAAACTTAGCAACAGTCTCTCCATATATCTCTTGCAATAAACCAATATTGTACCAAAACTGGTACATAGTTAAGTCACCACAGTCTCAAATATCGAAGGCCGGGTTGTTCAAATCCTGATTAAACTAACCCAGGATTAGAGAGAATTTTGATTACTTTCATTTTTGTAACTTTTCGTTCCAGTTTTCTGTTTATGTTGTTTGTCTTTCAGTTTTGAGTTTGATTCATTTTAAAACTACACAACCATAAGCAGTGAAAGATATTTCTATACAAAAAGAATATATTACCTGGGTTAGCACTAACCAGCTTTCAAACAACCCGCGCCAGAATTCAAACCATTAAAAAAAATAGTATTAAAGAAAGAATTACCACAACACTGAACAGTTACTACTATAAGAATAATAATAACAATACACAACAGCAAGGTAGCATGAATACTAGTGAAGATATCAAAATAAAACAACTAATAAAAATATATTCACAGTGACAAAATTTTAAATTTAAGATATCTTGATTTAATTTGAGATGTTTGTATATCTTCCATAAATTATTCAAACAACAGGGAAATTAAAATTAATTTAGCTCATTCACATGCATTTATTTTACAATGCTTCCCGAATTATAAAAATGATTATCTTGGTAGACTTTGTTAACTACTCCGGATGGCAAAAGTTTTATTGCTTGAACACACACACTAATAATGAATAATATGCCGAGCTAAACTTACAAGTTTTTATACTTATGTAAATCTTAGAAAGTTCCAGAAGCGTCCCTGCATATATTTGGGCTTGCGGGACAATGCATACTAATTATCAAACACTCTGCATTACGACTATGCCTGAAAGGTGACAGAATAAATAGAACTACATAAGCTGATTGTGTAACAGATTTATCTGCCATTTTTGGCGTCTCCACTGTCAATTTCAGTCCTTTTCAGGGACCCAATCGATTTGATGCTCTCCTGCCTCAGTCAGGCAAAATATTCCAATACCATAGTGAGTACCGCACGCTAAGTTCCTTCGCAAGAACACGTCCTGTCAAATTTCACCGACTAATTGTCAGGCCCTAGAAAACTTTGATGACCCTGGCAGTTTATACAGTGAATCGAATGTTTTTAGAAGGTTCTGTTGATCAGATCGGCAGCAAATACACCTTCCAAACTTTCACTAGTCTCCATCTGACACATTACAAATGCCCAGAACGACAATTTCACAACAAAATACTAGAAATTGACACATCGATACCGGACACACTAGTCTCCGCCATTTTGATTCTCCCAGTAACCCTTGCGCCGCTAACTGGTTTCCATGCTCCAAAGAGACGAGACATCTGCGGCACGAAAATTCGAGTTCTCTTGCTTAGTGTTCGGGTGATTTGAGGGTGATTTGAGGGTGATTTCAAATCACCCAATAATAAATTACTGAATTCAAATTTCGGAGAGTATTAGTTTGGCGATTTGCTTTCTTTCTTGTTTTTTGTAAACGCCTGTCGGAGTAATCATACTCACGTGAGCGCGAGTAGCTCACGTGAGCTCGCGTACACGGAGCCAAACTAAGTCACGTGTTCCAAACAGTCACCTGGCGGCCGTGTTTATTGAGAGTTGATCAGAGAGAATTTTCTGTACCATAGCTTACCATAGTAACAGTAGTACAGTCCACGTAAAGTGTATAAGATGATGTGAATACCTGGCTTCATCAAATGTACGAAAAGGATAGACTAACATTCTGCTGCGAGTTGGTTCGTCCAATTACGAAATTCAAACGTTCACAGTTGGTCGAATGTGGAAGTAAAATACAAATAATGATTTTTGCTGGAGAAATGGCCCACTTTTGTCACTCTTTTACACTGGGTAAGTAAAGTATTTAAAGTGTAGACTCAGTTCGGTTCAATTGACTTTGGATGACCATATTTTTACTGCTCAGTGTAAAAGTGACTAGAAAGAACTGAGCCTTAACCCAGAAATATCTTTCTGTTTTTTTTTTTATCTTGATGATCTGGAACACCTCTCACTGTTGTTGTTTATTAATTAAGTCTTACACACTGTAGATTTGATTCAGTAATATTGTACAAAAATTAATAAGCTTAAATGAAATTATTGCAGTATAGTCATTTGTTATATCTTTCCATATTTAATGTATTTCCTGATGATAACACAGTGTCATCTTTTTTTATTAACTCTTTTACAATGAAATTCAAGAAAAAAAATAATACTCAATAGAAATAAAAAGCCATCTGTGAGAGAGTATACATCAGATTGTCATTCCTATTTAAGTATTGTCTCCTGTAGAAATTATTCCTGTTAACATGGGGGCTAGACAGGTGCAGGACTATTATAATTTTAGGTTTTTTATGGATAAGGGAGCCACGGCTTTGAGGCATAATACAGTAATTGCTGGGTCCTCAGCTTCTTAAAGGACCCTAGTCAGCCTCTGCTGTTTTCGATGCCATCAGAATTATTGATATTGTGTGGTGAGGTGAAGTCTTGTACTTGCTTTACTGTAAGTTGTGTTCCTGAAAGTATGTCCCTTTATCTTTCGTAGCTTCACAGTGATTTTCTTTCCTTTGACATGGTCCAAATAAAACATAAAAGCCAAACTCTTGTGTGTAAACAAAAACAAAGGTGTGGCCGACTAGGGCCTATTAAGGGGAGAATTAGATGGCTCCAATGCACTGGGAACGAGTGTTTAAAAAAAAAAAAAATTAAAAGCGCACCTATTGAGGTTACCTCTGCTGCACCTTGCCCCCGCCCCCGTTCTGTAACCAGTACCTGTTTATACAACTGGGTGAGAAGAGGCACTATGAGAGTACATCTACATCTACATTTATTTAGTTGATAAAGTCCCACAAGACATCACATCAACTGTACCAAACATATATGCACATATGCATAAGCTAGACAAAAAGGATAATAAATATGCTCCCTCATCATAGGCCTGCAATGCGTGCAGAGAGCTTTATAATGCTCCCTCATCATAGGCCTGCAATGCGTGCAGAGAGCTTTATAATTAAAAAATAATACTTAAGTACAATTTACTTTACTCATTTCACGTGTTTTCCTAAATTTAACTTAAAATCAGATAATGACTTGCAATTTACTAAGTCAGCGGGCAGTAGGTTCCACTCTGTTATTGATCTAGGAAAAAAAGAAAACTTAAAAACGTCCTTAGATACTTTTGGCATCCTATACTTAAAAGCATGGCTGTTGCGTGTTCTTTTTTCACTGTTTAGTATTAAGTGTTCTTCTGTGGTTATGTCCATTAAGTTATGACTAAGTTTGTACAAACACAATGCAATGATCCCCAATAAGGGTCCATTGCACCAACCATTGGGCCATTGTGCCTCCTCCTCCATAGGGTTAGAGTGAAGTTTACCCCAACATGACATTTATAGGTCTAATAACCATCTACAGGGGCAATTTGAGTGTGTTGAAACCTTGTTAATATTGCGTAACCGATAGCAGCTTAAGGCGACTTTAGACGACTTAGGGCGACTTAAGGCGACTTAAGGCGACTTTAGGCAACTTAAGGTCCCAGAGTACGCCTAATTAACAATTAGATTATGAGCTCGAGATTTCTGTGAGGTGGTAGTTGATGAGACCAAAGGCCAAATCAAATATCACGTCATAGAAATCGAGTGCGAATAATCTAATTGTTTTAGTAGAATTCTAACTTAAATTAAATGGAAATAGTGGTTTCCAAATATTTTTTTGACACATTATTGAACTTTACCCTTTAACAAAATCGCATGTGTTGAATTGTCCTTAGTAAATTTGCAGTTGTTTACGCGTGCGCACCGGTTTTCAATAATCTCAAGTTTTTAAAGTCATGAATCCGTTTATGTCCTCCTTTCAGTCTTCTCAGGAATTTAATAATCCATTTACATCTAAACTTTCTTCCAAAACTTCAGAAAAGCGATAAAAACGTCGCATTTCATGGACGACCAACAGCTGCTGCACTCTAATTAAACAACAGAGTGTTACTGTCGAGGAACTATCGGCTTATAGTCTCCACGCAGAAATTTGATGTTCTTAAAGCAAATATGCTAGTTTTAAGAACATCAAATTTCCAAGGGGCAACTATCAGACCGATAGTTCTGAGACAAACACTCTATTGTCTTTATTGTTCACCACTAAATTTTCTTCTGCGTGCCAGTTCAAAAAACATATTGAATTTTTCAACTTTTTTTGATGAAAGCCGTGAAAGCCAAAGGTAAAATTTGAAAAAAAACAACAAGCAAAAACCCTTTGAATACAATTTCAATTGTTTACTTTGGAAAAGCCTGCTTGTTTACAGAAATATTTTCATGGACGAGTACTATCCATCCGTGTGTTTTCCGCGGATGGGCACTATGGGCTAGTAGTGTCTCTCGGCAGATGAACACTGTAGCATCACGTGATCAATTCCAACCACTAAGAATCAGAGAAAATTTAGTGGTGAACTATAATGGCTGATAGTATACAAGTAGCTCAGCCAATCAGATTGCAGCATTTGCATTAGTATACTAGTAGAATTCTACTAATAAAGTTTAGTACTATATTGGCATTTTACACTAAGCTAACTTAAACTATCAGGCAAAATATTTCTTTTAAGACTGCTTTAACTCCAAACTACACCTGAATCCAAAATTCTTTAGAATAAATATATGAAAAGTTTGCCCAACTATTATTGGATGCTGTTATTGGAATGCCATCCTTTATCTATATGTATCAAGCCAACTAGAAAACTATTTTAAAAAAGCACTTTACCAGTTTTATTTTACTCAGTATTAATAAGTCAAACATAAGCTATTTATTTACTATGTGTTTACTCTTTCCTCTCTATACTAGTTTTCTTTTTATCCTAAAATAAGCGTATTTAATTAAAGGGCATATAATTAGTTTATTGTATTTTGCCTTTTCCACTTCTTTTTCACTGCACTTATTTGTCAACAATATTGTTAGCCTGCAAACTCAGATGTATTTCCAGCTGTCGCTTGTCTCCACCTAAAAATAACATCTGTGAACCCGAGCCAGGAAATGATTTCTGTGACGTAGGAATTTTAAGCCAATCACAGTTTAGCTCAAGTAACCCCAGAACTACTGCACGAGGTATTCGCTGCGAGGAGCACTCAAGTTTCATTGTATCATGGAATCTGATTGGCCAAAGAGAAACAAAAGTCATTATGTCACAGAAATTGTTTCCTGGCTCGGGTTCGCAGACCTTATTTTTCGGCAGAGACAAGCGACAGCCGGAAATACGTCTGCGTTGGCAGGCTACAATATTGTATTCATGTCCTTAAGTGGAGAAATAAAAAAAATGAAAAATGAAAAAAATTTACAACTAAAATTACAACTAAAGGTCCTTCCCAATCTAACTTCACTGATGTCAAAAACATTTTAAGTTATCAAAGTAATTAGAAAGGGTAACGTGCAAAAGGTGTTTCCTGATCATGAATGAAGGAAATATTAATTACTTTGACAAGTTTTAGAGCGGTTTTCATTTTTCAATCGCAAAGGCCGCAGACAAAGAGATGATCATGATCTCTTGAGTGAGCCACTTAAAACTCAGAAAGAATATGCTGCAATTATCAGTTGAGTAAGGCACGACGGGAGTTTGGTGACGAAATTTTAGCCTTAAAATTACTTTGTTGTCACGGGAAACTCACCTTGTTTCTATTGGTAACAATATCAAAATCCATGCGTCGCCTACATTTTCCCGCCCTTTGCTACCAATGATGTCAAAGGCCGACAAGTTGCCAATGGAAATGGAGCCAGTTGCCAGTGACAAGACACGATTTTTATGTTAAACCAAACTTCCGTCGCGCCTAAGTGCTCAACTGATAATCGTAGTATGTAGGCAACGCAAAGCGCGGGAAAACGTGTATGAACCACTTACAAGTGGTTTTGATTCACATCTGATTGGATGAGCAAGTGATGCTAGTTTTTTTTTTTTTTTTTGGAGTAATACAATACCAAACGAAATGTGAATTACTTTCGAAAGTCAAGTGAAACTGAATCGTTCTAAAGATAGTTTATTAGAAGGGCAAAATTACGTTACCGACCAAGGCAAAATAAAGAATAATTTCTGGTACTGTACAAATCAACCGCAGGTAACTTTGTTAATAGTTAATCAAATACATCGTTTGCACCGTGTCAAAACCCCTGAAAGCTACTTTTATACTTAAATGCTCTAGCGTTCCCATGTTGTAATAAAATAATTTTGTCTCAACCCAATCATAAATGTAATGTTAAAATGTAAATCTTATTTATAGTGGTCATGCACTTAGTTATACAAGTACTAAGCTTAGCTAGTTTACAGGCATGCCGCTGAAACAAAGGAAACAAACATTTCAAATAAACGTAACATAGTTAAAAATCCCAACTGGCAGGAGGCAGACCAGTTGGCTATTTACAAAGCGTGACCAAGAATTTGAATTCGGGATTACCGAGAAACAAATCCCTCTAGTGGTAGGCTGGAGGCCTTGAACCCGGAACCTCCGGATTACAACACCAGCGCCCTAAACCACTCAGCCACGTGGCTGCCGAGTGCTGGAGTCCCGTGTAAAACTCAATTCAGTCGCAAACCAGGCCTGTAACATTCTTCTACTAGCCTAGGAGAGGAACCCTTCAACCACGCTCACCTACTACACAGGTTGTGACTGTCATGACTTCTGTTGAACGAAGGGACACTTCATCTCCATTAGAACACATCACAAACACTGGATAAAGCTGTCGTCCTCGAACTCCCACCATGGTTCTGGAGCTTTTAGTATCTGGGTGGTATATCGTCAGTTTCCTATTATCACAGTCCAGATACAGTTCAATAACATCATTGTTCCCAAGGACGGGAAATTGCAATATTGTGAAATTCTTACACAATGGGATTTTTAGGTGATCCAGGGGACCCCTAGTCCACAACCATTCGTACTGAATTGGCTGTGGCTCTACTGCATGTAGTGGACGCTCTTCTGTAGAACTTGCGACACCGATACCAATTCCGGCCACGGTTGAGTTACCATCCTCTAACATTCTAACTTTCCACAAGTGCTTCCCTTCACTAAAGCCAACAGAACCCAAAGCCGTCAACACGCTTGGAATTCCAAGGGACCAAACGTCAAAGTTTTGTATGTACTGGACTCTCTTATTATCACTAACCAAATTGAGGAAACTTTTCCAGGTTCTCCAAGGTTGCACCGTGAGATTCCATTTCTCCACATTCCATTCAAAAGGACTTCCTTGCATACGGAAGCCTTCTATTTTTATCGACAACTGATGCAAACCCTCTGCGGTTGGAGTGTAACAAAAAGAATAGCAACCTTTTCCCCTGTCCTTTACTTCAATCGTCTTCACTATTCCAAAGTTCCTTAAAGATAGAAGGAACAGGATTTGCACCATAAAAATAGGATGGTGAGTGCTGGTTTCTTTCGCCTGCTTGCGTTCCTTGGTATTTATTGTGAATTCAACAGGCTGTCCACACAGTGTGTTGTACATCACACCCTCTTCTCCATTTCCCATGGTCAATGTAGATCCATGATATCGTGTTGCCAACGTTTCAGCGGTAAACTTGAAAGGACTGCCTTGCACTTGACAATTGCTCAACTTCACTGATAAGTCAAACTGACCCTCGCGTCGAGGAGTGTAGCAAAAGGTGTAAGTTCCATCTTCACAGTCCCTCACCTTCAGCCGTTCAGTAGTGGAATAGTGTTCATGGCAAATTTCTACTTCAAAAATGTCTCCACCATCTGTTCGTTTCTTTCCATTCTGCTCCTTGGCAATTATTGTGAATGTGACTTGTTCTCCACAAAGGGTGTCGTACATCACACCCTCCAATCCAGTTTCCATTGTTACGGTGGACACACCAGCAGATGTGTCCGCTTCTTTAATTGCGCCAAAGTTTTTCATAACTTGTGTCAGCTGGTTCATGTTCACATTCAATTTGACAGTATCATCAGTGCATGGTTTCAGCTGCCATTTTGCTGAATTAAACCCTTCCAATCGGCTAGACAGTTGCTTATGCATGTTCAGCACTTCAACTTCGCTGCCATTTTTCAAGGCTTTCTCCGTGAATTCCACACTTGCTTTCACACTTGCTAAGGCCATCTCCAGTTCCTCATGCTGCATTTCCAGCGCCTTCAGCTTAAGTGCCTTGAGCTCTTCCGTCATGTGAATCAACCGCTGGCGACGAATATTCACACTGGCTGTCAAATCATCGCAGCACTTGGTCACGTCCTCCATCGTCTGTTTTACATGACATTGAACGCGCGTCTTCACATCTGAAACACTTTGTAGAGCTTGTTCAAGCATGGGTACCATGGTTTTTGTTTCTGAGATGATATTCAGTAAGCTTTCTCTCCCGCTTGAATATGCCTCCTTGATGAAAGTGTACTCATGTTCACGATGCTTGACAACTGTGCAGTCCCTGCATATAACTTTGTTGCATGTGACACAAAACAGCTTCATCGCCTCTCCTTCATGCTCTTTACAAAGCGAAGGTTTTGCCATTGCTACAGATCCCATCTTTTTCGCTTCTTCAAGAGACACCATACCATGTGAACTTGTATCACGCGCTCGCAAATGAGCTTGCGAACAAAACTCGCATAGGACACGGTGGCATGTGGTGCATCTGTTGACTGGGGGGTCGCCGCTATTACAGATATCACACTCAACACTGCTGCTTGCCGAGTCATCATGAAGAGCTGCCACGGATAACAAATTGTTGAGAAAAAAGTTGACTGGCAGTGACTCAATCCCTCCTTCCGGAATCTGGGTAAAAGACAAAGGAGGAAAAACATTAAACTAATACCTGTATAATTAAAAAAACAAAAAGCGGAACTTCAAGTTTAACTTCAGAATTCTTTTATAGCCTTCAACTTTGTAATGTTCAATTTTAAAACTTACAGTAACTATCGTATGATATAATGTTATCATTTGTTTTGTTTTGTTTTTTTTTAATTTTATCACGTTTACCTTTATTTGAAGAGAGATCCTTTTTCATTCCAGAGTAAAAATAATAACTAGAAAGCGCCTTGGCCTTCTTAGCTGAAGGCTTAGTACAAGCACCTTTTATTTCTGTTTTTTCAGTTGTTTCCTTTGCAAAACTGTATAAATTTACCATCATGAAAATAAAGCAGCCAATTGCTAACCCAAATATAATTACATAATTTAGTTAATTAATTTAATAAATTTGAACATTAATTTTAATTATTAAGTTCATCGTGTAACGTGATTTACATAATTTTTGCTGGAAAGAAGGAAAGTTTGCAGATACCTGAATATTGCATTGTACACTTGACGGTGAAAGTTTGATAAAGCATATCAGGCATTTGCGAGGGCAAAAATAAATCTCTTAAAGACTTCATTCAAAAAATGTGGTAGTGTCCTGTGAATTCTTCAGAAGCATAAATTTATCAGAAATCAAACTCAGTCTTGCTGTAGATACAAGGAGTATATTAACTGTCGACAGTCGGCAAATATGAAAAAAATACGTTTAATATTGCAAGAAATATTTCCTGTTACGAAATTTAAAGTCGAAGTTGCTTTGCAGACTTTGTAAAAACATTAGTGGAAACTGTTGCCTGCCAACTATGTGAACGTCTGCAAATGTCGTATTGCCCCAGGGAGTTGACTGCTTTTCTTTATGACTTGAGAATATAAAAAGAGTAGCTAAACTTTGCATGCTTTTTCCAGTTCTAATGCCTATTTGTTTATTTGCGGAATCAACCTATAATTTGCTACAGTTTTAAGTTTAGCTTATGTGCAGACGAAAAGGAAGGAGTAGAAGTCTGTGCTCAGATTATTTTAAATTTTAGATGCAAGCAATCATGACAGCAAAGATAGCCCTAATCACAGGCGGCCCAAGCTCTCAATGTTATCCTTTTTTTTTTCCTTTTTATGCGAACGTTCAGGCTAACGTGACATATGGCATGTACTATTACATAACGACCGAATTTGACCACGCGAAACATGACTCTCGCCTTGCAGCATATGGAGGTGTTGTGTTACAACGGTTTGAATTTATAAAGGTTTGTATGGGAATGCAACGGCTTTGCTTGAAAAGCCAATTATTCTTATATTTTGGGAATAAAATCTACTTACCCTGTTGCTGTGTTGTATTCTTTGTTGTTTGCCAGCTCCTCGGGCCGATCTCACGCGATTTCGGCGAGTTATCGTTCTGTGGGTTTCCACTACTAAAAGAAAGACAAGGCCGGACACTGATTTCCAGAGTGCCCGCCGCTCGGAGCGAATAAATCCAATGAAAATAACCCTGCCGGCTCAATTCCTCCGTAGAATCGAAGGAGAGATGTTGAAGTTCCATGTCAGTTCACTCGCTACGCGATTCCGTCCACAACGCCTTCGCAACGATACATTTATTTCGAGATTGCTTCGCTCGCAAACTCGAAAACAGCCGCGGCACAAAAGTTAGGACACTTTCACGGTGTTGGGTAACTATAATTAGCCCGACCGGGGGTAGTCAGCAACGATTTGTCAACGGTCAAACCAAAATGCTCCCCGGGTAACCGGGCACTCCCTTTATGGGTTTGACAACTAAAGCACGAGGGTACCCGGGGGGCATTTTGGTTTGACCGTTGACAAATCGTTGCTGACTACCCCTGGTCGGGCTAATTATAGTTACCCAACACCGCGAAAGTGTCCTAACTTTTGTGACGCGGCTGTTTTCGAGTTTGCGAGCGAAGCAATCTCGAAATAAATGTATCGTTGCGAAGGCGTTGTGGATGGAATCGCGTAGCGAGTGAACTGACATGGAACTTCAACATCTCTCCTTTGATTCTACGGAGGAATTGAGCCGGCAGGGTTATTTTCACTGGATTTATTCGCTCCGAGCGGCGGGCACTCTGGAAATCAGTGTCCGGCCTTGTCTTTCTTTTAGTAGTGGAAACCCACAAAATGACAACTCGCCGAAATCGCCTGAGATCGGCCCGAGGAGCTGGCAAACAACAAAGAATACAACACAGCAACAGGGTAAGTAGATTTTATTCCCAAAATATAAGAATAATTGGCTTTTCAAGCAAAGCCGTTGCATTCCCATACAAACCTTTATAAATTCAAACCGTTGTAACACAACACCTCCATATGCTGCAAGGCGAGAGTCATGTTTCGCGTGGTCAAATTCGGTCGTTATGTAATAGTACATGCCATATGTCACGTTAGCCTGAACGTTCGCATAAAAAGGGAAAAAAAAAGGATAACACTGAGAGCTTGGGCCGCCTGTGCCCTAATAATAAGAAAAGTGCAATATATTATTTAAGAAAACGTAAATTTATGGCGACAGAGTACTTCGCAACATTTCTCTCATCAAATCAACAGTGGAAAATCCAAAACGCGGACGGGTTAACCTCTTCGGAGACTACTTAGAAAGACAAGGAAACTGCTTCTGAGAGATTTGTAGTGGTAATTTCAAAATTGATTTCATGCCCACCCCTGCAAATCATGAATTTAACTCACCCCAACACTTTTCCGGCATGACGGGCAATTGATCTCCCGAATCACTTCACTCCTTAGCGTTACTCCTCTTCTTCTTCTTCCTCTCCTTCCTCTTTCTTTTACTATCGTTTGCTTAGGTAGCAGTCCTTCCAGGCACTTCTTACAGAATGAGTGAAGACATGGCAGAACTTTCGGCTCCTTGTACTGCTCCAAACAAACCGCGCATTCCAACTCCTTTTCTAAGCTGTCTGCCAAAGATGAAGCTTTGGCCATGTGGGAGTTTTAAAAGCGATTGCCAAAGCTATTAGTTTGCGGTTGGTGAGCCTGTAGAACCTCAAACTTTATAAAATACTTCAGTACAGCCGTGTTAGGATCAGAGATCGAAGTTTCTGGAGCTAAGTCAACAAATTTCATTGGCTCGTCGTAATCACGTGACAAATGTGAAAAAATGTCAACCTTCTCCTCCCCTCCATGACCCAACCTCATAGTACAGAGTTAAACCATTCTCTTAATCGAAATCAGCGACTAAAAAAATACATTTTAACAGGTTATAAATTTTATATTCACTCCTCAGTTGTCGTTAGCTATTATGACTTTACGTAAACGAGATACACTACTTAAGGCTTTGCTGACTTAACAATAAAAATACATTTTATAGAGTTCAAATGAAGTCGCAACCGCGAGAAATGAAACGTTTGAAATTCCAAAATCAATATACCGTTGAACCGCACAAGTTGACGTACGAGATACACCTTTGGTACAGTAAGAGCAAAAAATTAAAGAACTCAATCGAACCCAGGACCTGCAGATTTCAAGATCAAGTTTGAATACGTTTTTGGGTCGGGACTGAGTAAGTCAAGAGCAGCTTTCTACATTTAAGACGGTTACCGGTGTTTTTTTCCACAACGTACAATGATTAGGACCAAAATGAATCTGTGCAATTCAAATTCAAAGTCTGTCCTGTTATATGGAGCTGAACACTGGAAAGTGAATAAGAAAGAGAGTAGGACGTAAGACGCATTTTGCAGCAGGCGTCTGAGACGGAGTGAGGCGGCCAGAGCTCATCTCAAATGAAGAACTACACAGGACGCCTATATTTCTCTCAGTCAGTAAGAAAGTGAAAAAGAAGAGATGGCGTTGGATTGGCCATTTGTAAGTAAGTAATATCTTTATTATAGTGTCTATGTGTTTAGCCTAGATAGACTAATTGGGGACAATTATAAAGAAGTACTGTGTATAGGAGAAATGTTGAAAGACTAGAAAGGAAAAGAAGTGAGGAGCTGGGTTGGAAGAAATGGGAGGAGACCAGCGAAGTGGCAGTTCACCAGAGAGAGAGGCAAAGAATCGCTGAAGCTCTGTGTGCAAGGTAGGCACTGATAGGATAGATGATGATGATACTATATTGGAATTTTAGATCTCCTCAACCTCGCAGAAAGCAATGAAATGGGCACAATCAAAGTTAAGGAAGCCGTGAGAAGTAAATGAAGGGCGAGGAAGGTCACCAAACATTAGCAGAAGAAAGAAAATAAGAAACCCAGAACATGCGCAGGGCCTCATTCTTCAAGTGAACATCAGAAGACCATCGCAGATTTGTACGGCTTGAACACGATTCGAACCCATTTTCACCCCTAATCCAAGACCTACTCTGCCCGGTTTCCCGCCAAAGAAAAAATCCTCCGTTTCTTCCCGAGCCCTTAATGCTTTAGAACTTATATTTCCTTCGTCTTGGAAACTCCTTGTTTGAAACGATGCCAATTGTGTTGGTTTTTGCGCCCAACAGTGTGCGTTACTGGTCTGTCCAACCTTTAACGAGTGACGACGAATCATGCAACTTTTGATAACCAATCATGTGTTCTTTTTTTCGTGACATGTTCACGCGTGCACGAAACTCCTCCCGCAAGAGATACGTCTGAAAGTCGACCCTAAAAGTTCTATCCTCATGATGTTATCCGAACCGCGCTCTGAATGGTTAATTCGAAACCAACCAACCAATCGCGGACAGGTAATCCTCGCTTCCAGGATCTTTTTTCCCTGCCTGCCTTCGCCCCCCTACCCTACCCCCCCCCCCCCCGGGAGCGAGAGAGAGGGGAGGGAAGAACAGAGACCATGGGAACGAAAGTTGAACAGCTATGACGCCAGCTTAGGACTTTTTAGGTGGGATATTAGACCACTCTCTTACGATGAAAATATCGATCGCGCGATACGAAATGCTCATTACACCATTATTGGGGCGAATCTTGCCTCTAGAGCCGGCTTGAACTGGGGAACGAGACTGGATTACACTCTAATCTCTTAGAATTTGGAAAATAGGCATTCCACTAAAAGTTTGCAGAGTAAATCAGAGACACCAACAGCATTATGCTCTGGAACATTTTTTTTTTTATTAAAAAAGACTTAAACGACATTTTACCAAGCCTTGTAAGACTTCAGTTAAAAATCAAAGTTTTACAATATCTTACAGCGAATTTTTCTTTCAAAATGTACATCTTTTTTAAATTTGATTTCTGACTAAAATGTAAAATCAAATAGCTTGTTGGTGTTTTGCCAGGCTAAAGCGAGGGTAAAAAGGCTGCTGTCAGCTTCTGCATACAGTGAAAGCTTTCGTGAAGCTATCGTCAGTTAAAGCTGTTGTCAAGACTTGTCACGCAATGGAGGAGCGTTGCGTGACAATCTCAAAAAATGGCACATTAGAGCGCTGTTCTACCACTAAATAAAACAAGTTTTCTTCGCTAAAAACTGAGAAAAATAAATAATGACAATAAGTCCAGCGCGGTTATCTTGTTGGATCGTACAGTTGTTTCCTATCACTAAGGAATAACGAAGTATCTGTGATATCTATATCGGGCAATCTTTGCAGACACGTTTGTTCACATTATGCCTCATTAGCGTGCGACTCTTTGAGAAGAGAAGGCATGTAACATATAAATAGACTTTACACAGTCGAAGAGCTTGAGAAACTTAACAATTGGTGAACGTTTTAGGTCTTTGGATCCTATAGAAACTGCCAAATTTGTGGGTGGCAAATACAGTTAATGAGCCCATACACTCTTTATAAAAAATTTTTTTAAGCTCAATCTGAAACTGAATCGCTTTTGCTAATGAGGCAAATCTTGTAAGCAAAGACTCCCCTATAGATCGACCAATAAACAAGAGTAAAGCAGTAAGAAAGTTTCATCCCAGAAATCTCGCTAACCTTCCATGAAGATAAGTTCTTACTAGCAATGACCAAAGAAACGACAAGTTCCCTCAGCTGAGAGGTTCTTTGCCGACGCTGATTTTCAGACTTCTGAGCAGGAGCACCAAAGACGAAGAACGTCTCAGCTAGGGAAAATTACTTATTATCAGTTCATAACTAACTTACGTAACTTTAACAACGAGCACACCTACATTACCCTTTGCAAAATTCCTCTTCGTGACAAAACTGTCACACAAGCATCAGAGCGCGCGCAAAATCAGTCACGCGAAATTTTTTCACGCACGACGTACGATGACCGCGCGAGACCTTCCCACGTGGAGTTTGCGCGACGGTTTTTCTTCCCTGGCTCGGTAAAAAACGTTACCCCATATAGACAGACTTGACTGTATATCCCAATATTTCTCCCTTACCCACTAGTAAGAACTTGTACCTCCATTCAATAAATATGTAAAACAGCTTATCTTTAACCCTCTTCTCTCATAAAGTTCAATTCTTTAACGAAATCTACAATTCGGCTTCCACGCCTTTTCATATTGCTTTTAGCGAGAGTCTGTTCCTGCATGAAGTTTCCGTGCCGTTCCCAGAGTCCAACCCAATAAATAAATTAAATATAATATAATAAAACTAAAAGTCGCCGATAAAATATTCGATTGGAGTAACGTAACTTAGAAATAAATGTGTGTTTAACTTTCTAACAAAATGTCTGGATTATATGAGTATACTACCGGATGAACTCATCGTTAGGTCGGCCACTCACTCTGAGAACTTTTACAAGAACAGACTCTCAATAACGCAACCAAATATTCTACAAACCGGCTTCAACGGTGAAACTACTTTTCGCAGTTCACGAGCATTTAAGTTGTCTGACAAGTTCTGTTACAGCAACAAAACTAATTCAAATTTTACCTACACCGTTAAGAAATGTGGTTAACTAAAAATGTTTTAAAAACTGCAAATGGGTGATGTTACGCCCAGAAAGGATAAAACCAAACATTAACGATTACTTTTCGTTCTCTGTAAGTTTGCTCAAAGAATTTCATAAATGGATGACTCATTAAATCTACGTAAACGGCATTGTCTAAAAAGTGTTAAAATTGCAGTTTGTTAAAATACTCTATCAGACTCTTCCCAAAAAGACCAAACTAAAAACAACCAGTGTTGAAAAAACGTGAAAATACGACAACTCAAATAGGAACAGTTCTTACTTTAAACGAATAAAACGCCATAAAAACTTAAAAGCTCGGTAGAAGGGAGCGCTTGTTTAAGACGCTTTCAAGAGAACTGTAAACTCTCAATATATTAATTACTTTGCACTACTTTCCTACAGCCTAAAGTTTGGAGCCGTTAATGCACTGTCGCGGAACGCAAACAGACTGAATCGTTGCGCTCAGGATCAATACAACTTAAAAACTCTCCTCAACCGACCCATGACAATCTCCAATGGTAAACTCCTGACTTACTTCCCTGAAAGAAGTCGGAAACAAGAAATAAAAAAGTAGCGGCTACCTGTAGAAGAGCATGCGCGTGTAGCACCAGTAGCTGTGTGTCCCAGCTGGCTTTGCAAGCGCGTGCGTCTCGTTGAAACAATATAAACGACTCGATGCCACTGTTACGGTCGTTTCATAGGGGGGACTTGAAAGGGCGGGACTGCCGTTAATAACCACGTTCCCCATGTTCCGCAAGGGGCTTCTTTCACTTGACATTTCACTTCATGATGTATGGACGAAACAACATCGCCCATTCTCCTTAAAGGGAATTTTGGCTGGATGGGGCGCGGTATGGCGGAACAGGTCGGGGCCTGAAGAGTGGGCAACGGGGTTGCCCTAGGGGGTTTCGCCATTTTCTACTCGTTAATTGCTAACCACTGGACTTTGCTGTACGCATACTCCCACCATGGGAGATTCGTCCCCCGCCGAATGCTGACGCGCATAATCCCTCCGGTGTCCCATCGAAATACCCCGCGGATTAGTCATCGAATTTGGAATCGCCGTGGACGATCCCACGCAATTAATTTCGTGCTCCCCCGGATTGAGTGACAAGTTCGTTGCAGAGTAGTTCAGTTGCGTGAATGCTTCCGGGGGTAGAGAGCTCCCAACCGCTGATCCATGTGGCTCAACAGTCATTGAATTGCAAGAGGAAGACGACGAATAATTTGAAACAGTTTCTGAGCTGCAGTAAATTCCTCCACCGATACCGAAATCTCTTCCTTGACTTCGGCCCGCCTCGCCGCTGTGCAGAGAAGTGTTAATGGAAGCAGAACTATAGGCTGACGAGCCTTCACTGTGAGCTCCTGGTAACGACGAGGTCTGTTGAAGTCCTTGCGCTGCAATTCTAGAATCCGAATTATTGCAGGAAGTTCTCTCAGTAGTTCTTTTGAAATGCGATGAAATGCCCCCGCCCGCGTTGCCCCATGTCTGCGGTCCTTTCCCACTCGGACTGTCGCATTCCATAGCTGATGATGTCACCGTCGCGTGAGTGGTGGGGTCTGAGCATGCGCGCGTGCCACCGCTGGACACTGCAGTGCTGGTTGTGCTCGCAGTTCTATTTGTTGTTCCTCCCATGGCGGGAGACGAGTTAGCAGAATGCGAAGTGTTTGTGCTTTCGTCAGCAGTCTTTTTGAAGAAGCAATGTTGCAAAGCCTGATAGGGCGCTATTCGCGCCTTCGGGTCGAATTCGAGCATGCGTAAAACGAGGTCCTTGAATTTTAAGTAGTCCTGAAGTGAATGCCCGGATTCCCCTTGTCTTCGTCCTCCCGGGCCTCCTGTCTCACATCCTAAAACATCGTGGAGTTTCCGTGTTCCGGGTGGTCGATATTCCTTGAGAAAAAATAAACAAGTGTTTACTAGTAGTCATGAGAGGTCATAAGAAGTAGGTGTAACCCTGTGAAAATAAGCCTACTTCAGTCGAAAATTACAACCCTTCCCAACTTCTTCGACACAACATTCCTCCACAATTAGGCCTTCCAAGCATAAGCCCTTAAGTTGCTTATCATATAATTTAATCCGATTACCAGACCTTTACGGCGGCAAAGCTTATTTGTTTCACTTATCTCCGACAGGTAAATTATATCAAAAGCCTTAACAAAAAGCAAACGTGTCGTCCTTCCTAAAAATGAGCCTCTCCTTCCCCCACCCCCTTCGATTGTTCCTCAGTAGTAAGTAAGATAAGCCTGATGCCCTTACAAGCAACACCTCAAACGATTTCTAAACGTTTTTCACTATCACTGAAATCTCAGGTTGTAAGTAAGAAACCATGGAAGTAAGCATACGTTTCCGACCATGAAACATCAATTTCATGGTATGCAAAAGCCGCTCTAATGACTATTTCGGCAACCCTCCCCTTCCCCAAGGGGGCACAGTACCTTAGCGAAGTTTGCGCGCAAGTATTTAGGATAATAGCTTTGTGTCCGTATCCAGATGTCTTTAATTTCTTTGAAAAGTCATGTCAGGGAGGGCCCGCAGTATAATACGACAAGTACTGGTTAGTAAGACCAGTTCAATCAATCAGATTCAAAGACAACTGAAAATGAACGAGGGAAAGCCAGTCGAATTAGCTAGCCTCTTCTATACTGATTTTTTTAAAATTGGTTTTCTTTCTTGCAGTTGTCAGTTTGATTGGTTCTTTGGACACGGTCCAAACAGACATCAGACTTTTTTCCCCACCAGGACTAGTCAAGGGCTTTTCAAGTACAATTCAGCCTTAGTTAAGGAAATGTTTCACTCAGAATCACGCGTAAAATTTGTAGAGAGGGAGGGACACAAAATAGAGAAAAGTCAAGATCCCATCGAAGACAGTATTACGTACACTGCTAGGTAGTTCACGTAATAATCACTCAACTCCTGTGTCGTCAAATTCAACACTCCGCGGCTTAAAATGTCTTCATTGACTTACAGTTCGTAAACCCACCCCAGTTTTGTTATTCTATCCCGCAGTCGCAAAGACTCAAGGACTTGTCAACAAAATAAAAGAATTGCTGGCAAAAATTCAAAGACTTTTCAAACAGAAGACCCGCGCCTTATATTTTCAAGGACTTTTCAAAGAAAAAGCCAGTTTTCAACGACCTTTCAAGGTGTGCGCAAACCATGTCGGATCCGAAGCTTACTTATTGGAATAAGGATTTGCTTACCTTCTTGCCGTCCTTACTGCACTTACACGTGTAACTGCCATCTGGCAAGCGATCGAAAAACTTTCTGGCCTTGGGCGCACTTTCTAGCATGTGCTTCGGAGGAAGACCCAAAACCTCTACAACTTTCATCATTTGGTCAAACTAAAATACAAATAAAGCACGACTTAAACTTACAAACGTATTGATTTCATCTGAACAACTGAAAATTGTTAAGTCGGAGCGTATCCCGGTTTCTGTGGCATGAAGCGACTAGGAGTATTCCTACTCCCCCCTGGATGGAATGCCAGTCCATCGAAGGGGTTACCCCCAGCATTAAATTCGCTGGTACCCATTTATACACCTTGATGGAGAGAGGCACTGTGAGAGTAAAGTGTCTTGCCCAAGAACAGAACGCAATGTCCCCGGCCAGGGCTCGAACCCGGACCGCTCGATCCGGAGGCGAGCGCATTAACCACGAGGCCACCGCGCCTCCCAAAATTGTTACGGCAACTTTATATTGCCGCAGAATTTGTATTTGTTACACATCCATGAGTTTCTCTAATGCGGAAGGTCTTGTTTCAAAAACTTTACTGAGTTTTTCTAATGAAAAGTTATCACAACTGATTCATCTATGCCTTACCTCATTTGCCCCGCTGAAGAGTGGTTCGCCAGTATGCATTTCGACCAAAATACATCCTAAACTCCACATGTCTATAGCAAGATCATAAGGTACTCCTAGAAGAACTTCAGGTGAGCGGTAGAAGCGACTTTGGATGTACTGGTAAATCTGCGTAGGAGGAGCGATTGTTACATTATTTTCTGCATGAAGCAAACGTGTCGGGACAGACGAGAATAACTCGCAGCTAAGCCAGCTAAGAAGCCTGTAAGAAGCTAACATTTATTTCGCACAACGACAATCACAAGAGAAGGCCATAAAATTGTACCCGCGGAAAGAGCGGGAAACGAGGCAAACAAGCAACCTCGATTCCAGGTCTTCTTTTCTTTAGCTTTGACTCTGCGCATCCGCGCGCCACAGAAAAAAAAAAGCGCGAAATTCATAACACGACATTGAATTTGAAACTAGTGATTAGCTGAAAATATCCACTGCGTTTCAGACTGCGTCGACAAATTAAACAAGAAATTGTGTTCATAACTTCAGCATATTAGAAATTCGCGAACTCAAAGAATTTATAAATTAAACCAGGCGGTGTTGGACACGTTTCACGTGACAGTATTCGACCAATCATATGTCGTCTCAGCCGAAGCAATGGCGGACACATTTTTCGTTGCGAATGGAGAGTAGGTTGTCGTTTCTCGACCGATTTCTGCACTCATCATGAGAATCAGACGTAACTTTTCTAGGAGCTTCTAGTGTAATATCTAGACCAGTTATATGCCAAGCCTCAAGTGCAGGTAAGCAATTTTTGCATCAGAACTAGTCAATGGAAATCATGCTGTGTTGAAAACGTTTGTTGACCACACGTGCTTGACATGGATATTCTTTTGGTCGTTTGCAGGATAACAGGGATCAGTATTGTGAATTTTTTTTGTGTGAAACTTTAGTTCGAGAGTTGAACTTTAAGAAAAGTCCGGCGGGCCCAGGCGGGCCCTGCCGTTTTAACGGTCAAAATCGGACTTCAAGTTGGGGCATTTTCCTTGATTTGTCATATGTTCGCGGTATTTCGCGGGAGTGATTGTGTGGCTCGGCTTGTTCCCTTTACATCTAAATGGTTTCTTGTTATGTTTCTTTTTTTTTTTTTTTTTTTGGTAGTGCGTATGTCATCCGTTTGTTTGGCCGATGTTCAAGAGTTTTGGATCCTGCTTATCTCTTACAGAAATTTACTACTCTTGGATCGGATGTTTTTGTTCAGTCATCTATGGCTGATTATTTTTGATCTCCCACTTCTTTATGCTTGTTTTCCTTTGAATGTTGGTAGTAGTGGGAGACTATACATCAATACAATTAATAACAAGTGTTTCATGTGTATAGTTACGCATAATTGTCATCCCACCTGGAGAAGAACGAGCCAATGTGTTTGAAGCACATGCTGAATTACCCGCTGGTATTTTAAAAGACTATGGGCTCGGAATTAACTTTGCTATATTTCCCAAGAACTAAATTTATCCACTTACACTGAAGTGATCTAACAAGGAAAGCTACAGCATGCTGCTGTTTAGGATATCAAATTTAGAGTGGAATAGACCAAAACAGAATACATAATAACATAAAGCAAGTGAATACTTAGAAAGCTGCATGGCAATCCCAAGTTTTAAGAGCTACTGCAAGTGTTCAATATAGTGCATCTGCTTGTATTTTAAAATGTTGTTACAATTTAGTTATCTCAGTCAAAACATCTCACTATAGATGATCTAGGATACAGCTACATGCTAGATTATTCTGAATTCAGTTGGTCACAGTCGTTACGAGTCAACAGGAGGAAGTGCTGTGGAGACTGTTTTTGGCAAAATATTTAACAGCCAATGTAGGAAATGTTAATATCGGTACATGATCACTGTGTTGTTGACCACAGGACTTGCTGTAAATAATAAATTTTAAACTGATAGATATTTCAAATAACCTGCATAGCACTGTTCTGGGTAAGAAGCTCCCTTTAGTTTACACAAGTTACATTGAACCTTAAACTTCAGCAGAGTTGTGATGAGGACATGCAATGAAGGCACAGGACCATGAGCAATTCAGTCATTGCTAATTGACTGTGTCTATCATTCACAGTCTTCCAGTTTACTAATTTGTAAGTGAACTTAATGTTGGCTGCTGTTTCCAGAATATGGCTTTCGTGGTATTTTGCTGGTTTTTTGTTGTGCTTGTCAGTACCTTGCAAATATTCAGTTTAAAAAGCATACTTTGGAATTGAATTATTATTTGCAAGTAAATGTAAGTCAGTTTTTTTTCACATCTCCCATCTGCAATCTTAGCTGCAACCACTTTAAATAGCATGAGGTATATTATTTGTCTAAAGCATTCATTTCATGTAACTCAACCAAGCTTTCTTTCCATTGAGCCTGATTTCCCTTTGACATGGCCTCACATGTACTGAGAACCCAGGAATGGACACTTGGAGCAGATACAAGTTATATCCAACACCTAAGCACTAGGCGAAGAGAAATCTCAAACTCTCATCAGTTTGAACATGGATATTGACAGTGGCAATGTCTGAGGCAAAGTCATTTGGAGACCTTTTACTTTAAACACATTCAAGGAACTAGTTGAACAAGACCAAAATTGTGTTATCCCATTGTCTACAAAATAGATCCACACAGTACATATTTAATCTTGGATTTGTAAGTTGAACAAGAATTTGCTGAAGTGTGATCTGGTACAGGGGACGAATACAATTATTTTTTACCACTTACATTAAAGCAAAACATACCCTACTTCTCCCATTAAGCTTCTAGTTTTTTAATTCCATTTATTGCAAATCATTTTTGTTATTTTGAAAGAGCCATAGCTCATTAGCAAGTTATTTATGATTCCTTTTGGTTAATCAGGAATTACAGCGGGCGAAACTCGATTAATCAAGCTTTACACAAGTTTTCAAGGACAAAACATTGCTTTGATTTCGAATTATTCAACCCTTTTCTTCGTAGGTTTTACTTCTCAGCTCTCTTATCGTCGAACGAAAACATAATATCTGTCAACAACTATGTTGTTGGCCAGCGATACACTGATACACTTCACACACAAGGCGAGATATCTAAGAAGGATAGTGCCGAAGGTAGGTTCAATTCCGGCAAGTTAAGATCGAATTCGAAGAGACCAGAAACGTAAATAATTTATCTTTCAACCGTGAAGATTCGATGAACCGCGAAGCTTCGATTCCTAAAATCATCTGTTTAACACTGAAAATGGTGGCTTTGTAAATCGACCAGAAGTCATCTACAGCTATTACTTGGCGTGCGGAACATTTCATGTGGATATCATTCCAGATTTCTTTCAGCATCGGATGCGAGCGAACCTCCTATAAGTTATATTTCCACATCACCATCAGCGCGCGGAGATGTTTGCAGTTCAGCGATCAGATGAAAATGAGCTTCAGGGAAAATTTCTCCCGGCATGCTTTGCGAGTCGTGTCCAATGCCGCCTGAAATTAAACTTAAAGAACAATTTTGCATAAACGGTGAGAGGTCAGCTTTTATTACTCCTGTTGGGCTAAAAATAGACTTACAAATTGCGAGATACAAGGAGATACAAATTGCGTAGGTTGAACAACAGTCGAAGAAAAGCTGTTCATAACGAACAGGAAGACCTAACTAAAAACTTCGATCACAAACTTGTCAGATAAAAAAGCCCGACAATCGCTTAATTGTGAGCTACAGGAAGTTTTGACTGCCGGAAAATTATGCTCACATGATCACCGCTGTTTTTAGAACAGTGATTCGGTTTCTAACGGGAAGTCGTATTTCTAGAAACTGTAACACAATTGAAGAGTAAAATTTAAAAAATAACTCGAAATTCTTCTCTATGCTTTACATTACTAAAAGGCAGTAAGTGTTAGCTGAGATTTCGAGTATTTTCCACTATTCACAAGTATTTCGCTTCTATCTGCTGAACACTGTCGCCAGAAAGTCTGGCAATTTAGAAAACCCAGAGGCAATTTCACTTTTAATTGCTCGCTATTCCTCGCTTTCAAAAGGTTTCTGACAGTTTACAAATAAGAACCATTTCGTAAGTTCAATTTAAAGAATATCGAATAAGTCGAGAGAGACGAAAGCACAAACAGTCTAATTTTTCGATGTAATTAATTGGCTAAGTTCGTCATTTTAAAAATGTTCTTTCAAATGTAGGCTAATTTCTTTATAGTTTCGAGCTACTAAAAAGCGAAACTGGGACCTGGCGATGACGTAAGCACAAGGAAAAACAGCCCGATCAAATAAGTTCTTCCTCAAATAGCAAAACTTCAAGAAATAACCGTGACAGAAACGGCCTCCAAAACACCTTGCTTTTTATCAATAATGTAAAATGTGTGGCAGAAAAGGAAATTTTAATACGGGCGAGCCGAAAATTTGCATAAGTTCTAGACAGTTTACAATTAAAACGCGGCTCCGTTTGCATAGGACAGCTTACAGCGATTGGCTCGTCTTGAGGCCAGTTGTTTAAATATTAATGCATTTTGTGTCGGTTCTTCTCATAACTATTGTTTCACTTCTTTGTCCATCTGATTCATTGTGAATCAGCTGTCACCAACAGACGCGATGGGGTGTGGAGAATATTTACTTTGATATTAAAATACATTTTGCCGGGCGCTGGTGTTTCTTCGCCTCGTTCACCGTGCAGGTGTCGAAAAACATATTTTCAATGCCTTAATATCACTCGGTTGTAACCTGGGATCGCTCGAAAGCTAATTGGACTCTCGAGCACTGGAAAATTAAATTTAATTGTGGCGAGACGCCATGCGTTATTGTGTACATTTCAACGGTCAAATATCTACAGAAATTTACCTTCGGACCTTTCCGTCAAATATCCCGAAAACCAAGATCGCGAAATACTTCTCGTCAGTATGTCTCGCCTTGGCCTAAAAGAATGAGTTCCGAGGGATGTAGCGCTTTGAAACCTTCGCGTGCAGTGAAATATTCATCCTGAGACAAACCGCCATTTAATATGTTCACGACAATACAACTTTTGTTTCAGTTGGATTAATATTTTGTCTTTTGTGTTGAATTCTGTTCACCTTGACCTGACTAACAAATCTCAAACAGTTATCGTAAACAAACTTTAAAACAAACTGACGTTCATTACTCCTTCATTGCAATCAAAAAGGTATTAAAACAAGAAAAGAATATTTGGAAACAAAGCTTTGCAAGGGCCTACAAGTGACACCTCCACAAAATAATTGCCTCCGATTTACATTGCCCTTGATATTAACGAATTCTTTGTTTTTGAACTTAATGCAAAGTGCCCCCCACTATATGGACGTCGCATTGGCTATAAGTATGCAGTATAGCCCGCCTTTTGAGCGTATCTCGTAGTTGCTTCACAGTTTTCTTACGCTTTACAGAAGGAAGTACACGTGTTTATCTTTGCCTCTTTAAATCAGTAATGGTTGCCACAGACAACACTTTTCAAAATTCCCCGAATCTTCGCTGATAAAAAAAAAAAACATTTCCCTGGCCAAATAAATAGAAAATGTCAGATCTAGTAGCGGCTTGTAGTCTCCATTTACACCCGCCCTTTCCGCCCATTCATTATAACTGATACGTTTTCAACAAATTTTCCTTCCTCATAAGGAAAAATATCGTTGAGTTCACAGTGACTCCAATGTTTCTCCCAACCTTCAATGTTATTATACTCAGCCGAGTTAAATTATTTCAACCTCCTCTGACATGACTTCGAAATTTCGATTTTCCTTGAATCAAAATAAAATTCCCTGACTTTTCCCTGACCCTTGAAGAATTTTTTTCTCCGAGCATTTCCTGACAACCGTGTCAGTAAATTTTTAAAGTGGCTACGCAGCTATACGCTGTCTGTAAATATGAAAATTAGTGAAAGCGTGCCTATCCACCTGGCAACCGTTGTCAGGAACACTTTTAAACTGTTCAAGCATTCTGTAGGATAGGCCAAACTCTTTTGCATCGTATTATAGTGATCTGCTTTACGCACCTATACTGCCATTTGCATGCCTATCATTCCACAAGCTCTCTGGATTTCAATTCTCACAAGGCTCGTACTCTTTATCGGACTAAAAATTCAAGGATTTTTCAAGGACATTCCAGGAAACAATAGTCCAATTTTTAAAGGACTCCATCGATCGAAGGTTCAAGGTTAGGGAAACCTGTCTATCTTATTTTACTTCTTCCACTACGTGGGCAATTCTTTCTTTACGTTCTTTGGCAGCTTGTTCTTTTTCCGTCTAATTTCAAGGTTTTTTCAAGGACCTAATGTACCTCATAGGACTTTTCAGGTCTTGAATTTTCATTTTCAAATTCAAGGAGTTTCAAGGTGCGTGCAAACCATGAAGTCAATATTGCTCAAAATGCCTTGGTGTGTCTTTTGCTTTATTTATTGACATATTACGTTATTGGTTGCCTGGTTCCTCTAGTTCCTACAAATATTCGAGGTGTCCATGCTCTAATTTAATAATTTAAGTTCTTTTGCCCTTCAAACGTAAACTATTTTCAACAGAACAGGTTGTTTTGTGGTTGCTGTCTGCGACTTATCGAGACAAATTGACTTTGAAAGTTACAGGAACCTTTTTCGTGCAACGGTTAGCTTGCTGTTAAGAAAACACCGCGCGCCATTTTAAGGTTTACCACACTTAATAATTTCTTATGCGACTTCTGCCTCGTAATGAAGTCTCCAGATCAGAAAAATTTCCCCTATCACGTGATCACCTGTAAATTTCCCAGCCTCCGACGAGGGGGAGGGGGGCGCGGGGGTGTTAGTGAGTGTACAGCACACCACCATATCTTTTTCCCGCGTTTTTATGGTAACCTAGCAACTGCTAAGGTAGTGGGCTCGTAACCGATCACGGCGAAGATTTTGCCTTCTCAGCTATTGACCAACAAAGACGAGCCAATAATGATATAAAATCATATTGAATAAGAAAAACCTCATTTGTATCAAGTTTCAACGCACATTTACATAATACATACGACTAGAAAACTAGTTTCGTCTTCGACGCCATCGGTTGACCTTTGTGAATTTTCCTGCACCTTAACTATATGCGTATGAAACCCATGCAAAACTCGCGCAATCTGTTCTAGCCAATCACAATGAAGATTTTGCCTGTTTAGCCAATCAGCTGCAAAAGACGGACAGCCGTCATTTGGATTCCGCTGTTTTTCCCGCGCTTCGTCACTAAAGTTAGCCCGTGGGACAAACTTAAACTGTGGAATAATCTTATGCGACGCAATGAATCGAAAATGCGATTAAAAAATTAAAACAAACAAAAAACCAAACAAACAGGGACTTACCCTTTGTCCAAGCTGACACGAGCTTCCGAAATCCACGATCTTGATAGCGCTTCTCTTTGGATTACACAATAAAATGTTTTCTGGCTTCAAATCACAATGGATTATATTGAGTTCCGGAGTGGATAGGTACAGCAAAGCCGTGCACATTTGTTGAGCAAATTTCCTGGTCAGATTCAGCGAAACTCCTCTAAAGTTCGTGTTTCGAAGCAAGTCGTACAAGTTGTACGATAAAAGTTCAAAGACTAAACACAAATGATTCCTGTACATGAAGTGTCTCTTGAGTCGCACTGTTGAGAGAACGCAACAAAGAAAGACATGTCAAGAGCCGGATAGGAAGTTTTTTCGTCCTTTGTTATCTAGTTTCGTCTCAAAATGTTAACGGGAAGAAACTGCGAACACGAAAGTGTTTATGGTTCTGGCAGAAATTCAGAAATCGCAATCTTATGGATTAAGACTTCAATCCATGAAAAGAGCGTTTAAAAGACATCGAAGAGTTGAGGAATCCCAGTTTGGACGAGAGCTGGCATCTGCCTGTCAAACAAATGAACGGGTTGAAATTCTACATCAGCACACGAACTCCCAGCTTTGTAATTCAGATTTGACTTTTCAACGAAATTCGCGTCCATACTGAAGAAAATCCACTTCAAATCATTTCCTAATGCATCCATCCCTGTTGGTTGCCAAGCACTGAGGGCCTCCCGGGGGTTTTGTGGAACAAGGAATCATGATCACTTATTTCCAGGTAGCAAGTGGTATTTTAGGGATTAGTGTGAGGGAACAAGGGATATTCCTACTATTAAGGGAAACTTTGACCAAAAAATTAAGGGAACAATGGAATTTATTAATGGGGAACAAGGGAGAAAAAGTGAAGTTTCCAAGGGATCAAGGGAACACCCCCCGCCCCCGGGAGGTCCTCACCACTTGACAATCAACAGAAATCGATGCAAAAGGAAGTGATTTGAAGACACTGAGTCTGTTACTATCTACATGTAAGTTAGGCCCAAGTCAAACATCAAACTTCACATGAGACAAACTAAACTGAGCGAATTAAGTTCATGATAAGTTCAAGGTTTGACTCAGCTGAGTTCGTCCGACTGAATTTAGATCGACCAACACTTTTTACCCGCATGCTTCACACGGATAGAAAATTCGAATTAAGTTCGACGTTTGACCCAACGGTCGAGCTTTACCCGTTTAGATCGAATCAAATTGCAATTTAGCTCGTCTCATGTGGAGTTCGACGTTTGACCTGGGCCTTAAGTATGGAGCAGTGAATTCTTACCGATGTAGTATTTTCCCTCTGGGTCATGCGTGTTCATAAGCTCCAGCAAGCGAACTTCAATCTGTGCTTGGTTCAAGAACGGCTTTTTGTTTTTGATGATTTTTATGGCGATGTATTCTTTTTCTTGATGATCGTAAGCTTTGCAAACCTAGAAAAAAATAATAAATGTAGAGTTAACAGAGTCGTGTTTTGACTACAACTATTAAACATCTGTTGTAAGGGACCTTCCAAAAAAAGGACACTACATTGTAAAAAATTTCTCCGATTACGCGCTCCGATTACGCGCGCAAGCAGTATTTGATGCTGCAAAATTTTGTCTCCGAGAAGTAAAAATGTCTCTGAATTTGTCTTCAGAACCAACATTAGGAAACGATGTTTCACATTAGTGCTTCTTCTTTCCCAACAAATGTCGAGAAAAATGCGTGGTGAGTACTGGCTTACTGAGTAGTGAGTACTGAATAAGAAACATATCAAAACCATTTGTATGCGCGACTTTAATTACATTTTTCTTGAGGAGCGGTTTTGGAATTCTGCAACCCAGTTTAATTTTCTTTGGTTTCACATTACCATAATAGAAATTTGTCGAAGGAAAGAAATAGATATCAAACAAAATTTCAAACTAAAAGAAATTTAAGCTACAATATATACATGAGCAAAGGAGTCGACCGTTCTCTTCAAAATCAAAACATTTTACAGTTCGCGCCATAAGCGGTGAGCTAAATTTCATTTGTCCACAAACGTGACAGAAAAATTTTCCAAAACAAATAAGAAAACTAGAATTTACGGATAACTCGCGTAAGTAGAGTTAAGTTGAGGGCAATTTTACTTCCTTTTTTCTACCAAAAATTTAACGGCTAATAAACGATATGAATCTTTATCACTGTATTTTGAAAAAATAATTGCTTATTTAACATTTGAAGAAATTAGTTCTCTCAACTTCACATCTAACTGTGACTTTTTTTAATTTTTCGCATGCCGTTTCCACGAAACATAGCGATAAATTACCCGGCTTAGTTATCTCATGCGCATAACTCGTCTAAGATCACTAAAACTGCTTTCAATTTCTATCTGTTTGAAAAGACGCAACAAACACATTTATGTAAAATTTTAGACGATCTATTCGTCTAAGTAAACTTTACTCATTTGTTTTTTCCTCTTAAGTGACGGAAAAGCAGACAATATTATCTGACGAGCAAAATCGTAATCGGCCTGTGTTCACATTTTGGATGAGTTTTTTCTAGTAAGAAAATGACCAATTTAGAATGAAATTAGTTTTCACAGTTTAAAAACCGGACTGGCCGAACTTTTTGAGTATGCAGAGAAACGACAATTTGGGCTGAAAGAAACGAAAGGCCACACCAACAATTCACTACATTGAATTTCCTTCTGTTGACAGTTATTTAGATTGTTTGAGGCAAATTAATCTGGTTTGAAAAATAGAAAAAAAAAAAACGTTTCAAAGATGGCAAAACCAACATGCACATTCATGGACCAAACTTTTGTAAGCTGTGGCTAAAATATTTTTCAGACTCGCTGAAACAACGAGTCAGAAATTTTTAAAAAATATAAAAATTAGTAAGTGTCTTGGTATCAGGATTTAAACACTGGAAAACCAAAATCGCAAGAAACAGATTTAAAGAAATATTAAATTTTTCAGTACATGCAACATCAATCCAAGTGTAAAACAGATTTTGTGTTTGGTTAAAAATTTGGACTCAAATAATTTATATCCAACTGACCAAATTCAACAAAAGCACTGATAATTTAGGGAGACAATAATGTAATTCAAAAAAGTTAAACCACCAAACCATAAATAACATTTCAACACAAAACATAAAATTAGCCACATTGCATGTCAAGTGTTATCCTAACTTGTGGCTCTAACCTATGTTAAAAAAGTAAAAAACCTTAAAATATGGATAAAATGACTGAATCACAAAGCAATAATGGTCTTACTTCAGCTAGAAGTTATAAAAGTGGACATCAACACAACACTTTTAGATAGTTCCTTGAATATTTTAACAAATTTTGCTCTCATTGCTTTCAAATCTGCAGGGAAAACCCCACAGCTTTGCAAATTTGCATAACATGAATATCATGCAGCATACAATGAATTTTAATTTAGCAATATTTTATTGTAAAAGCATGAAATTTGACAGTATATCAATAGGCAATTAACAGGACTATAAAATTAATCATTTTTAATATACTTTGTGCCACTTGCAACAAGAAGTAAGCGATTATTTCACGTTTAAGCCCCCTCTCTGATCAAGAAGCAATTTCTCATAGCCATACAAATCAATCTACTGTAAATATTCTAGTACAAAATATTAACAAAAAATACTTAAATATATTAAAATAAATATCCGCGCGTCAATTATGTTGAATTCGGCAAAAACAAATACTCAAAGCCTTTGTGCGAGGAAAAAATGTTATTATGTAATTTGTTCTAACAATTTTTGTAACTAAAAGTAGATATTTATACCTGACCGAAGGATCCCTTGCCTATTAATGACTCGATCTCGTAACGATCAAACCACTTTTCCCCTGTTTTGATGACATAGTCAAAATTCTCGTCGTCATATCCATCGTTGTACAATCGCCGCTCTTTTTTGTGCCCTCCTTCTTCGTTTTTCTCCAGCTCCTTTCGTTTCTTTTTCTTAGCGTAGTACACCTACAAATAAACATTAAGCATTAGTCAATAAATAATACAAATTATTTTGAAGAATTGTTTTGTTTTTCTGTGCAGTCCTAAAGTCACTAAAGATAAAGGTTCAGGTTAACATTCAAGCAACTGTCAGATTATTGTTATTATTATTATTATTTTTTTTTTTTGGATAAACCCAATATCTATAAAAAGTAAACAGTAAATCAAAGTAACTAATGCAAAGCAATATTTATTAACTGCTATCCAAGATTTATCCCTATGTAATAAAATTGAAATTTTGCAGACTTTGTAATCAAAATTTACAGATAAGGCTACTAAAACCAGCACATAGAAACTATTTCAAAGACATACAACAAAAATTGAATTGGAACCTCTTTCTCCTCTTGTGTTTTGTCATTAGAAAATTCCCTTAATTTTATTGACACAAAGAAAAAAACCTCTTCTTTATCTATGCTTAAAAAAGCCTTACACTAAGATTGGCAAAAATGAGAAAATTATTAAGAAAAAACATTATTCATGGTTGAGTCACAACGAACTTCCTTGTTGATATCAATATCCCAGGGATAGAATATCGTGTTTTGGGTCTGTAAGTTGCTCATTATTTAGTTTCAATTGCATGATCCTCTGGGATGTATGGAAGGAAAAAAAGGCTGGTTAAATAACCAAGCCAGCTTTTATGGCCTACAATGGCCTACATGCACCATCAAAAGTACCCAGTTCATTGTTTACTGGTAAAATTTCACCTGGAGATATGATTTCTTTTAGATGATGAAGTTACATTGTAACCTGAGGCCAGCTCTTAATGTTCATCTACTTGTGTACCTACTGCCTTATATCCCGTTTGAACTAAGCAGGATGATATCACTTCCTGTTGATGTGTTACAGCTGTGAACAATGTATTTTGTTTAATGACAGCACAGCACTGCATAAGATCAAATCAGACATGTTTAAAACAGGAAACAGCAAAATGATGAAATGGCAAGATGGGTAAGAGTCAATGTGGGATACAGGTTTCTGTAAGGGTTGACCCTTAGTTATGAGAACTAAGCACTCTTGAGTCAGTGATATTTAGGCTAACCCAAGTGTAAATGTAGTGCCATTTTGTGCTTTAAGCACCCCTAGTTTTAGGTCTACCTCGTTAATGTGCTTGTAGGTTTTGATCAAGTCCACACTGAGTTTTCTAAGGGGTGCAGAGCTTGGGTCGCGGAACGTTGTCGGGATCTTGCTGTAGAAGTTTTGAACTCCAGCGAAATCCACCTCATCTGCCTGATGGTCTTCTGTTTTTCCAGCAATGTAATTCATGTCAGAAGCTAATAACTTGGACACTGATGCCTGATCTCCATTGCTGCCTTTCAAATGAAAACAACAAATGTGCATGATGATGTAACCTAAGTTATTGGTACAAAATCTTACCTCTTGCACAAATTGCATCACATGTTAAAGCTCTACAAACTGTACCATTGCCACTTGAGAAAGTTTTGACTATTTTTTGACAACTTTTGCAAGCTGTTATTTGAATGAACCAAACAAAACATGTAAACTGCTGAGTCTGGATATGTTAAATTGATGTCAAATTCACCAGTCACTCTTCTGGGAATTTCAAAAGTCTCATCCTGTGAACATTTGAAACCAGTGAAAAATTGTTGCAGTTTGATCAGCCATCTTACTTAGAATAATCAGAAGTTGTCAAAAAGGTGTCAAGAACTAATCAAAACTTTCCTAGGTGGCAATGGTAAGGCACACAGCACTGTAAATGAGCAAAACTTGAAGCAATTTATATAACTGGCCAACTTAACATTTATAAACACTACTCTGCTATTACAATTAAATTCCCTGCAGGGGACACTTCATGAAAGTAAACAAAAGAACTCACCTCTGTCAGAAGTTGCACCCCCTAATGAAATGTCCATCACCTATTGCTTGACATCCTTGCTGCAAAAAAAGAAAAAGAAACCTTGAACTGCATCCATGTGATTCTACAAACACATTAGCTAACATATAAATAGAAAATAACATCTACCAGTGGTGCTTCTATTCAAGAGAATGTTTGCTGAAATTACCTAAACTTGAGTTATTCACACCTCATTAGTTTCAGTCTGTAGTTTTCATGTAACGAAATGTTGTATTTGCATCAACTGAAGGTCTTTCAGTCATTGTCCACACAAGTGCTAAAGAAATGATAATCACGTGATCAATTTTTGAGTTATTTTTTTGTAAAAAAAATACCTCTTAGTTGGCGCGTCGGGTATGTTATGGACGGGTCAATGGGTGAGTGAGTGAGTGAGTGAGTGAGTGAGTGAGAGAGGTATGTATGTCACACCAATCAGATTGGATCTACTATGAACAGCCAATCAAATTTCTTGTTGTAAAGGTAAATGGTTCGTGAGAAACACAAGGTATGTATAAACACAAGGACTTTGGTAATTGAAAAATAAAGAGTGACGTGTATGTTGCCGGTTTGTGATTTTTAGTCCGGTTTGGAGGGGAGTGTGACAGTTACATACGTACATTGGGTTGTTTTAGAGTGCATAATTTTCAGCGTAATGGTGGCTAGTTATGAACGAGATGAGTCTTGAGTTTTGAAGCAGTTCATGAGTAGTAGGCAAATGGCACGAGTTATTTTTATTTTTAATTACAAAGGGTAACTTGATACTTTTGTTTTTCACAAGGAGTTAATTCAATTAGAGGTCATGAATCGTCGGTTCTAGTTCTTAGGACATGTTTTAGAGGAGACGAGACTATTTAGATTTGAAGCAGTTCTAACGTTTACAATAGTAAGTGCAGGTAACGATTGTTTTGTTCTTGTTGCATGCAAATATAACGAGATATTTTTATTTTTTAGTTACAATGGGTAATTTGACACTCTTTTTTTTCACAAGGTAGTAAATTCAATTAGAGCTGACGAATCGTCGCGACTTGTTCCCACGAGATGTTTGCTATTTTTAGTTACAAATGGTAACTCGACACTTTTGTTTTTTATATGGGAGTAAATTCAATTAGAGCTTACAAGTTATCGGCTATTGTTCCCAGGATATTAAACAAAAAAGAAGCTTTCCTTTCTAGAGTGTTTTTACGTCTCTGCAGTAGCAGTTTAATATTTTTATTTGATGGGCATTTTATGACATTCTTTCCAGTCCGCTATTTTTAAAGGTAAAAAGTATGAAAACTGTTCAAATGTTCTTTGAAGACTGTGTGGCACCAAGTTAAAGTGCAATTTAATTAAATCAGACTTTCAACGTGTCAGAGAGATTTTTTCTCTTTCTTTAAATTTTCGGTGAAGTAGTGTTGTTGCGTTGTGTTGTGTAAAAAGGGTAAACTTACTACTCGTATAAAATGCAAAAGTTCTCTTAACTTAAGTATTTTTGAGCAAAAATTCCTCTTGGGGGCTGGAAGGCTTCCCAAGGGGGTACTCCCAGAAAAATTGGTTGGGGGTGTGCGGCCCGCTTCCCAAAACCCTTACCCTGTTTATGACCAAAATCTGCGATATTCCTTACCCTATTTATGACCTGACCAAAAATTCGAAACCCTATTTACGACCTGACCCTCAAATCAAAACCCTGTTTCAGACCTGCGTTATAATTAGCTCCCTAGTTCAAACCAATGTTAAATTACCGCAAACACATAAATTTGTGAAGGGCTTTTGTTGATTTTCTTTTCGATAATCATGAAAAAGTGGCTTCTTCTTAAAGCATACCCATATCAAGGCTAGAGTGCAAAAACCGTACCCTATTTATGACCAAAATGGCCAAAATCAGCTCAAATCGATACCCTATTTATGACCAAAACGGCTGAAAAACCATACCCTTCGGTGCCGTACAGACCTATATAGTCCATATCAGATCACGTAGTCCTTCCCCGGGGAAGGGCTACGTGATCGATGAGTGAGGGAGTTATGCATATGCGCGTGTCAGACCAATCGCAGTGTGGGTTGTATCAAAGAACGAATAAAATTGCCTGTTAGAAAATAAGATGGTATCTACATTAATCTGGAGACGTGTCAGATTACTGTAGTTTGTTCAGTCAAACATTTTATGGCTTACTATTTAGTTATCTTACCATTACCGATGTAACATCGTATGTACATCATAAACTCGCAGTTTCTTTCTTGCTGTACATCGCAACCAAAAACACTTGTCAAATCAACCAAATCATTACTGTAAACAGTTCCATGAATGCTCCTATCTCCGAGACTTATAGTTCACAAAAAAATAACTCTTGCACGCCTTGCGTGCCTATGTTTTTAAAAATGTCCTGGTGCATGAAGAGGGCATAATTTTAGACACAAGTCTGATTGTGGCATTTTGTATTAAAGAAACATAGAGCATCTCTACAAAGCTGACACAAAAACAAGGGGAAATTTGGGAGAAACTGAATGTAAAGCCACAGCACAGGGGTTACATCATAATTATGTACTTTTGAAAATTCGCAAACTTTCTCTTGTGTTAGCATCAAGCTATGTTAACAGGACATGGGCACCATATGCGAGTCATAACCATACACGAATGTTTACGTAGCATATTTCATTCAGTGCAAGATCAGTCAACGAGGGAATCAGAAATATTGAAAACATGATCACACTTTCCTGAGTCATACACAGGAACTATTGATGCATGAAGACTAGAGGGCATAATTTTGTAGGCCAAAATTTCAATACACAACTTGTTTCATTTGGTAACAATGGATGCTCCCATTGATTTTCAACAGGTGAATTAAATTGGGAACTGGTCCTTGAAACACAAAAGAAAGAGCACTTGTGTTGTCAAATGAACATCTTAACTAAATTAACAAAGCGTAGCAAAAATGTTTTCCTTGGGATGGGGTGGGAGTGGGGGAAGGGGGGGTGGGGAAGAGATGTTAACCTTAACACCCATTTGAGTTGCGCACTAATGAAGTGCATATGGAGAGTTTTTAATTTGACACCACATTGTTCCCAGGCAAATATAGGAAATACAAGTATTAGAGAATAAGAGGGGAGAATTTTAAACTTGATCTAATGACAGAAACATTCTTAATATGTAAGTCTCATTTCAAAAGCCAAAAAATAAAAAAAATAAAATAACTTGTTCAAAAACAGAAGTAGTATCTGGGAAGAGAGGCTTGCATCACCTTCTTCACCTCAAAAGCATGTACACCTATCACAAATAAAGTACAAAACCAATGTTGTTTTCCGATTAGAAGCACAACAAGTAAATATTGGTATTTACCACGCTTTGATGACAGAACATCATCACAGTCACACTTTGGTTAAAAAAGGTGCACAAAAGATGTACTTGAGGAATAAACTTGGCCTCAATTTTTTCTGCAAGTAATAACTTACTACTGAGTTTAATTCAAAGCCCTTATTGCATGCAGCCCATATGCAACAAAAAAAGTGTTATATTTGCAATCAAAATGACAGATTTTTAGGATTAAAAAGAAAATTCAACCAGCTACACAAATGAATAATAGAAGTCTTTTGAAAATCAGTATTTAGTAGAATGTTATACAATTATAAAAGTTCATTGTAAAAAAAAGTCATCTGCATCTAAGAGTGTTACTATGAATATATCACATGCAATGCAAGATCTATGGAAATCAATTCAAAGGATAAAGGAATACATTTTACAAGATATTGAAGCAAAGAAGTTTTCATCTTCCATGACACACCTTAAGTGAAAAGGATTACTATGACATAAATTTTAATGTCGCAACCATGAATGAAATGTTAAACATTCATGAAAAACTACCTCTTATACGCTGAAGAGGAGACTCCCATGATGAAGTTTCTGTGGAATAGAGTTCTTTCAGTTGCTGCAACAAGAGTTTGTTCCCTTATAGACTTTTTCAGCTGCACCTCTGGAGGGCAGCTACACGACTTTATGCACACACGACCTTTCAGGATATCAACCACAAGAATTACTACTGTTTAATAGTGATGAAATTTTAACTTCTCTGTGGTATTTACACAGTCATGAAACTGTTGAACTTGCTGCAGATTAAGGAAAAGCACATCTAAAAACACATCAACAATGTTTGATTGAAATTGGGAAAACCTACGACACATTTTTGATGAAAATTTCAGGGAAAAGAACCTTATTTCACAAGTGTGCATCAGTTTAAGCCATTGTTGTGCTGTGACCAACAAGTGACTGAGAAATATTAATTATAAATCAAGATTTTTTAACCAATGGCTGTTAATTTACTTCAAACAAAATTAATACACACATAACTACTAATTGCATTGCTCCAGAATCTGCAGTTTTCTTTTTCCTTTTGGTAAAAAAGCTACAAGTCATTTGCAAGCTATTTGTTTTAATCAAAATGGCAACAAGTGGTTTTAAATTCGGCATCTAGTGTCATCACAAAACGTGTTACATGACATTTTGTTCAAGAGAAATTTTGGACCTTGATGAAAAAACTGCTGTTCTTCATAAATAATCAACTAAGATGTATAAAATCTCTTTTACCTGCTGTCAAGACTGCCAAAAGGGAACAAAAGCAATAAAAAATGACAATGAAATGGGTCTTAATAAAAAGATGCAAATGTGAATGTTCTGCTTATTACTACTGTTTGCCCTTCAAGATCCAATCAGACCATCTTTCCTTCAATAATAATTGTAACAATCAGCACATGTTCAAGAATGCACCTACTTATTCAACACACAAGCTAGCTGTATTTTACAAATTAAAGCAAGTCACATTTGAATAGGCAGTTTCTAACCTCTCAGTTGAGAATAGAAGGCTTCAAAAAGGAACAAGAAATCTTGCCTCAGTTACCAGCAGAAATACGCATCATTGACTCTTCTTATGATCCTCTAAATGGCAAAAATTATGCAAAGCATGATAACCAACCAGCCACAAAGTAGTAAACATTGTTTTTGGATGACCATGTTTTTATTTCACTAGTCATGTTGGCTACTTCATCAAGAAGTGGTGCAAAACATTTGAAATGTACAGATACTGTCACTACAATTCAAAATTTTCAACCTCTCCTTTCTGCTACGGACACACATAACTAAAAACTGTATAATATCTGATTTTTGAGGAATGTGCCTCCACTTTCTTTCAATGTTTTCAATTCCATTATTTGTTTGGTTTGCCAGCACATTTAGTGACGAAGTACAAAACAAGAAATAAACTGAAAAAAAATGAAATCTGCTGATAGAAAAAGTGACAAGAAAGTTAACAATAAATCATGAGGTTTAGATCATATAATCAAGCTTCCTTTATGGAATATATTTACAGATTTTCAGTTCTAAAATTTTGTGAGGGGTGCAATCTTCCAGAGAAAACTACTGTCAGCTGTTAAAAGGGAGGATCTACCAGATGGCTACTGGGTATTCATAGGGTGGATAATTTTCTCCACCAGACAAATAACTACCAGTAGATAACAATTATGGTCAACAAAATCAATTGCGCAACCCACAGGAAAGTGATTTAACCATGTGATTTCAATACGTACCCTATAAAAAATCAAGTCCTAAAGATCAGTGTTTGACGAAAATAGAGCACTAATGAAATCAGAAATAGACACTGTAGTGTTGTGCTAACTCCACACGCAAAGAAAGTGTAAGGAGCCAATCATATATTAGGAATTGTTTGGGAATAATGTATGCCTGTTGTGTTAAACCAACATGTAACAGTCAATTCGAGTGCATTAAAGTACAGGTTTGATATTTTTTCACCGCGACTCTAAAGACACAAAACCTGGTTGCAGTAGAAATGCTCATAAGAGGGACTGATACTTAAAGACATATTTCTCCTACACTGTATCCATTGTCACTTAAGGATGCTTGCAAGTGTGACCATTACTACAGTGACTGTAATCGATATATATATTTTTTGTAAATATTATAAACTACAAAAATCCATATCATTTCTACTGGTCTTTAGAGAAGTGAGGGAAAAAATCATTTATTACGTCTGTCTGATACGGCCAGTAAGAAATGTAGACAACGTAAATAGATTTCAATTTTTTTTCAACATAACAAGAAGCAGATTCATTTCAAAATAATGGCAAAAACCTTTACCTTTGTAACAATCTAGTCCTAAAGTGACTATTTTGCCTGGTTGAAATATTCCGATTTAAATAAAATGATACCATATTTATACTTAGTTGAGTTGAATTATTTTGAAAAACAATTTTATTAAACATATCAAATGTCATTTAATATAAAACAACCTCTTCTATAAATCATTTTAGACTTGCTTAATATTGTGAACTACCATTATTATTTTTGAGGTTAACATGATTTGCACTAGAGTGATGTAAAAATTGCAATAATAAGATCTCTATTAATTCCAATTATTTGCACAGTTTCAAAACCAAAACATTAATTTAAAAGACTATTCTCATATATTTATAACTATAGTATTTCATAACATTCCACTTAAAAAAACAAGTCTATATAAATATCTTTTGCCCAAGACATAGTTATCATGTCCACTACATGCATTCACAATATCAAAATTGAAGTACAAGACGCTATTTTTATTGTGAAGCCATTTGGCTTGTGATATTAGGCATGCATGCACCAGTTGACAAAATTATGGCTTCCATTTGAAGGCATTTGCTCATAGATTTTCATAGCCTGATAATATTTTTATTGTTAAATAACCAGAAGGCAAAGCTTGGATTAAAACAACTAATGTTTACATTACACTGGAAAATGAAAACTCCACTTGACTTCTTTTGTGCTAGGTTTTACATTGAAACACTGGCATGCATAAATATATATGTGATGTAATGTTGATCTGGGAATGACATTTAACCTTTTGCCTTATGCAGTTGTTTTATCATTACCTCAGGCAGTGAATATAATTCTGAGACTACACATCGAGTGGGAATCAACCAAACACTAGGAACAAACCAAAACATTCTCCATTTGGGATCCACAATCGACAACGTAACAGACCACGATAAGCTTATTAATGGACCGTGTAATTTCCAATCGTTCGCTTGAAAAACGTGCGGAATGGATTGCAGAATATATCATTAAGTGTACATATTAATATTTTCTAAAATTGCTACAAGTTATGGACAATGTAATAAGTTTATAAAATCACCTGCATGTCTACCCTGTCACTCACAGTAAATACTCTCACGCTAGCTAACACGCTCTCATTTTTTTTCGCATCGAAATGTCAGAGGTGAACGGCCCGGCAAGACGGACTCTCCAATGCAACAATATGGTCAAAAAATCTGTTTTATAAAGAAGCTTTATTTGACTTTATAAAGTGTTGCAGTTTAATAACATTGAGGAAAACTGTATTGAAGTTCGACGGACGTTTTCGTTTTCGCCTTATTCGGACGAGTGAAGTCTGATACAGTAACAAACATTAAGCCAACAGCGAACCGTCGGCCTTCAGATCCATGGCCTCCCTGTTAGCTTTTGCTTACTTTCTAAGAACGACCACAGAACTGTAGACCAATATACCGGCACAAATTATCTTTCACACTAACGAAGTTGGAATTTTTCTCTAATCAACTAAAATGGATTTGTGAGCTAATCTTCAGCCAATACCGGTCTCAGACAGGAAATATCTAGGCAGACAAGCGAACGAGAAGGAAAATTCAAATGAATGAAAATATAAACATGGCGGGCCAACATCGGCCGTCAGCGCGGAACGAAGCTCAACAGAACACAGCAACTATTCCCCATCGTATTTTAGGCTAAAATTTCACAGAAACCGAAAACATAACGCCAGACGTAACTTTCCAGATTTAAATCGCCCTTGCGATGCAAACTGATTATTATTTAAGTTTATGTGTCGGAAGGCCGCCAACAATTCAACGCTTTCGCACCCAGCGAACTAGTTGCGCAACGACTGTATGTCCTCGGCTCTATCGATTTGAAATCTTACTTTTTCAGCCACATTTGAATCGCAAAATCTTAAAAAAGTATCAAAGAAAATGGATGTATTAACAATTAAACGCACAGAAACTGACAAGACCGACAACAACACTATATTTTTCTTTCAGGCGATCTATCGGCGACACCACATCAACGAAACAGTACGTCAAGATCTTTATAGGCTTACTGTAAGTGGGAAACTCTCCTATCGGAACGGCAACGAAAGCAAGATATGTTTTGTAAAAGGTTTTAAGGGAATAAATTTAACTTTTTCCTAGCAATGTCTGCAGTTGCGGCGTAAAACGGAACCTTGAGTTTCCCTCGACGTCAAGGCTTCGTTCGAGAACGCAATTTTCGCAGCTGACACCGACGTAGATGAAAATCCCGCGCTTGCAGTGTTGGTAAATTAAAGATAGATTCTTACAAGCTCCACGGGTATCCCTTTCCAATAAACCATAACCTTTCATATTAGAAACATATATAACGTTATAAACTTTGCAAACAGTGCGCACAATGCGATTTCCAGAGCTCCTGTCATTGGATTCGCTCATTAACATTTCAGCAAAAATAAACCACAAGGGTGTTTTGACAGTATTCGGAACTTCGGAAGCACCTTGGGTTCAGAGAGAGATGTTTCACATCATATGACCGGTATACGAATACTTCAACCCTTTGGTTTATCTTTACTAAGTTTCCGAGCGATCTGGAGCCCGAGCAGACGAGATAGACCGCCAAATTCAAAAACTTCCCGAAGAGAAAGGCCTTCGAGAAAAATATTTTCATATCTTCCATCTATGCACTTACCCGTGGATTTTAACGATCACCCTTCGTTTCTTTGTTATCCAGGATTTCAAAAATATCCATTCCGGTTGATTAACACCACAAGCAAAGGGCAAACACTCCGGTGATCTCCAGCAAATTGTCTTTCACCAAAATTTCCTTCTTCCAAAAACAAAAATCGCGCGCTGAATCAGCAATCACGCTGTTGATGAACAAATCGAACCGCTCCCCAACAATTAGAACTTTTCCAGTCCTTTTCACACATCAATTATTAAGCTCCTGAGTCGTCCAAGCAAAGATTTTCAACCAAGTTCTGCACTGAAACCGAAGTTCCATAAGGTGATCGGTTGCTCGGCGTTAAAAAATTCGAAATTCGAACGAAATATTGCCCGATAAAACCGTTGAAAGGATGACGGTCGTGACAAAACCGATGACGCGACGCACTGTTGCTATGACGATGTCAATTACAAAAACCTGGTGTTATAAGAATTTGAAGTTCAATCAATAGCAAAGAATTCTCGGAAAAAGAGCGAGAAAACCGCGAAAACCCGACTTAGTGTTTCACTTTTCCTACCAGGAAACGTCGATTTTTCTGCTGTTCTACTTCAAAAAGGCAAACATTACAATATATTTGAGGGTTTCATAAAGACGGGAAGGGAAGACTGCTTGAATTAAAACATTGAACAGTGTTAAAAGTGGTAGATTTATACTTCTGGATGCTTCGGGATTGATCAAGTTCATTCAAAATGGTGTGAAAGACGTACCTTGATATTAAATATAAATATTTTTCCTACGTGCAAAGAATATCTGAGTGGTTTAATAAGTTTGACAAGGTTTTGACAAGATAGACAGAATTTTCATTGCCATTTATTTGCGTGACTGAGTGTATATGGCAAAACTTCGAAGTTTTTCTCAGTGGTGACGTAATTGCCCAGGAACTCTATTTTTTTTTTTTCATTATTATTTTTTGATCGTTCCAGGACTGAAGCTATCTTATCACAAAATAAATTCGACCACACAGCCAGTACTGTTTTTAATTCCAGCATTTACTGAATCTCTGTCATGCGATTTTCGAGACTATGAATAAACGCGAAAAAAATGAACATTTCAAAGCTAAGAACACTTCGACTTTTTAATACAGGTGCAAGCTTTCACATTATTATGCTTCGTGTCTGTTTAAACAACGGTTTATTTTAGTCTGTGAAAAAAAAGTCCGACTTTGTTTTAGAAATAGAGTCAGTACAGTGCAGTCTTTTTTTTGTTTGTTTTGTTTTGTTTTGTTTTGTTTTGTTTTGTCAGTTTGTCAGTGTTTTTACATGAGCTAGTTGCTTGTTTCCGATGGAATAATCGTACGAGAATTTTGTTGAAGTAAAACGTCGATGGCTATTAAGTTGACATGGGAACTAAAAATAAACCGGAATTATTAAGGTCCATCGCATTTCTTTCACAAACATTAGTAAACATTTTTACTTTTCTCAGTTGTTACTAAGCAGTTCGCCTCCGTTCTGACGCCCACTTTTTCGTTTAATTTACTTTTAACTCTGTGAGGGAAGTGGACGTATAAACGAAATATCTTCCATTAAAATAGCTCTATTCCCAATAAGCTTATGAATAACTTAGTTTAATTATAGCCTTCTGCCGTAAATGTAAGTGGGCGAATCATCAAAGTTGTTGGTAAAGAAAAAGCGGGTATCAAGTAGCCCCGACTTACGACATTCACCGGTCTAAGAGCTATATATGCTCCAAAGGGAGAGCAATGTAAGTGGAATGGACTAGAAATACATGGGGAAACTGGAAGGTATTTTAAGAAATTTGCGCAAAAGACCAACGAAGAAATAGAGCGACAGTCGAAGAGCTGTTGAGGCCATAAAAACGAAAAAAAAAAACATTTTTCGTCTCAAAGGTCGTCAAATTTATGAGAATCAAACAAAACTGACAGAAGCGGAAAAATGGACATTGTTCATGTGGTTAAAGTTAAGAAAGGTTTCATAAAGTGCGTCTGGTCTGCACACAAATACTGGTGTGTGACAGGTTATGTGACTATACTGCCTTCAAGTTTCTGTTTTAGGACGTCTTCCCTGCAAGCTGTAAGAGATCAGCAAGGACGTCTAATAGTTCGCTCTGTTCTTGCACTGAACATGTATAGTATCCCAGACACATGTGATCACACTTCGTCTCAAGGATGAATTTAAGCCGTTGCTTGAATCAAAATCACCACTGAATGGTTTCACGCCCTGCGGTGAAACACTGCTTGTGCGGTTTTTGGACCATTGTTAAGGTGTTAATCTTAATATCCGAGCACTTGACTCGTGCTATAAAATATTTGAGCGTTTTAAATTGGTGGAATATTATGTTAAAATATTTTCCTCCGCTGATTTTGTGCAAACATTGTTACAACGTTGCGCAATTGAAAGTTTCTTTGTTTTATAATAACAAAACGACTCTGGTATACTGGTAACCCATATCGGAACCTAGGGTGTGATGTAAAGTAAAGCAAACAGTTTAGAACTTCAACTCACCTGGAATTCAGGATGAGATTCTTGTACACATTTTAAAGAGTGTTACTCATTCGTGTCCTGCCAAAATCTCTTGCGTGTCGTGTATTAATATGCGACAGCAAATTATGCAAAGAAACGACACGTGCTTTTCGCTATATAAGTACCGGCGAAAGCGAACCACCTTTTCACCTTTTCACGGTACTTTCATAAAATGAAGACACGAAGTAGACAAGCAATGTAGTCTTAATTCACTAATTTTGACTTGCGCGACCTGTTGGTGTATAAAAAAAATCATTCTAATAAATACAAAGAGATAAATTAATTACTTGTCGACTATACATTACCTCATGACGGCGAACGCTGATTGGCCAAAAGCCATGTTTCTTTGGTGAGCTATTTTCTAAACGAAACAGAGCCAGTACCATTAATTTTGCCAATGAAATGCTGCATGGTCACTAAAAGGTTAGAAGAACAGCTGTAATTACAATGTATCGTAGGCGATATTCAATGCAGAATTTTTTTCTTCACGCGAAACTCCCACTCGAAATGTTTTATCACGGCAATGTTTTGGTCGGTTGTTGCGTAATCCCGGGGATAGGGAATAAAGGGTACCCCGGAGATGCCCTGCACGGAGTCCCCCGAACCTTCTTCTGCTCGATCACGTTTTAAAATTCCATCTGCCATGCATGATTGTTGTTAGAACTGACCGTTAGATATCTCGAGGGGGAAATCGAGTTCTTCGTTATGGAATGATATATATATTTTTTGACGGCTTCTTTCAAGCTCGCATTTTCGTTTAATAGAAGAGGAACTGAATTTGTGACTCGATTTCAGGCCAAACTATGCTCAAAACCTCACCCCCTAGGGTTGAATATACTTGGGATCTGTTACTTTGGGATGATCTTGATCAGGATCATTCAAAATTACTCAGATCATGGTGCATCAAAATTACCGATGAACCCTTAGTTACCTACAATAGATTCATCGGTTTCTTTGCATTGATGCGCCATGATCCGAGTGACCTTGGATGGTTGATCCTGGTCTACATCATCCCAAAAATAACGCACCCTTATAAAAGAGAGAGGATCCTGGGAAAGAGATTGATGTCTTTCGCGACGACGTGACATCCTGCTGAGCTAAGGCTGATCTCGGCTGACGTCATTGTTTACATTATGCCTCAACGAGAAAGCATCGTGTTAACGTCAGGTATATGTCAATGAACTTCAGACAGTTAAAGATTTCGTGAAACTTTTAAAACATGGTGAAAATTTTAGCTCCTCGGGTGCAATATTTAGGGAGATATTGGTTTTCACAAATTGCAAAATTTAACGCTGGCAAAACCGCAAATGAGCACAAACATGCTTTGTGAAAATTTTTGAGTTTTTAAAACCGAGTGGCGCACGTAGTATTTCATACATCGTTCTCAAATTTCCTGGATCACTTAATCGTGCTATGACAATGTTTTCGTAGCTCAATGAGATAATGAACCGCTTATGCTAATGACGCAAATATTATAAAAAAAACAAAAACATTCCCCTTGTCTCATCCCACCAGCCGCCGGACTCACGTGAGAACGGCAGAAATCGAGCCTATGGCCCGTCCCCACTACGCCGGGGAATTTGAAAACGGAGATTTCACTCTAAAATTGCATCAAATGTTTTCTGTTCACCCTGCGCCGGTGGCGGGTCTAAAACACAGTTCACGGGTCATTGTTTTACCAATACCGGAACAACCTTAAACAAGCCTAAACATTGTCTTAGTGTAGTGTTAGGCCTAAAACATTGTCTCAGTGTAGTACTTTGGCCTAAGGTTAGCGTTAGGAAGGGGTTAGGGTTGTTCGAGTATTCGTAAAACAATGACCCGTGACCTGTGTTTTAGACCTGCTGCTGCGCCGGGGAAATTGAAAACGATACAATCACCGGTCATTTTGGATTTGTGACGTCACCTGTTGTTACTAATATGCCAACCAGAGATGATTGGCTGGTGAAACAAAGAGTTCTTTTGTTTAACTTTTCGTGTATTTAAATAACAAAAACAATGTTTGTAAACAGGTTTCTTCCCAATAAAACAAGGTAAACAAGCTGAAACGGCGCTAAACAAGCTTGCGTCCGCGGCCACGTGGGCAGTTCACATTCCATACTGATGGCGTCACTCTTCCGGAAGTCCGTGTTGCTGATTGGCTGTTGTCATGAATAGAATTTTGGCGCGCTTCGCGGGGTGGCTTGACCTTTCTCCTGCACGTGGAGCAAGTGTGGATGGAGCAGTGCAACAGGCGAGCTAAGGCACTTGCCTCGCTAAAACTTTTGAAGCTATTTCTCCATTTAGGAAATTCATTAAAAATTAAATTTAAAAAAAATGAAAAATAGGTAAATGTGATGCAAGTGTTTTGTTTTTTCTCTGATATCGCCTCAATAAGAATTTGTGTCTCGATTCCGCTTTCTCCGGCCTCAACTATACACTTTTCTTCGACCTTTGAGACTCACATGCTGTTAGGACCATGCTGTGCGATCAAGGCCGACATGAACAGGCCTTAGGTGTGGTCGGTCTCAACACGAGACGACCTTGAGATCATCACTGGCCATCATCAGTAGCTAAAAAAGTTTCATATGGAGAGACTCAAACCCTCAACTTTTTATCAACACCTATGAACCATTTTTAACGGAGAAGGGAAATCCTATCATATATTTTTCTACACATGGTAACCCTTTCACATAAGAACAATATACACACTTCATCCCTTTCAGTTTTCTATAACTTTGGATCTAGCCGTAAACTCCTTAAAATACTTAGATGACTCATCTGTTAGGCGTGTGAGTAAGATATTTCGAGAGCGCCTCTCAAACACCGAAACGGCAATTTTACACTGTAACTCGTGAAATCCGTAACCATTTTGGGTTGAGCCTACATAGTTCAATATAACCAATACGAGGATTGTTCTTCTTGGCCTTTGGACATGTTTCCTGCTTCTGTTTTTTTCAGACTTGTCAGATGAAAATGTACATGAACCTCTGGATGCTTTTTGAGGAAATGGCCAGAAAATATGCCAACTGATAAAGTTCACAAGTGACAACCATGCAACTGAAAATTGCAGCCAAATGCAGTGGAATGGAAATTTTCGGCTCCGTTTCTTTTGGTCATGGGGTAGAGACAGCAAATGATAGTCAGCTTTCTGGTTCAATCGTGTGACTATGAACTAACATGATATTCCCTACCAAGAAACTGACGGGTAAACTAAAGCTCCTGTTAATGTAATTTTATTACAAAGTGGATTATTGGATGATGCAATTCAAGAGTTTTCATTGGCTTAGCCAGCATGGTATATGAGCCTTCATACCATGCTCTACAAGTATGCTAGGTGAACACGTAAGTTTTTGGGGTGTTAAATCTCTTTTTAGTTAATCTTAGCTTTCTATATTTTTGCTCCTCGTTGGCCATCTACCATTTCATACCCAGTGTGCATCTGTTGAATAATTGTTAAATAACTGGATAAACAGAACATAGGTATGTAAAACGTACACAGGGTCTGGGTTGTAACACTTTGCAGGCCTTCATGTACAAATTCCTGTGTTGGAGTTGTGCCAAGGGGACCACTAGCCAATCATAGCTTTCCTCAACATTGTTCCCAGGGAATCTCTGCTTCTTAACCCCAGAAGCAAGAGGGGGAGGGGAAAACAGGAAAGACCCTGGAAATAAGTGAACAAGAAAACGGCTTTAATTCACAGCAGTGCAAAAGCTTGAAATAACACAAATTATAATAATATATAGATTTACGCCAGCCTAAAACCATAGCTCCTGGGCCAGGTTGTTCAGAGCTCAATTAAGCTAACCCAGGAAAAGGTAGAATTTTGATTTGAGTTTTTTAACTTTGCGGTGAGGTTTTCTGTATATTGTTTGGCCTTCTGTTTTGAGTTTCAATAATCACCATATACGTAAAACAAAGCAGCAAAAAACATTTGTATAGAAGAATAAGTTATACTTTGGTCAACTTTTAATCCTGAGTTAGCGTTAACTGGCTTCCAAACAATTCTGCCCAGCTGTTTTCAACAAATTAACCTGACATGAGTCCGTGATCCAATCAAAACCCAGCACTTGGTCAGCAGTCAACTTCAAAAAACACGTGACCTCGATGAGCTGTAAACTTGGGCCTGCGATGTGGTCATGTGATACTGGTCAGCAGATACCTTATCATGACAGGTGTCAGTTGATCATAACATGGATGTCCAATATCAAAGAGGTACACGGTAAACCAAGGCTGCATGTCTCTGTCAACCTATTATTTGGAGCATGGCCACCATGTTGCGCAACTTCGTCGTCGCCATTGTCGCCGTCATGCGTACACGCCCACGAGCAATACCGCTAGCCATGATAACCATGAGAAAATCAACTCATGGTTTTCCTTTTCTTTCCTATATGAGTATGGGGCTCCGCTTGGCAGCCCTTTGGGCGGCCGGAGCTCCCCTATAAAAGAATTACATTTTTAAGACAACATTCACTATACGTTAAACCTTAAGGCCTGCTTTCAAGATAAGTCTGTTGTTTCATGTAAAAGCCTGACATGACACACATTTCAACTATTTATCAATCATTGGTGTCAAACATGAAAAACTACACTGCCTGTCAAACATGGACACACAAAAGGATACATTACAGTTTTACATGCCATTTCTGTTTGTAAAATATATACTTTACCACAATTTATAATTCTACAAGCTCATCCTTAGCAGTGCAAGTTTCACTGCACTGTGTTAACGCAGAGGTAAAGTCAGTGGCATTTGATCATATAACACTTAGTTCATTCATTTTTCCAAGTCAAATCTGAGCCCAAGTCACAAAGCCAATTTATAATAATTGATTGTTCTAACTTCTTCTTGTGGTCTCCCATATGGTGGATGGTGGGTAGGAGACAGTAAGCAACTAAAGACCAACATTTCTCTGAGCTTACTGCACCTTTCAAAACATGCGGACTTTCAAATTCAAAGCTCATTTTACCAACAAATGCGTTTTTCACTACCGTCAATCAAATGTTCGGTGGCTCCTCCCAGCTTCCAACTATGTTGTCTAAACTGCACTCAACGATTTGATTTGATTTGATTTCTGCACGCTCAGCAGTAGCTGGAAGCTGGGAGGAGCCACCTAACATTTGATTGACGGTAGCGAAAAACGCATTTGTCGGCTGAGCTTTGAATTTTAGAGACTGCATGTAATTGAAAGGTGCAGTAAAAGCACTTTGGCAGACCAAATAGCACAACCTGGTCAACCTTAATAGCTCAATTGTTTCTCAAAAAGCTCTGCCTAGCTTGAACGGTATTCTGGTTAGCCTAAATAGCTCCATCCCAAGACAGACAAATGCTTAACTCTTCAATTATTGACCTGACTTGGCCACTTGACTTGGACCTGGACTTCATTCAGGCTCAGATTTCACTCCACCAACTGACTGACCCAGTACAAACACAACAAATTGCAGTGGAACCTTGATCTAGTGAACTTCTATCTAACGAAGTCCTCGATCGGTATGACAAACAATATTCTTCACCCTAGTAGTGTATGGAAGAGAACCCTGATAAAACTAAACTTCATTATAGCAAACATACTTTGCCAGTACCTCAGCCTTTCGTTATCCCGGTGGGAAGGTTTCCCATATGAAAAGGGCGGTGATGCTTGTCATTTTGCTTAAATCAAGGATTCTGGTCTCACTGAGAGCATTCAGGACAAAACGCCACTATTTTTTGCTGCATAGTACCTTTTAGGGTGCACTCAAAGAAATAATAATATGAAAAAATGCTCTTATTTCTGTTTTTAAGCTTGGTCTCCCAACAGGCCCTCAAGTTCGGTCTACTAACACAGGTTCCCTTTCTAAACAACAGCTAATAACCGAGCCTAATTCCATTTCAAGTGGTATCTTTTAGCGGTCAAATAAGGCTTGAGAAATGTGCAGATTGGTCTCTTAAGGGGTTTAATTCAAATTTCCTGATGAGCATCCCCAGCCTTTTCGTATGTGAGTTCCCCTACTGGGTTCATTATATCAAGGTACCACTGTACTTGCTAATGATTATGTCCTTGTATAATACTGCTAATCGTATTTATAACAAAATTCTCAATCGTGATTGGTTCTCTGCATGCCTATTTGTCATGTCCAATTACAGGTATCCAATTTCAGGTATCCAATTTGAACTCTTCGTAATTGGATACCTGTAATTGGATACCCACATGATTTGCACGTCAATTACGTAGGATTAAATGGCTTCCTTCATAATGTTTTGTACAGTTTTCAAAACTTATGAAAAGTGCTACAGACAACAAGGTATACAGCTGTCCAATCAAGAAGTCTCACATTGTGAAAACCACTACATATACACCTATAATATATGATTGGCCATTTACCCCACTGTCATGAACCAAAAGAATTCAGCTAGGATCCTGGTGAGAACAAAAGGCAATATTTTGAGGAACCAGAAGCAAATCGAAGAACTGTTCTTGACACGGTCACGGCAAGAAAGGTTTGAAAAGTTAGAGTTCTCTGGTTGTCCGCAAATATAGCTTGGCATTGCTTGAAAAATCTCAAAATTACAGAAGATCTTGATGCCTGGAGACGAATGGTTTCAGCTAACGGTGATAAGGTGTAATATATTTCCAATGTTTACATTCTTGTATTAAATTAGGTTGAATAGGCATGAAATAATATACTTTGTATATATGGCGCGCGCCGCGAGTCTCTGCACATAAACAAACAAAACTTCATGTCACGACTATTTGCTCTATTTGCGACCATTACTCCATTTTGCCTTCATTTTTCCTCAGATCATCGATTGGAGCCTTTCCTTGGAAAGCGTTTGGATGACGAAACGAGCCACCCATACGATCCCACAAAGTGAAATATTGTCCGTAGTTACAGTTGTAGAGTAAATGATGATCAGTATGGTGAGCGGATCCGTTGATAACGGGTCGCAGCAGCTCGGGAACTCTGTAGTCTCCATCGTGAATTGACACCGTCCAAATATTAACAAAAACGAAAAGCGCCAGGTAAACATATTTGTTCAAAGGGAATAAGAAGGGGAACAAGTGATACGGCAGGCTCTGAAGAAAACCATCTACAGGATGAAATGCGTGACTTGCAAATGGAGTTGGCACTTTCCATCGGTGATGAACCTTGTGCAAATACTTGTACACAGAGCGATGGTGCAATCCGCGATGGATCCAGTAAATTAATGAGTCAGTGAAGACAAGAAAGCTAATAATACTGAAGAAGATGTCCCCGAGCAAATGTGGCCAGGCGATGTTTGATGGAAGATACAGTCGGCTGTACCCGCGTACCTCTAAAAGGAAGAGCAAAGCTGTGGGAAAGCTCATGAATGGAGTAGATTTCAAGGTCACCATTATTTCTTTTTGAATCTGGTTCTCTAGAATCAGCGGGTGCTGCATAAGCGTGCGATTGAACACGAAGAGGAAGCTGAAAGATGCGAGGCAAAAATACAAGATCACGCCTCCGAAGTTTGTCACGAGAAACAACGAAACAAATTGCCTGAGCAAATCATTTTCAGGCCACGTGGCTGGATAAACGTACGGTGTAAATAGAAAATGATCGAGAAAGTCGAGAACGAGATCCATTTTAAGTTAATTCTCCCAAATCATTCGAGAGATTTGCAACCAAACATGTGTTTGAATATAAACAACTTCTGCATGCAAGCTCTCGAGCCAGAGTATTCAACCTTGAACAAGGCGAAATATGATTGGATAACTTTCCGGCCATACCATTTAAGCCAATCAAAATAGCCGTTACACTTGAAAGGACAAAGTTTATATCTTTCGTGACAAGCAAGCGTGTGCTACGGTAACAATGTAACTGTGCGTTCTGCGAATAAATATTTGAAGGATAATAAACACAACAGCCTCCAGTTGGTGCGAAAATATACCCGGATATTTGTCCTTGGAAATCGTCTGTTCCTCAAAATTCGTTTCTCGGAACAGAGCCCTGATGTCCACGGATCCCAGGTGACGGCCGGAGGTGGGGGGGGGGATGGGGTGGTTGATCCCTTAAATGGGCTATGTAGGTGGTTTTTAGCCGTTTTGGTCAGAAATAGGGTATCGATTTTGGCCATTTTGGTCTCAAATAGGGCATGGCTTTTGCATTCTAGTCTTGAATTCGGTATGTTTTTTTAGAAGAAGTTACGTTTTACAATGTAATCATTATCCCATCAACAGAAGCCCTTCAAAATGCAACTGAACAAGGTGACTTAGGGCCTGTTTACAAGGAGAGAGAGTTACCCTAGCAAGCAGGTTACCCTAGCACTCACACATTTCCTCTCTTTTTCTTCTTTGTGTTTACAAGGTAGTTGGTGTTACCGGGGTAGGCAAGTAGGCGGGTTACTCTATCTACGTGCTAGGGTTACCCTGGCAGGCGTGTTAACTTTTTCCTTTGTAAACACTCCAGATAGGGTTAACCTGCCTACATGGGTTAACTTTCTATTATTGTTTCCAGACCCTTTGAGTGTAAGCGCACATCAAGTTGTCCCAGGTTGTAGGGTTACCCTACCTGTGAAATTTTGCTTGTAAACCTGGGTTATTTTTTGCCCTCCAGCTAGGGTTAACTTGCTTACCCACCCTCCTTGTAAACAGGCCCTAATTATTATAGGACAGGTCTGAAAGATGGTATTCATTTAAGGGTCAGGTCAAAAACCCCTCTGACAATAATGCACCCCCCTCCCCCATTGCAAAGTTACACCCCCCCCCCAACATGAACTTTACCAGTATCCATTTCAGCACCTGGGCCAGGTTTGTTCAAAAGAGGGTTAATCCAAGACATGGTGTAGCTTTTCCAAGAACTGGAATGTGCAGTTCCAGGAAATATCTTTTACCTCTCCCACAGAAGGGATTTTTTTTTTTTAAGAACCCCCACGCTATGAAAATTTCAATTAAGCTTCATAGATCTTTTTACCTTCTCTTTTGTCTTACAGAATCCCCAACCCACAGGAAATTCCAATCCCTTGATGATGATAGGGGTGGGGGGGGGGGGGGAGGTATGGATATTTTCTGAAACTGCACAATGACCTTCCTTCCTTGGTTTAACAGTTGATGTGATGCCTAATCACCTTTACCAACTTAAAAAAAGATGATGATCAACTCAACCTTCAGTTAAAATTGATCTGCACGCTAGTTCTACTGTTCAAAGGTAGCCTCAGGGTAAACAGCAGGTTAAATTGAACCCACCTTGCAACAAGTACAAGGTTGTTTTTCAGCATTCAGTGCAGGCAAGAATTCAAAAGACTTTAATAATGTTACCTTCCACGAAATTTGGCCATATTCATTTTAATGGTTTCACAGACCAAAAACTACAACGGAAGACTGACAGTTGTAATTTTCCCTATCAAACATTGTTTTGTTTTTTTATCTCTGAATAACCATTAGTTACCTTTTTCTGGAGAATATACAACTTCTCTATAAATCTACTTTCTCAGAAAAACTTGATAATTTTCATACATTAAAGTTGTGCTTTCTTATGTACTTGCATGGTGAATTGACTTCTAGGGGAGCCATTTTGGTGTGGTACTGGTAAAAGGGAAGCCATTTCAACATTCCACTGTTAAAATCCACTGCAAATATATTTGAGAAAAAAATTTCTTCCAATGAAATAAGCAACAACTCCCTAACCCACCCCCACCTAAAAGCCTACCAAACAACGCTTTTGAAGAGATACAAACCCAGGGGTTATTATCAGAATTTTATGACATACACCACGTTCTACTGGTTTCCCTCTGGGGTTGAACCCTAGGACAACCACAGAAATACTTCTCCCCTTGGGAGAAGCCAGTGAAAAGTAGATTGAACCCTCCGCAAATCACAGAAATACTTCTCCCCTCAGGCAAAGCCAGTGAAAGGTAGAGTGTAATAGTTGAATCCAGGGTTCCTGGACTCAAGAGACTCATCATTTGGGACCCTGATTTCTAAACCTCATAACTGTAATTCCTCGCCACATCCTGTTTAATTCTTGTTTTTATTATGACAATACCTCAAGACCATCAATTGTTGTAAAAGACCTATTACTATTTTAAGAATGCAACTAAAATAAGCACAATGCACAGGGAAGAAAACAGATAAGGTAAGATTTGGACATTTTCATAAACCATGAAATTTCACTCCACTGTAAAGACAGGAAATGCAATAATTGCATTAATTATTGCATTATTAATACTTAACAGATATCTTGGAAAAAACCTTTATTTCACATAACATTATACATACATAAACTTACTTACACTGCAAACTTAATTGCTTGAAACATTTACATGATGGGTTGAAATAATGTAAGAGTTTTAAAGGATTCACTGAAATAACAAACTGCTATCTATATCCCAAGCGCTTCTTTTCTTTCGCTTTTTTCTTGACAACTTCTATATTACGATCTTTCCAAGTGCTTTTCCTTAGTTTGATTGGTCGATTGCCAATATATTTACCTGAAAAAGAGAAAAATCAATATTTTTTTTGTGACACCAATCAAAAAAGATAGAAGGAAAAGGAGAAATATGTTTTACTACTGGACGACTGGAAAATTGAATATAATAGTCTTTCAATACTCATTCAGCAAACACTATTCCACTTTTAGAGTATCTAACCTATAGAGTTCACAGGATATACAAAATAGGAAACATTGTTTACGGGAGCTTAATTTCTCATTCCATAGTTTAACAGATCTGTAACAACTTGTTGACACACCACTTATTTCTTACATGCTTATTTCCCACATTTCTTTACCTGCCCCCAAGGGGTTCAGAAAACTACAACAAAACTCAACATAAAACATCTGCCCATATTATCTGAAAACTATGGAATACATGTAAGGTGTATTTAATTTTTTATAAGAAAACCAAACAGAAATATGTACTAAATAAAAATCACATAATCTATTCAAGTGTTGAAGTGTTTGGCACTGCTGTACTAATAGACCATATCCGTATTCCTGGCATTGAACTGGATCTAGCTTACAACTGAGTCTAATATGGGGAGTCTTGTCAACTGTTCACGACAGTGATCTCTTTTGATGACATTCCCCTGTATGAGCCTCTATTGCAAGCTACAATCCTAGCTAAACGTCCTTGGGACTCCAGGTCCAATACCAAGGACACAAAATTGATATGGCCTATTGGGGACATATTGTACTACACTTTTGACAATGAATGGTTTACAGTCTCACCTTTACATCTTCTGAATCTTTCCTCACAACACTGTTTCATATAAATTAATAACAACAACAACTATGTATTGTTGCAAGTACATTACTTATAATCCATCAAATATTTTTGCTCGCACACGATAGGTCTAAATGCATGGCGTGACCGAATATTCCCCAACAAAAACTGGGGGATATCCGAGTAATATTCCCTGATTTTCAAAACCGCACATGTTGTGAAAAATATTTGAAGGACAATAAACACAATAGCCTCCATTTGGGGCAAAAATATGCTTGTATATTTGCCCTTTGACATTATCTGTTCCTCAAAGCTCACAGTTTTCCTTAGCTTTGCTCTCAGAAAACTGTTTGCTTCTCAGAACAGATAATGTCTGCGGGCAAACATTCGAGCATATTTCCAAGTCAAATGGAGGCTATTATTTTATATAGTCTTTAACATAAACTTCACAGAGGCACTGCTTACCATTCATTTCTCTCATAGCTTTGACAAAGTCATTGGGATCCTTAAAACTAAGAAACCCATATCCTTTGCTCTTGTTTGTTTTTTTGTCGCGAACAACTTTAGCCTTCAGTAAAGATGGATATTTTGAGAATGTTCTAGTTAAAATCTCATCAGTCACTTCATTGCCAAGATCACCACAAAACACTCGAAAGTCATCTGAAAAAGAAAAAACAAAACAAAGAGCAAGGTCATATAACATACCAATGTTGTTGTATTTACAGATCACGTTTCTCCTATAAAACCAGGGCTGTGCTCTAGAAGTGCCTAACATTTGCCTTTGGGCAACTAGAAAAATGTACTTTTTCACGTAAGCGTAAGTGCTGGGCATCCAGGATTTCATGGTTAGGAACATATATTTGGGCTCCTCAATATCTTTTTTAGACCACAGCCTTGAAAACCCTCTGGCTAAAAAACAACCAGTCTACAGGTGTAAGCTGCAGTTCATTCAATGTTGTGGCTAAAAAGTCCTCTGTTGTTTTCTAGCCAGGCAGGTTATCATGGAGAAAGTCATTTAACAATCTGTTCTTGGACAAGAAGCTTTCTAGTAAAGTTAGCATGTTGTTTGGTGAAAGTTTAGTCTGGCGTGACTTATTCACTCAGTGTGGTGTGTCAACAAAGAGTTAAAAAAATTACTCTGGTCCGATAATTTGACCAGGGAAGATCATCCAGTCAGTTACACAAAAATATTTGCAACAGATCACTAAAATACTACACTATGCAAGGTATAATTTTGTGAGGTGTTGTGGCCCAATGGTTAGTGGGCCTCAATCAAACCAGCCAAATGGACCCCATTCACTTTGTTCAGTGGGTCACAATTAAATGTTTACCTTTTACAGTCTCTTGTAAGAAAATAACATTTCCGTTCAGGGAAGAAATAGGTCACATGCTAGGCAATGGAAAACTTAAAACAATCAGAATCCATTCACAATTGATTGTTTTAGTGCCCAGATATTTTTGCAGAGCAAACAACAAGCAGAAAGCGAAACTATTTCATTTTCTCTTTAAATATTGAATGCGATGCATAGAATGCAAATTTTGCATTACATGCTTATCTTGATGCAATGTCACTGAAGTCAGCATCATTGTTGACTTCATCTTCAGTGGGCTAAAAAACAGACTTGACAAAAAAGGCCTGCAAATTCAGGTTAACTGCTTTGCATTTACTTTGAACCCTGTGACTAGGCTCACACATGGACTTTACAAGAGTGAACATATGAAGGAAACACTGTCCATCCAAAGTGGGCTCTTGTCAGGTCAACACTGGACCTCATTGGAGAAGAAAATTGCATTCTTGTGGTGTCAAAAAACTGATGTAGCTTACCTTGTTCCCATTCTGCTAACGAGTTATCCTCCCAGACTGTGCTGCCTGCAACTCTCACAAACTTCTTTTCTTTAGGTTTCTTTTTATCTTTTGCCTCTGCAGTCCCAGGTTGAGAATATGTTGATTCCCATTCCTTCTGTTCTTCAGGTGTCATCCTTGGCATACCTGTGGCAGCAACAGGCCCTGCCACAGGCATACCAGGTAATGCCACAGGCATGGGCACAGGAACCATGGGTACACCAACAGGGGCCATAACCGGAAGAGCTCCTGGGGTAGGGACCATCTGAGGGACCATTGGAGGGATCCCATGTGGTAAGGTCATTCTAGCTGGCATTGGAGGCGCGGGTAACTGATTTGGTGGGGCTTGCACAGACTGTTGGATTGGACCCTGCATGTGTGGTGGAACTTGATTAAATGTACCTCGAACAACTGGAGGTCGTAAATGTTGAGGTTGTAATAACGGGCGCGGATGAACGACTTGAGGTCTTGGTGTGAAATTACGATTGTTGGTTCGAATGTCTTGTACAGGTTTAGTGTCTGGTATTACAACAGCATTTTGAATTGCTTTTGAGGCCATGTTAAATGTGTTAGTTGCTATGACTGGCCTTGAGATGGGATGTTCTGCTATTTCTTGTTCAAACCTGAAAAGCAATAATGTTGTACGTTAGGATGGGTTGAATGCTACTCTTCCTATCTGCCAAGCCTTACATATTTGATGGTTAACTCACTGAACCAAAATTTTAAAAGTCAAAAAACTTATGCTTTTTTCTGTGGAGCATGAGAAGCATGCCGCCTGAATTAGTTGGCACTTCAGCTTCTCGTAAGGTGGAAAATGTTGCAGGCCTTTGACATAAAAAAATAATTTTATAAGATGTTGGTGGACTCAAAGGCAGGTCAACTGGGTCAAACAAGAGATTAACAAAATTGGAAGATCACATAGCAGAAGTCTAATTGTTTAATCAAGAGTTTTATTGCAGACAGAATTGGACAACATGAGGTCCTGTCACCATTAAATGAAGACAAACATGTGTAACAAAAGTTATTGTTATACCTCCCAACTCAAATACATTTTGCGATAGGAGGAGAACATGCTACGTGTCATGGATCAAAACTCACTAACTCCCTAGGGCTACCAAAACTCACTAACTCCCAAGGGAAACAACAACTTGAACTTTCGACTCGCACGTGGTTAGGTCATGCACCTTGAAACCGCGGCAAATTTGATGTGTCTGCCGGCTTGAAGCAAATAACATTTTCGCAGTTTTTCCTATATTTGAGTTGGGAGGTATAACAAAACCCTTAATGACTAGCCCCATGGCAAACAGTGAGTTTTGTTTCCCCGTGACCGCAGTGTTCCCCTCAACTTCGCCTTGGGCAACATTGAAGGTCTCAGGGAAACAAAACTCACTGTTTCCCTTGGGGCCAGTCATTAAGCGTTTATTAACCATAACCGTGACTATGAATCCAAGTTTGCTTTTGATTAAGGTGCATGAGAAAAGAAATCTGTCTACAGTAATGGCACATTACAAATGATGCACACCGTACAGTTATAAACAATTCTTGGATGAGGTTTTTGTGATATCCAGAATAATCAAGGCCGAAGGCTGAGGTTGATAACCCTCACCAAGACCTTGATTATTCTGGATATCACAAAAGCCGAATCTAATAATTGTCTTATTATACACTGAACGAAAAAAAAAAAAAAAAAAATGGAAGTCATGTTTTTGCTTCTTCACTGATGGCAAGCAACACAAAGCGTACGAACTTGACATGATTACCCTTAGAAATCATGCACTGCGGTCATACATGATGATTACCCACGACCTTGAGTGTCCTTGACATGATTATTGTATGATCTGCAGTTATGATGTCACAGGTGCTGATTTCAAAAATTCACTCTATGCTTTTGGCCAATCAGAAAAGAGATAGTGAGTTCAATGTATAATAACACACATGATTGTGCACTGTCTTGTTACTGACAGCCAATCAGATTCGAGAATTTTGCTATGGTGATAATTTCCAACTGACAAGTCTTCAGAAGGGAGAACTGATTACAATTTTTCCCGAAACCCCCCAAAAGCGTGTTGAAATATTGCAGCTAGCTGACAGAATCAGAAATTAACACTGTATTGTGGGCTCACAACTCAGTGAAAGAGTTGAAAAGTCTCAAGCTACGTTCACATCATTGCAGTTCGACTCTTTGACAGATGATCACTTTTGTGAGCTCTATACAAACAATAAATTAACATTACCGTGACATCTCTGCCTCGAGTTCATTTCTTCGGCTTTGGTCCTCGATTTCTGCTACGTCTGTCATCTTGAAAACGTTCTAAAGAATAGTTTTCTTCAACAACAAATCAGCACGTTGATCTTGCGTTGGACTTTGTAACCAGGCAATCTCATATCGCGTCATGTAAACTGTGATGGTGTGTCCTGGCTATGATAGGAGCAGGGGTGCTCGTTGAAAATTTTGGAAACATTCCCTTAGAGGTGCCAAGATCCTGTTTTATGGGACTGGCTTAAAATGTTTTTCACCCCTTAGAGGTACCAATTCTAAAACAGCACATTATCTCGTGTCAGATTTTTTTCGGCTCCGTACCTTCAATGGTACCGCAAAAGCTCTCGCTGTGGACCTGTTGAGGCTGAACACGCGGAGAGGTACCAAAACTACTTTTTTACCCCTAAAAGGTAGGCCGAGCACCCTTGTCCTTTTAAAATGAGAGTCTTCCAGCGGGGAGTCTCTCTCCGTTATTTGACCATTACCTAGTGAAACGGTTCGTCTTTTCGTCATTATTGGCTTAGTAAGAGATGGTCCCAGTCCAAAACTCCGGGAATTTTGCTGTCCCATATAGAAGTATGCGCAATATTTGCTGGCAATTAGCATTCAACAGTTTATCAATAAAAACCGTTCAGGTCAGGTAAATATTCTCAGCACCTGTTTTCGTGATTTGTGCAGTCTTCTTCAGTTTGATAGATCGAGGAAGCGACAAAAAAAGGGGGGAAATCTGTCGAATATTGAAGCCAAACAATGCAGATAATAATAATAATAATAATAATAATAATAATAATAATAATAATAATAATAATAATACAGATTGCAGATTACTAGTTCGTATAGTGTGATCGTCCGGGTGAGTGTAGTTCTGAAAAGAACTGTTGTTGGTGACTGACGTTTCGACAACCTGAGCGGAAGTCATCTTCAGAGTTCTTCATAGTTTCTTCAGAGTTTCACTTGACTCTGAAGATGACTTCCGGTCAGGTTGTCGAAACGTCAGTCACCAACAACAGCTCTTTTCAGAACTACACTCACCCGGACGATCAAACTATACGAACTACTGATACTCCTGGGTTCAAACCATTTACAATGCAGATTACGAACAGACGAAATTTCGGTCACCAAACGAAATATTCCATACTGTAACATTAAAAACCAGCTGAATGAAAGTAAAAAATTGACGCAGAACGCACGCCTAATGTGTGACAGGCGAGAAGAGAGTAGACATGAGTAGAGTTTACGCGCTTGAACAAGTTGAGATCAGTTTTCATGCGTCTGTCTTGTTATTGATCATGAATTTCGTCATAACATCGTCAAAGTTGTCTGGGGGAGTAGATCCACAGAAACCTTTGACAATGTTATTACGAAATTCATGATCAATAACAGGACATACGCGTGAAAAACGGACGTCAATTCGTTCACAATTTCTGCAGTTATTGTAAGATATCTAATGGGTGACCCATTCTATTTTTGATAGAGTTGAGCAGTCACCAAGAAAAGAAAATTCCTGGAAAAATCATGCAAAGGTAGTCACGCAAAAGAAACATATAGAACAAATCGAAAACTATCTCATGCACGACCTGACGCTGAAAGAAAGAGAAATAATTGCCCAGCTTCCACCCCGGCAATCTATGATTACGACAAGTCACACACTATAAATAGAAACATTTGACGCAATCCCAATTTTGGTTTCGTCCACGTGCACCGCGCCCTACCGCCACGTTTTCAAATACAGTACACTTCGTTTTCTCATGTTATAAAATTTCATTTCATTTCATGTGAGGGATTTTGAATTTCTTGTTCACTCTTGAGAAAAACGAACAAAAAAACCAATAACAGCAATGATTTTGTCGTTTCTTTTGAGTTGAAGCCGAGAAAAGTAGGCGTTTTATTCCTTGCGTGACAGTAACTACTTCCGTTAAAACGTCGTTGAAGCGCAACCTATCTTACATTGCGAAATCTAACTTCCGTCGCTTTTACTTCCCATTTGAAAGGCAATCTTTCAGCAGTCAGCGCTCTGAGCAAGATGACCTCTCTTCATTTGTATTCGCTATGCAGCCTAACGTTAATCTTGATAACAATTGGGCCGAGTGTAGCCCAAAAGAAAATGTGCTCCAAAATATTCTTCCAGAACATCGATGAGAACGTTAATCCATTGGTACAAGTTGAAGGAGTCTACGATTTGTTCTCGGATAAAGATGGCTTTCCTGTGTACCTTAACAAACCTTCAGGTCTATTCTTCTACTATGATGTTGTTACGACGCCAGGAACGAACGGGAAGTTTTTAGTGTTTGGACCTAAAACAACAGAGATCTTTGGCCTTGTAGGACGCCTACCGGACGATTTTGATCCAAAAATGTGGCTGTCATCTGAATCGCTAAACAAGAAAGATTTATTTGGCGATGTGATAACGAACTGGTTATATTACTCCCCGCTTGACAATACATTCAAAACCGCTCAAGGTCCACCTTACATCAAAGCCATTTGTGTCGACGATGAATATTTCCGCTGCGATTCAGGTAAAGTTTACTTGAATGACACTATCACCGCAAGTAGAACTGCTGTTCTGAATGATCCTCGAACAGACTATTTCGCAACGGTGCCGGGAGTTTATTCAACGATACGACCCGTATTCAAACACAACCGACAAAACTGGTATTTGTACTACCGGGATGGTCACTGGAGGGTGGGTAATAGTTATTCTGATTCAACTAATGATATACTTCGCGTGGAAGACTTCGCAGTCAGACCAGAGTACGTGACAAATTACTGGCAAGTTTGGAGTGGAACGGAATGGACTACGGAGAGTGGATTGAGAATCAAATGTCGAGGATTCGCCAACGGAGAAAACGAATGTCGTGGCAGTGATTCTTGTAATAGACGGGGTACCTGTATTTATACTTCTGGCAACGAGACAGTCTGCCTTTGTCAAGATTATACATACGGACCGCGGTGTGAAAATAAAGATGGGTGTTCCGACCCAGGAGTCCCAGCTTCTTCCATCAGTGTCGTCCACGCTGGAAAACGTCCGGGTGACATTGCGACTTCGTTCTGCTTGGCAGGTTACAGATCTTCACCTGTGGAGTTTTACGTTTGCGAGCAAAACAGTGGAAGTAAGTCTTGGATACTTGAATCAGAGGCATCTTGTCGTGTCCCAGGACCAGCCACCATCAATCCACCACCGGTCACTCCTGACCCTCAACCACACCCCCCGGAGAACCCCTCGCAAAACCAAGTTCCCGTTGGTGAAGAGCCCTCCGATAAGTCAGAAACATTTATGATTTTCGTCATTGCTTTCTTTGCTTGTCACATTATTTGCCCAGTTTTTATTTGGTTGGGTATAATAATAGCTAAACTTGTCCATGGTTGTAGAACTACTCAAATAGGAACTCCTGAACGTTTGGCGTCTGTAGACAATGCAACTCAAGGACGTTACAAGCTAATGGTACAGGTATTCTCCGCCTTCTTTAACTTCACGTTTTGGGTATGGCTGTGTGCTGTATTTGTCTATTTGTCCAAAGATGAAGGAAATTCTGGATCCTCTCTCTTTTACTGGGCTGTTGCAATGTGCGGAGTCTGCGCAACGTTTGTTATAATAGAAGCTTTCTTTTCCCGCGAGAGAGAGGCTTTGCATAATCTGGTCTCTTGGGAATACATCAGATCCCTCCAGATGGCTGCCCCTGTGATTGAGATGGTGATAGAGTGGTATGACTGGAAACACTACCGCCAAGCAGTGTACAGGACGGATCCCATTACAGGGCGTAGGGATTACGAAGGATCAACAGACGAGTGGAAAAAAGTCGGAAAGAAGACCGTGCGTCAGCCATTTCTTTACTCATCGTGGGTCGATGAATCCAATCGTGAGGCCAGCGGTGGTAGCGGGCTTGTCAGACTTTCAATTAATATAGATATCACACTTGAGGGAGAGGCTGTACCATCATTTGAAACTCAAAAGTTGGCTTTGATTCAGAAAACAAGTCACTTGAATCGCTTTTACGAGTTTTCGCGTAAGGACAGTGTACCAAATCACCAGCCATACGTTGTCTTGTGTCCCAATACGAATGCAGTACCCTTTTGGATGAACGAACAGTTCTTTTGGTTTGCCACTTTTCTTCAGTTCTCCTGGCTCTACAGATGGCTCTTCATCTCTCAAACAAGCTCGGCTGAATACACCCTGAAGAAAAAGGTCTTCTGTAATCCCGGATTGCCGCAGGCCTATCCAGACGCAGCAACCGGTTTTGGTCAAAATGGAACCCCGCAAGTTCCCGCCATGCAAAGCGGTCAGCACATTGATGATGCGACCCAGTCTTTGATAAATAATCAGCACAACAACAGAAATTATCTGGCAGTTTAATTATTAACTGACCTCGCTGTTGAACGCAATTCGTTATTTGTTACAGCCAAGCAAAACTCAGTCAAGTTAAAAATAATGTAATAGACATTTTAGTACTTTTAGTAATCGGTAGCTAATGACAGCGGCTTTTGAAATTTTTAAAAGAACTGAAAAGGACTTTTTACATTCAAGAAATCGGTATATTTTTTAACACTGCTTTAAATTCTTCTGGTGTAGTTTCTTTTTCATAGAACGTATTTTTAAAATCAAACAAAGAAGCTAGTTGAAGAAATGAACGACCGACAGTGTTTAAGATGAAACAAAGAATAGAAGGAAAGAATTAACGAAACGAGAAAAATGGATTGATTAAAACGAACGAAAGTGTAGCAAAAGAACAAATGTCTGTGGGAACGAATGAAAAGCACGAAAAGGGAACATGCTCAATATATTTACTTATTTAATTATATTTTTTTTTCCTGCCTTGTATTTTACAAGCTTAATGAAGTTACTAAATTTATGTGACTATTTAGTATTCACCTTTCTGAATAGTCTTATTTGAGCCTTATCAAGTTACTCAGTTATTTCCTGTATTACCGGTACTTATTCCATAATCTCTATTTATCTATTTGTTTAGTTTTTTGGAAATAAATGGTTGGTTGTTGTTGTTATTGATTAAATCATTCAGATCTTTTTCCTTTTCATGGCTTCTCTGGTCTGTTAGCATAGCAGCCAGGAGCAAGTGGAACGTACACTAGAGTTTCTGATAACCAAGACTACCCGCGAGCCTGAGGGAAAACGCTTTTACCACAATTGCTACTAATCTCGCAATCTGATTGGCTAATTTGTCGTTGTCGATAAGAGACCAGACAACGCTGCTCACGTCAATATGTCACGCGATGCCTTTTTCAGCTCGCTCTCTGAAAAAAGCATTTTCTTTGACGTTGATATTGTGGTAAAAAAACAAATCGAAACGTGGTTTAGCCTGGTCTGTACTGTTATTGACAACGATACGCGTCATCACAGTGGTCAAAATTTGTTGTGGACTCACTCGGCTCTCTTGAGTCCACAACATTTTGACCACTGTGATGACGCGTATCGTTGTCGATAACAATACAGACCACGCTAAACCAAATTCGATTTGTTAATTCACGCGTTATTTATCCTCGCACGTATTTTTCTGCTCGCGCATCCTACAACTTAACTTGCGCCCCATTTCATTCTCGTTCCCAAACTTCCCAGAGTCCTCTTTCCGTTAGCCACAACGACAATCGAGTAGCCCTGGAGACGAGATCGGCTCAATCTCTACTTTTTGGACCTGCCTGGTATCTAATGAACAAAAAGTGAATTGTAGCAAGAAATGTTCTGTTGCTTGGAAGCAATGCAATGCAAAGGCAATATCTTAATTTAATAAGTCTGTCTATTTTTCATTCATGACTAATTTTGCCTGGTTTAACAACCTGAATTGAAGTTAAGACTGCTATAATCTGGACCACTTTGACAAAGAACTAAACCGTCCAGCTGATTAGATGCATTAAAATCTAACATTTCAAAGGGAATTTCTTGAAATCCTGTGTCCCGCTCTGCATCGTGCGATTGGTTTTGATTGTCAAAGTGGTTCTAAGGGCAGTAGTACTCAAATTATAAATCAACACGCAATGTAAAATGTGGAACACAAAGGTTGTGTTTGACCACATTTCCAAACACCGAGAAGAGAGTTGAAAATACGACGCGCAGCGGAGTATCATTTTGACGAACTTCGAGGTGTTTGGAAATGTGGTCAAACACTGTCTTTCGTGTTTGATATATCTTCTCAATCGAAACTAAAATCAAGGAGAAAATGGAGAGTTAAAATCGTAAAAGCCTATGCTAATTAAGATCAGATATATGATGAATTGTTAATGAGTTTGAGAACATAGTTTCTCATTTGAAGCCATATCCTAATCCTCCTTTCTTGATTTACTTCAGCCATGATAAGTTAATTTTCACGACGTAACATTTCCTTAGGGGTGGACCATTTAACTTTTGAGGGGGGAGGGGCTAGCTGATTTGGTTTTGGTATTAATTTTTTTCACCCTTTCATGGACTAGGAATTTTTTAACTCGGGATGTGGGTATGTATATAATTTTTTTCCCCCTCCGTATATCATGCATTTTTCGGCTCACTGAAAGTGCGTGAAATCTTTTTTCGCGGCAGTGCTAGTGGTTGCATGCATGAATTTTTTTTTTTGATACAAGTATGTTAGCCGGATACCTATTTCTCAAAATGGTCTACCCCTTACGAGTGATGTTCTATTGCTTGCTGAATGTAGTTATCCTCTACAGTTTTAAATTTTAACCTATCCCTTATAAGTATCCTTTGCAGCTGTTACTAGGGTCATCAGAAACGCTTTACTGCGCGAAGACCGAGTCTCAAATTTTCGTCTTCTGTTTTCATTGTTCTTTGCTTGGCTCCGGATCAAGGCTACCCTGAGATGCCTCGTACGATGGCGGGGGTACCCTTGGCACGTATGCTGCAGTATAAGGAGGAAACACAGGCCCGGCATAAGTACTGAAAGGTGAATATGGCGCACTGCTGCCCGGGGATGGGTTATTCATCATCGCAAAAATCGATGACAGAGGCACATTCGGGTGTAGTTCCGCTGGAAAAGGAAGAGACAAGCCTGACAAGGCTGCGGCATTTTGGTTGTGAAGTGAGTTAGCAGCGCCAAAAATATTTTTTATCACCGACATTGTGTAATCTGTGCAAGTGTTGTCTGTACCTCTGGAATTCACGACAGACGATGTTTCACCAGCTGCGTGGAGATCCACGTCCCTTGATGGCGTTGTGCTTTTGTACACCATTTTCTTTAAGACGAACAGTTTCTTGGCTGTCTTGGCCCTGAATAGCCAACGGTAGGGCCAAGTCATGCCCAACAGGGTGGCAATCCAGAAGAACAGCGGGCGCATCCAGAACGGCTTCACCGTCAAGTCTTTGAACGCGGAGACGCGCTTCTTTAACCCTGGAATTTCTTTCGTCGAGTGCTGTACATGGTCTATTAAGACGTCTCGATGAAGATTTCGCCGCACCATTTCTGCTACTTGCCAGTTGTAAGCGTTCGCGGTTTCCTGGTCGCCGAATTGAATACTCGAGTCGATCTCGAACCGGGTTAGAGTTGCGTCTGTCAGTGCAGATATTTCCCTCCTGGAAACGTCAATCCATGAACCAAAAGAGAACTCTTCATGGTCCACAAAGGTCACTATTTTCCTGTCGAGGTACAAGGGCTCCGTGCGGGAATGTCTGTTTCCACTGGCGTCTCTGTAGTGCACAATTCGCGTGTCTGTTTCGAAATGAAAGCACTCGACGACAATGTCAATTTTCGGTGGCACTTCGCGCATTCTTTCTATGTACTCTGAAGCGGATTCGTCTTCTATGATGTTTTTGAGGTAGTCCAGTTCATGGCAGAAGAAACTCTCTAGCAGGACGAACGCAGGAGAGACACAAAGCATCACAATAGCCATGATTCTCAACATGTTGAAGACCTCACCGTACATGGTGCAGTGCGACGCATCGCAACCGATGAGGAAGACAAGCCATAGGTAGAATGAGAAGTACATGTCCATGGAAATAATCCGGCTTACATTGACATCTTTGGATCTGTGGAGGCCGAGGTATTCCTGACCGGCCTGCTGTGACTGTTGATCGCCTTGGTTGGGCCCCCCTTGACCGCCTGTTGCAGTAACTCTCGGCAGTCTGCCCAGCTCATGGCCAACCTGACGGTGATGTTCCACCCTCGCGCGGTAATCTCTGATTTCCTGGCTCCTCCTCTTGCAGACAGCAAAGATTATGAAAGCGACCGGGAGAAAAACTTGCAGAACGATGGCGAGTGGGAATACAAAAAGGTAGTCCTTGAAGTTAGGCATAGCCTGGGGCGTGCCTGTAGTTTGCAGAAATAAAAACACAAGTTGTGAAGGTGCGGTAACAGTGATACTCGGTTCCTTTCTTGTACAGATCGATGATCCTTGTCCTCTCCAGTGTGAAGTGTAAATGCCATCCACACAGAGGTAATACCTCAAAGATGGATACGACTCACTGCAGAAAGTCATGCCAAGATCCCCGGGGCGATTTCCCAGGTTTTCAAAGTTGAGCTCCGTATCAGGTTTTTGATATCGAGCTGGGCACTGTTTGTTGACCGAGCATTTAACTCCTGTGTATCCGGAACGGCAGAGACAGAGCGTTTCGTTACCGGAAGTGTAAACGCAAGTGCTATTGCTACCACATGGCTTTGACGGACAGATGTTAGCCATCGAAGTCACGCCCCGACACAAAACTCTGAGACTACGCATGTCACGCCATCCATGCGACCATTGCCACCAAGTCTTCGTGATGTATTCAGGCCTCAGTGCGAAATCTTTAACTCTCAGCATGGCGTTTTCAGAGTTTGCCCGTCTATACGAGCTAGTCACTACCCAGTAGCCGTCCACATACAGCAGGTAAAACGACGGTATAGCGCTGTGCTTATAGATAGGACGAAGATCGCGAAACGAGCCCTCCATGCGATAGAAATAGTCTGTTGTGGGATCATTCCAAATGGTCCCACTTGTATCGTGGAGGCGCTGGTTCAAGTAGACTCTGTCCGAGTTACATTCTCTGAAGTCCTTGTCCACACACACAGCTTTGATCACAGGAGAGGAAGCATCTACAGGCACAACGTAATTTGTTTTATTGCGAAGGTTGTAGTATATCCATTCCTCGACAAGTCCACCAAATACATTATTCTTGTCTAAGGAAGAAAGCAGCCATGACGTGGGATCCCTGTTAAGTCTAGCAGCCAGGCCATAATGGTGAAAGAAACCATCACCGCGATCGTTTCCAAAAGTTAAAAGTTTGTCACCATTCTTGTCCGGATAGTAATAGAGTCCCAGGTTATGAACGTTCTCTCTTTGATACACAGGAAAGTTATTGTAGAAGTCCTTCGTTCTTGTATAGACCCCTTCGATCATTTTGTACGGCGTAGTTTTTTCGTTGATGTTTTGGAAAAAAATCCTCGGGCATAAACTCCAAGAACTTGTAAATACGAGCCATGTGCTAATTAGTACAAACCAAAAGAGGAGATTTGATGCCATGTTGACGCTTGATTTCTGTTGAAAGGTCTTTGTTCCAACCAGATGTGCTCAGCGAGTGACGATATCAAAAATGTCGAGTAACAGCATGAATGGTTTTATTTTCCTGGACTGTAATGACGCACACTGCAACGGCTTTTACATGCTGTGACAGTTTCATGACGTAAGAGGCGTCCATACCGTCACGCATGCAGCCACACACGTGCGATCGAAACATCACGCGAGTTGTTACATATTTTAAAGACAGTGGAGCTGGAGAACGTACCTTACCTAAGTCGTTACCCTCTTCCTTCCAAAGAAACCCTTAGCTGCTTACTTCTCATTTCTCAATAGTTTACAGGTTTTCTATGTTACTCATAAAAGAAAAAAAATGCTTTGGTTTCGTGACGAAAGATGCGTCCAGACAGTCACGTATCAAACTACGTACGTGCGAAGTATCACGCGAACTGACAGTGAAAATGACAAAGTCGTTACCCTCTCCTAACCAAAAACTTTTAGCTACTTATTTCGCAATGATTTACAGGATTTGATTCATCTTGCCCGCTCACGGAGCTAGCCATATAATAAAAGGAAGTCTTCCCTTCAAATTCAAAATAGCGGGCGATTTGAATAGACGAAAGGTAAGCTGTAAGTGAATTAAAGTGTCTTTGCTGTCTTTACTTGCCATAAAAATGAAATATCTTTATCTAACACCAAGTAGTACTTCTCAGATTACTATTTTATTGGATGAATCTTTAATCGATGAGCTCACCGGTTGGCTTACCGTGAACAACGGGGAGATCGTTCGTGTAGAGAAACCACGAAAGAAAAAATAAACGCCAGGTTAGTTTACTTTTCAAGGAATCATATTTACAACAGGATTATAAACTGATATTGTACCACTATTCGCAATGGCTATGCGGATAATTGTTCTATTTGTAATCTCAAGTCCGCTTTCAGTGGGTATTGTAGAATACTGTCAGAGCGTGAAGCATAAATATTCATTGCCCCCGTTTGCAAAGCAGTGGATAAATATTTCTGCACGATATTTTGGGCCAGACTTTTTAATCTAACTTGTATGCCTTTTTCTTCTAACAACGAAATTCTTTCTTGGCATGTTTAGTTTGCTGAAACATAATTTTACCCGCCATTTGCAACGTTCTCTAACGATGTCCTTTAGTAGCGCTTTACCACTGAGTTCGACACAGGTTATGTTCTCACGCATCGATATAATCTTGCTTTCTTTGACAGTTTCCGAAGAAAACGAAGCCGTGGACAATACACCAGCAAAATGTGTCGAGCTGCAGCGCGAGGTCGTTAGACAAGAGATCGAGACCAGACAGACACAAAATCCTCCGAACATCAATGAAGCACACGCATCTGTCACGCATGAAATGTGCGTCTATTGTCGTTCGTCCCCATGTGTTCTCTTTAGTGAAACCCTGCCGTCCCGTTTGAGAGCGTTTGGTCAGCCTAGAATGACGAAACACATGAAGCGGAAGGGGTACTATAAGTCCTTTTATACCATTCTAAACCGCCTTGGTTTGTGGCGTGATCCCATTTACATAGCCCGGAAGGAAGCATTGGGATGTTACGTGGAAGACGTTCGGGAGGTCATGCCAGTTTGTGTTGTGGAAGATGTCAGGAAACGTCGTCACGTCTGGATTTGACCGCACGTTTATCATCACTCGGGTTTCGGCATATTCTTCCTGTCTCTACTGTTATTTTAATTTTTTTTTTTGAAGTAGTTTTGCACGTTAAAAAAGATCAAAATTCAAACATCGGGGCAACGCTACTTTTTGTTCTCGACAAGACATTTCCTTTCGGCCTTACAGCGACTATTGTAGCTTTACCATGCGTACGTGCGTTGGCTCGTCACGTCCTAGGAATGCGTGACCAGCCAAAATTCTGACCCCCAAAAATCAAAAGGGCAGAATCATCAGTCCTCATCGCGCCATTGGACGCATAAGTCCTTGGAAAAAAAGGGCAGAACAGGGCGGTTTAAATACCAAAATAAGTTCAAGAAAGAACTGTCACCAGAAGTTTATGTAAAGAGGGTCCAACATAGGTTTTTTTCAATTCCACCATCCCGCTTCTCTCAGAATGTTTATCCTGATCCCGCCTGGTTAGTGTCGCAGTTCTCCGCGTAACGTGTGTAACATGTGAGTTACTGTTCTTCATCCTACACCCCGCCGTCAATTTTAAAAATCTCGCATCCCGTCTGCAAAATAATAAGCAAATCCCAAGGCTGCCAAAATATTTTTATCCTACATCCCGTCTTTTAATACATACATAAACTTTATTCACGTGTCAAAATATTTAGCCGATGGGGAAACACCCCTCTACCAATTGGGGACATCTAAATATAATCAAAAACCTACAAATTATTTTCTCTGGCATCCTAAATTCACCAGAGCGGCTGGGGGCGCGAACATGAGAGACCTTGGTTGCCCTCCAAGTTCATTTCTCTACAGTCCTATAATTTCTAATATTTATCCAAAAAACCATGCTAGCAGTTCATTACTGGACACCTTACATTTTATTAAGAAGACAAATGATAAAATCATCATATTCCAAGTTTTGAAATATAACTGTACATTTACTATAGCACAAAAAATATAACTACAGTGTATGTATATAATTTTTTTTTAATACAACTCACTCTAGTTATTCTTAAAAGTACAATGTACTAGTTATGGACAGTAAGATTTTTGTTCGTTTCTTGCACAAATCCTCCAGACAGAATTTTTCCACACAGTCATTCAATATAAATGCAGATTTCTTGTAAAAATTACATATTCTGAAACTTTGTGTGGGTACTACAGTAAATAAAACACAACATTCACTCGATGAAGCATGTTTGCTTGCAGGTTGATAACAGATTTGAGCTTAGATTATGCACATGTGAAAAAAACAAACCAAGATGTCCTGTACTGTGTGATGTTCAAGTAAGGCATAACTTACAATAACATATAAAACACCATGCATCAGATAGGCTTAAACCTATACACTGCCAATCATGTTACAAGAAACTGCTTCCTTGAATTTACTTGGCACAGATGCAAGGTTTGTTTGATTTCTAAGAAATAGATAAATCAATGACTTTCATTTCAAAATGTGAGATAAGTTACAATAAAATCCTACAATGCTACTGTTTGTCTTTCTTCGGTGGAGGTCTGCAAAAAAACAAAACATAAAAAAAAACTTCATTTATTATAAAAGAAACATGTACTAATCAGTGCTAGCTAAGTGAAATGCAATGTGCTCCTCACATGGTAGTCTAAGCTGCTTCCATTTTATATAATTTCTAAAACAGTTTAACATTTCCTTTGTTAACTTAGGGTAGTTTTCATTTGAATGTCAGGAAAGTAATTGGTTTAGCATCACTAACACTTAACATGATTGTCTTAAAAATTTGTGTCATTTTTACATCCAGTCAGAAGTAAAACCACAAGCAATCATGACTCACTAGTGCACATTTCTGCGGGTTTTGATTGGTTCAATGGATTGTTTGCATCCTCTGTGATTGGTAGGAGTGATAACTTTGGTTTTGGTTTTACCACACTCAGTTGAAAACTGCTCTTAATTGTTTAAGACCATTGCAGAGGTTACAATCAGTCTTGCATATAAGAAGAAGAAAGGGATGCTTTAGTGAACAGTAAAATCCCATGTTAAAGTCCTGGGCTTATATAACTTCATAAGGGGTTTTAGGTGGGCTTGTAAATGAGGGGGGGGGGGGAATTATATCTGGGGGGGGGATATGAGCAGAATAAAAAAAATATATTTTGGAACAAGATAAAACGTATCTGAGAAATGTATTAAAGCTAACAAACCATTACTTTTAGAGCTCTTGCACTGTTACCATATTAGACTTATAACTTTTGATTAAAAATGTTGATGCATATTCGGAATATCTTTGTTAGCAAATAGAAGGGCTTATAACCAGGGGGGGGGGGGGGGACTGTAACATGGGATTTTAGGGCATATCAAGCATTGTCTGGTTTAATATGAGTAATGCTGTTTGAGAAACAGTACTTCCATGTAAGAGATATACACTGCATATGTATGAATAAACCGAATACTAAGATTTTTGCAAACTCCCAGTGCTTCAGCAACACTGTCTTAATTATCAGAGTTTGATCTTTAGATCCTGATCAACAAAATATTGTTGTAATAATATTCTCCAAGCCAACTACAGTAAATATTAATCGTACCTGTAAATTCCAACCACCACAGCGTGATCTCTCTCGTATGGCTCCAATGTTAACTGTTCCTGAGGTTTCATTTTCTCAGCCTGCATCTTTTTCACTTCTCCTGCAAATACTGCAGCAGGCTCTGCTGTCGAATCGATACAATTTGCCTAACAACAGGTTAAAAAATGTGAGATCCTGTGAGAGTTTTGGACCAGAAGGCCCGCAGCTAATGCAAAGCCCTTTAGGAAATAGGCTGTCTTTGGTCCATTCTAAACACAGTAAGGTCTATATGGGAGAGTAACATCTCACTATACAAAAAGTTTAAAGACATCAGTTGGCAACACCGAGAGGTCTCTGATGAGCCTCCTGGCAGGGATACTAATAATGATATTTTATGAAACATGCACGTCAGACTGGCCATGAAAAACTCTACAGAATAGCTTTGAGAAATCTCTCACATCCTTGGAAATTATGCAACAGTCTGATCACCTTCAAAAGTCCTAACACTCACAAACAAAACCTTACACAGAAAGTTATCTGTAATTTCTTTTGATCATGCCAAGCCATGATCAGTCCAACCTTCGTACAGTGCACGAAGCATACAGTTCCTCACACATACCTTTATTGAAATGACAAAATGTCCTCCATTTTTGAGGAAGTTGTGAGCATTAATAGCTACAATACGAGCCTGATCAGGCTGAGCGACATCTGCAAAAATAGTATCTACCATTCCTGAAAGAAAATATATATTGAGAGATTACCCCATTTTTATACTAAGTGATGTACATGCATTTCCATACTTGTTATACTTCACAGTGTATCTGCCATTTACCATAAGGAATTTGTTAAAGAGCAACTTTTGCACAGAATGTACACACAAGTTATACCCACTCGAAAGGGATATAAGACATGACTGGTGTAAAGAGGATAGCCTAATCCCTAAATACTAACAACTGCACTATCTGAGCAAATAGACACTGATAGAGTCTAGTGCAAGACATTTTCTATGGCATTTGAAAATAGCATGAAGTAACTAACATTTTGAACATTCAATTCCTTCAAATATCCACTGCTCATATAGTTTGGTCTGTCTCCCTGTGTTTGCACTTAATGTACTTGTCTCTTTCATTCCCTTGGTCTTATTTTGTTCTGCATGTAAAAGGCAGGGGGATAACTCGGAAACCGCAAGCTTCATTTATCCCCCTGGCTCGACTTAAAGCACCTATCTTTTCCCTAAGTTATTGTAATTTTCTTTGCAAATGTGTAGTAAGTGTCTAAAGTAAATTAAAAGCATTGTTGTTGTTGTTGTGTATACCAAGAAAATACAAGCAACAAGTAGGAAATTTCATGGTATACCACTCAAAGGCATTACATAACTAGCATATAATTATCTGCAGGGGTCACGAATAAAGGTAACTTTCACTGTACCTTCACATCCCAAGCTTATGCAGCACTGATGAAACTACCACAGGTTTGTACATGTATCTTATTGCACATTAATTAATACTACATGTACTCAATGCAAATGATTTGAATACACAGTCGATTAAAGCAGAAGTCTTAAGAACAAGACTCACCAACAAGCATTCTATATTTGTGAGGATGCCTGGCATCTTCAATGATTGGGATGACATTAGTTCTTTTTTTAGCTACATTAATGAGATCACGTCCAGATCTGTGTGAAAATTCAACTGCATACACAAGACCATCCTATAGTGTAAGAAAAAATACAACAAAAAAGGTAATCGATTTAAAATATTTGAGCAAGTAAAGCTACACAAAGGAGTGTAAAAAACAAACTCTCTGCTTTTCAAAGTCATTTTAATTTGGTTATGGTGTCACAAAAAATCACTAGTAATTGCCACATGCAAACGAAACGGATAAACAACGGAAAATTGTAATGGTGGTTACATAATGTATTAAATCAAATAAGTGGGCAAACAAGATGTACACCACATAGCATAAGAGGTTTCATTAAGCTACGGACCAGGTGCACCAGAAAAATTGAACAGCTGTGAGGATGATTTTGCCTGCCTGGTTTAACCACCTGGAGGAAAGTTTTTCTAACAATAAAGTTCAGTTCAGAAAGGTTCTCCTGCCTGTGAAAATTGATTGCCTTCAAGCTGAAAACCTTAATAAAAACCCCTTTACCACATCAGGTCAGCAAGGCCACAGCAGCCCTTGACACCCTGAAGAGAAAATGAATTTGAAAGGCTTGGCTCAAGCCTGTGATGTGCCTTAGAAAGCCTGATCGCACTTACTGGTCCAACAATATCAGAAACATGAGACACTGTTGTGCCTGATGCAGCACCAAGGTATAACACTTTAGAACCAGGGATCATGTGAATCTTGTCAATTCCTCCAAGAATTGCCGCAGCAAGCTTGGATCGAAAAGGATTCCACACTCTGTATTCAATCTTGTCACCTTCTGCTACACCCTTAAAAAAAAACAACAACAACAACATGGATGTGTTTTTTAGAGAATGATGACTAATTTCTTCTTAAAACACCAATACAAAGTCAAATAGAAAGGTGACAAGAAAAAAGAAAATCACCATAAAGCTTCATATGAAGCAGCCCAGATTTGAACTTCAGCTGCAAGGGGGAAGGGGGAGGGGAGCTAGAGTCTTAAGAGTGCGTAATTTTCTCTGGATTGAACGGTCCAGGTTCGAGCCCTGGCTGGGGACACTGTGTTGCAAGACACTTTGCTCTCACAGTGCCTCTCTCCATCCAGGTGTATAAATGGGTACTGGCGAATTTACTGCTAGGGGTAACCCTGCGATGGGCAAGCATGCCTACAAGTGGGAGGAGTAGAAATACTCTTAGTCACTTCATGCTACAGAAACCAGGATAAGCTCTGGCCTGATGGGCCACTTGATTCATATGCAGACTTAACCTACATGTTCATGTAACACTTTTACTGGAGGAAAATAAAGCTCTCATAAACTTAATCATTGTTGAACAAACACAGGAAAACAAAATTATGGGACAACTTACATCGACTGATATTCTTTTTTCACCATATACAGACTCTCCAGGAACAATGTTCTTTGTCACCAATGCATCTTCCTTTCCACGTGCAATGAATACGCCTACAAAAAGTAATTTTCCTTGACTTAAATAATGGTGACTTGACTGAAATTAACCAAAATATTATGAAAATAGGGAAACAGATGTTATTGGTCGAGTGTTTGAGAAAAAACGGGCAAAATTGAAATAGCGAGTGGACCATTTTAGCACTTTGTTTTGCAAAGTCTGGACCAATCTGTTATCAACGTATGGATTGCAATGAGATAACATAATTTTATGTACACAGATGTAAATGTTTACTGGTTGCTTTTTCTAGGTTATGTAATCAAAACAGGGAGTCCATCAAGGTATCTACCATACAGGTAGATGTTGAAGAAATACATGTACATGTATGTACAGTGTATGTGAAAATTTTTACCATGTGAGTAGCTACAGTCTACTAATTATTGCAAAATAACAATTATTATAATTATCCTTTATGCATAGATGACATTGTAACCCCTTGCTTAATGTTTCACTAAATTTTTGTTGGTTTCTGACCACTTTCTTCAAAATTTAGAAAAAGGTGGACTGAGTGCACCAGAAATATTTCAGCAAAGCAAATTAAAGTATCACCAATCAGTAAAATTATAATACTAGTTGTGGCACTTTCAGTTAGTGACTTACCTTCGTGTCTATGCGGCTCTATGGTTACTTTTGCTCCACCTTTAAAACCACCCCGTCCACCCCCTGAACACAAAACACATAATACAAAAATGTAATATTCTTATAACAATGTATAATGACATCTACAGCATACTGTAATACTTTAACAGTGAGAAGCCTCTTTATTTCCCTAGTGTGACTTGAATACACTAAACACAGAGGGTTTCACCAAGTCTGAATACGAAAATAATAGCAGTATCTTCACCTGAGTTACAAAAATTACCTTTATCTGCATTATAGTGGGAGTGTGTTGTGAACAGTACATGTATACTGAAGCAGATTGAATTTTAAAACAAAGACATTCAAACAAGTTTTGTTAAAAATGATTACCTCTCCACACTTTCAGTGTCGGAGAATAGCTACCGTGGAGAGAATACCATACATAATGGACATGTCCTTGCTATAAGGACTATCAAGGCTTTTAATATGGTGTCGAGAATGAAATAACAATGATATCTGACCTCTGCCTCCTCCTCTTCCTCCTCCACGTCCACCACCTCGAAATCCTCCTCTTCCTCCTCCACCACCTCTACCGCCACCACGGCCTCCAAAACCTCCTGAGTGGTTTACAGTTAGTAACATGATATTAATGTACATATTTAGATATCACTGATTCCCTTATACACATAATATTTACAAAATTCCTTACAAAGCAAGGCCAAGCGAAAAATTGAGGATTTTGTCGCCTCCCGAAAGGACAGGTAGAATCATTTGTAGAGTTCATGATTATATTTCTTCCTGGCAAGGGTATAAAAACAGATGAATGAGGTCGCACAACACGCATGATGTAGACAATGACGTCAGTGGGTTTTTGTGATATGGGACATGTTCAGCAAAAAAGTAACGGTATACAGGATATTAAAGGGAGGGGGGGGGGGAGAAGAAAATTAATGAGATATGGGATTTAAGTTCAGATAAAACAGCATAGGGTGTAGGAAATTGTTAGTTTTGCAATTGGAATTGATGGGATATGGGTTATGTAGGCCACAGATTAACAGGCTGTGGGATACTCAGACCACCCCCCTCCCCCTCCCCCCCCCGTGCCTACATAGCCTATCAGGTACAGAGTTTATCCATAATCAGGCATTATGTCAACCTGGAAGATAACTTTTCGTACCACCTGACCGCTGATGCTAGAGTGAGCTTAGGTGCTCACAGTTCTGTTTGCATCTAATCAACAGCTCAAGTTCTTTTCCAAATTAACGACAACAGACTGAAGATTTATGAGTCGACTTTACAAGCTTCATGAAGTTGTAAAGACAGTCATAAACGAGGTCTTTGTTAGCTTATTGTCTACTGTAACGTGCAATATCTAAGTTTTCATCGCTTGTACATCCAAACTAAGGATCATAAGAGTGATATTATCATTTATAATGTCGTGGATGAGGCTGAAAATTGAGAATCGAGATCGGATATATAAGCTTAATTACTGCAACGTGCAGTAAACAAGTAAAAGCAGCAAGGTATATTAATTTTGTGACGTTTACAAACCTCGACCTCCTCCTCCTCTACCGCCTCCTCCTCGGCCGCCACGCGGAGAAAAACCTGAAAACGTTGATTTACTCAAATAAATTTAATCGCAGACAAATTGCAATAAAAAAAACCAAAGAAGAGAAGAAAATTTACCTGGTCTTCCCATCGTAAACTTTCAGTAACACAACTAACGCACGTGGTGTACACTACACTACTGCGCATGACCGAGTTTGCACTGCACCTTGGGTACTCTTTGCCGGTGAAGATCCAAAATGGCGCAGAAGTTGGTGAATTTTGGGCAGAAGATTGTGACTGCAACGCCTCGTTTGGCTACTAGAGTTTCGTTTCAAGCGCTTGGTAAGAGAATGTAGTACTATTTATTAGTTTTATAGTGTGTTTACAACGTCCACCTCTGTTTTTGTGTCAGGCTTTGGAAGTAGGATGAACTTTGGTGATGATGAAATGCATGTTGACATCAAATATCCCACTCACTACTAACACTCGATTATGACTGCCTTTCCCGTGAAATCTTAAGTAGTGTCTTAATGCAACAGGTAACTAGGCATTAAAATCTTTTCAGAAAGAAAAAGATTAGTTATCTAGAGAGGCAAATATATGTAATCTGAAAAAGAAGCACTCTGCCGTAAGTTTGATTTCGCTGCCTTGAATTTCAACTTAATATTTCTTATATTTGTTATGGTTTTAAGGCAGTCAGTGTGGAATATTGTTATTACACGGGATTGTTGCTTCTGATTTACATGTAGCTGGATTGAGCATTTTTTTTCCTTTTTGAAACTAATAATCAAAATCACCTCATCAGAAAAACAGTTGTTTAAAACCAATATTTGACCAGTATTTGTCTGATGATCAAAGTCTTCTGTTCATTTTCTAAAATTTCGAGTTTGTGTAAGTACTTGTGAGTGTTGCTACAAGTCAGAAAAAAAGTCAGCATTTTCATAAAACTGTATACTTTCAAAAGCATCTGAAACAGGTTGTCTGGTGAGTGGAGGGAAGGGGGAGGGGGCTGGTGCAGTGTGGTCAGATGTTCCTACTTACCTACTTCTCTTAACCTTCCTTCTGATTCTGATTATCTAGTTATTGAAAATTTTGCTTTTCTCTACACTTTTCCATCTTAGGAATCCTGTCTTCCATCATTTCCTGATCTGCCTTCTGTAGCCTTCCTGCACTTATTTCTCCCAGTTTCTGACCCCCAGTCCCCTCCATGGCACTTAGGTAGTAACAGTATGCTTTACTCTCTGCATCTGGGAGCCTTACAGACCATCCATTATAGTCAAATATTGCATTGGGAGTGTTTCCGCCAGAGTGCGTCATTGCGGGAATACCGCATTGCAATCAGAGATAGCCCCCAGAAAAATGAAGAAAGGGCCAATTTGGCCCTTTCCTTTTACAAAAATACAGGCTTAACCCGGTGTATTATTTTAAAAGCCATCCCAGGGCTTGAAATTGCGACAGATACGGTCACCAATGTAACTAACACTTCATCCTTGGCGACCAAAATTCAGCAAAAATTCTGGTTTAGTCACCATAATGGTGACTACATTTCTATGTGTTGACGATCAATCCGGTTATTATGTCACACATTATGTCCTTCTAGAAAATCATATTGAAAGATCTTTGCTTCTAAAACATTCAACATAAGAAAACAAGTCACTCTATCCTTTTGTTCTGCTGTATTGATTATCTCACATCGGAAAACTTCCAAGTTTGAAATCGACCTATAATGCATTGCAAACCCTTGATCATTGACTACGTTATGTATGCCTAAGGACTGTTCTCTTGTAATGCACGGATCATACTAGCATCTGATTCGAAAGAAATTTATTGAGTAGAAACACTTCAAAAAGCACTCACTATTAAATTTTATCCTAGTTTATAATAAACTGTTTTACTTTCCTTGGTACCCTGATGCATTTTTCCTTCCGTAGCTTTCAATTTATTGGTCCCTTTCCTAAAAAATTGGCCCCTAAAAAAAAGATCTTCTGGGGCCACTTTGGCCCTCAAGAAAAATTTTCTGGCTGAAACACTGCATTGGTATCCAATTGAATCTCTCCTTACAGATATCTACATGTACACAGTACAGACACATACTGTAGATATGTTACAGCCATTTCACTTGGTTGACCAGAGATCATATAATCTCTGGCTGCCTCTATATACAGACACCTCCATAATGCAGACATCTTTCTCTGGCCCTTTGTTTGTTGTCTGTATATATGCAGAGGTTTGACTGTACTTTCCATACACCAAAAACGTGTGATACAGGGCTCGAAAAAAGTGCCGTCCATTCGTCCAGGACAAGTAGATTTTCTTGCCAGGCAAGTAATTTTTCATTCTCACCCATGGGCAAGAGCCCAGGCAAGCCATTTGCCAACTAAATAAAAACAAAAATAAACTAAATCTTACCCCAGGCAAGCAAAATTTGAGAGTTGCTAAAATTTGCAGGCTGGAATTCAAGTTTTTTACAAGCCCTGCCTATAGCTCAGCAATTTGAAAAGCAGTTGCTATATGTAGGATTGAAAACTCTTTTCATCCCAGGTGCCGCCAAGAAAGTCCAGCCACATGTTGTGACTTTCTGGAACAATGCCAAAGTTGAAATGCTTCCACCAAAGCTGTCAGAGTGGCCAGCCATCAAGAAGAGTTTCATTGGTCTGAAAGAGGCAGCCCTCAAGGGCAAGTTCCTTGATATCACAGTGAAGGAAGCTACAGTGAATACGCTGGTTGCTGTGGAGATTGCTTTCTGGTTTTATGTTGGAGAGGTCATAGGGAGAAGAAGTTTGATTGGTTACAATGTTTGAAGAACTTTCAAGATGTACTGATTGTTTCAATATTTCTTAACTGAGTGTGTCGCAAAGCCTTTTGATGTTTGTATAGAAAAAAATTGGATTTGGTTTCCTGGTCTCCTGACCAGGTAAATAAAGGAACTGGTTTGTCATTGGTTGCAGTAGTCTTTTGTTTTCTTGCTTGCCTCAGTTGACTAAAAATGTGTTTTAGCAAGATAATAAAAAACTTACATGTACATCTCGCAAAATAACCAGCACAGAGGTAAACAAACTTGGTATCGACCAGGTCATGAGACTAACATGAAATGAATACTGTGTTTTTTAACATCTTCAATACACTTGAAAGCCACATGTAATACTCTTGAACCAGTATGTTCATCACAGTATCAGCAGAGCTATTATTGAATGACATTTTAGATGATAGTAAGGATAGGATTATTAATGCCAAGGTTTGCATTGTCCGCTGAAGCCAAAGGCTGAGGTAAATACATTTAATAATCTCCCAAAAACCAAATACAATGCAATGATTTACTATGCATAAAGATATTTCCTTCACAGAATGGGGAATGGTTAAAATTCTTTCCTGCTGTTTCTACTGCAAAGCATGCATTCATGAAGCTATTATCCCTCACTGTTGTCAGTAGGATGATTGTAAACGTTTGTGTATTTTTTTAAAAAAGGATGACGTCAGCTGCATGCATAAGTACTTAGTAGTCCTACCTTGTGGTCCGTGGAAATTAAATCGAAATTGATATCCATGTGATTTAGCGGTACAGTTGTGCGTAACCATTGAGAGTTTAGAAAGTAAGCAAAAAGGTAAGGTAAAGTCTGCATATGAGCAAAGTGGGCCATTAGGCCGGGGCTTATCCCGTGTTCTGTAGCATAAAGCGACTAGGAGTATTTCTACTCCCCCTTGGAAGGGATGCTTGTCCATCGCATGGTAACCCCCAGCATTAAATTCGCCGGTACCCATTTATTCACCTGGGTAGAGAGAGGTACTGTGAGAGTAAAGTCTTAAGTAAAAACCTTGTTCAGGGCTCGAACCCAGACTGTTCGATACGGAGACAAGCGCATTGACCATGAGGTCACCGCACCTTCACACAAGCAATTTCTAGTCTACTTTCATTTGTTACAGTGTGAGATGAGAAAATTTATTTTCCTGACTTCGGCAATATTTCACTCTTACTGCATGCAATGTCAATGCTTGTTCTTCATACACAGTGGTTAAAAATAATAGTGGGTGGTAAAGCCAGTGAAGTGAGACTAAGAGAGATTTTTAATTTTACCATAATTGACTAGTGGGAAGGGGTAAGAAGATTCGATTGCTGTAACTAAATGAGTAAAAATAATCCGGTTCCATTCTTTAATTTAGGGTGCTTACCATTTGTCAGAATGAACCGGTTGGGATGACCGTTGTATAATGGTAAGGGTTTTTCCAAAATCAGCAAACCAACCGAATGAGACGGCGCTTACCATTTGCAATGCGATTTCTCGTAATTGTTTTCGGCTGATGAGAGACTGGAAACTGGAAAGTTTACCAAATGGCAAGGAAATTTTCATCGTTCCGTTCCAAACTAGCTCTGGAGTCCACAATTTCGGAACGGATTTTCCGGAAAATTATTGTTCCATTTGACTTTCAACCGAAATTTCCGGATTTTTTTGCTAAATGGTAAGCACCCTTAGTGTCTCATTTGAAGCAGTAGAATATCTTGAGGTAGCTAGGCACATATTCCAAGAGGGTTTATCTTAAAACAGTCATCAAAGACCGGAGGAGTTTTACATTTGACATTTGAGATTTCTTGAGGGAATTTTGGCGAATTGTTGCATTTTTAAACAAATGCATGATTTCTTTAAGCTTATTTTTTTTTTTTTTTTTTTTTGTTAATAGACGTTTTCGGAACTTTGTTAAAATAATTTTAAATCTAGCCTATTTATACATTGACTTGAGTAATGGTTTGTATAATTCGAACAATTGTGTGCCTCCAGTACTTTGAAGTACTGCCTATTACAGTATTTGCCCTCGTACTATAAAGCCGAGCAGCTTTACATTTCTTTTATAAACGGAAAGTAACGTCATAGACTGTTGTGTCTCTTTCCGAACACGCGTTAGATATTCGTTTAATGTCCGCTCAGCCCAAGGGACGTATATATTTTCTGGTTTTATTTAGTTTCTGCTCTAGACCGTAAGAATTCCAAAATGGCCTCAGTTGAAACTGGCATTTACTCAGTTCGAAGTCTTCAGTTTAAAATGCACCAAATCTCTTCAAAGTATAACTAGATTTTCAAGTTACCGGGAGAGGCTACACAAATCCTCCGATATCTTCGGGGTCTTCCTTCTTTAAATTCGCTCCTATGAGACTTCCTGCATCGAAACCCTTTGACCAATGAGCCAGTCAAAATGGACTTCCTACTCTACAGTGCGTGCTTCTTATTTCTGTCGGATGCCAAAATTCTCTCAACGCCACAGGCTCCTCGTATTTTCGGAGTTTTAGCTGGCAAAATTAAGACAGTCCTGGGTGTGGCGTGGGTTTTGCGGTATCAAGCTTTGATCTTCCTCTTAGAGCATTGTCTCTTCGGTATTTCTTGAAGATGTTCTTGATCCAGGCCTTTGGACCGTCTGTGGAGAAAGATAATAAAATTTCAAATGGACTCGTCGTGCTGACGTCGAAAGCTTGAAAAACGTCTTAACTAGTTTTCTCACCAGGCACAGTTAATAAATGTTACAAAAGTAGTTAAAATGAGTTAGTAAAAAATTAAATTGTTAAATTCTCAGTAGAGATTATAACAGCATACCCCCGAATATGGAAGAATCAAAACCAATTCACATACCTCGTTTGATAGTTTTCTCTCTCCTCCACTGCTTGTCCCGTGTAGACTGGAAACAGAAGGTCTTTGAGGTTTGACGTAAATCGGACTGGAAAACAAACTTTCCAGCTGAGATTGAAAAAAAAAAGACAGACAAATTGTGAGTGTGTTTTCTTCAGAGTTCGACGAGTCTACGAGTCAATAGTTGAACCCATAAGTTGGTTTCTCTATACTAGACACAATGAGTCAACCCAGAACTTATACAACTAATTCGTGTGTTATCGATCTTGGTACATTTCTTTTCCGTCTTCTACAAAGCAGCAACGTGAAATGAACTAGTTCTGCGTATATTGGACAGACGCGAACCACGATGGTGCGATTTTCATACTTTTATTGAGAATCAACACTGTCCTTACCTACTTAGCTGGAAGATATATAGTTATATATCGTACTGATAGAGACCCTGAAGAGATTCCCATAATCCTAACTAAGAAATAGTATTACCTTGACATACAATTGAACCACACAGGTAGCTAGTCTCTTTGGACTCAAGAAAGTTGGTTTTAGCATCTCTAGTTTTAGGGATAGGTGATTTTCTATCATTCTTCCTGGGGAAAACGCGCCTGCTCTGAATTTTTCCAGCGTACTGTACCTCATTCAAAGAAGCTCCCTGATGCGTCCGTGAAGTTCGTCTAGGTTTTCTTTCGGACCCTCCTCCCGTTGAAGCAGAGGACTGGACACTAAGCTTCCGAGTTTCAGGATGGCTATGCCCGTGACCAGAGTGCGGTTTCTTTGCGGGTTTCGGCTGATCGTCAGATGGAGGGATCACGGGCTCGCTGTGAGATTTCTCTACCTTGTGATGTACCTGACCAAGTGACAAAATATGGCGATTAGTTTTCAATTGAAACAAACAAATAAATTAAAACCCAGAATATATAACCATGAAAGCTAGTCTTATAACTACAAAGGACAGAAACAAAAATAACTAAAGTAATAAAGTTAGGAAAATAACGAAAAGAAACAGGCGCCACTCATTTCCTTGTCGAAGAAAGGAACTGCCTTGGACCACGTTGAACACCCAACAGACGTAGCCCTCTGGCAGTTCGTCCTCTAGTTTTTACAAACTTTGAACACTGCTTGCACAGACCACTCTGTTATCTTACAACTGTGTCCGGTAACAATTTTGTGTTGTTGTAAATAAGAGCAGGGCCGTAGCCAGGAACGAGTTATGACTGAGGCAATGTTCATGGATAAATTCTCGTCCTTGGTATTTAGAGTGATTATGGTGACTATAAACAACAAAAACGAAAAACAAAAAAAATAATAGAAACTAGCTACTACTAAAGTTACTAGCTACTACCCTGAGAAGTACTTCTCTGATTGAAATGATGACTAACTTTTAAGTGTTCTGCCGGTGTAGGATGCTGGTTGTCACTGTCTGTGACTGACTTCTTGTTATAGTTCGATAAACTGGTCAGTGTCGCTGATTTACTAAGTCCTTCCACCTAAGACGAAAACCATAGAGAAGAGCATGAAATATGATTTGGTTTTAACTTTTTACAAATCTGTAGCCTATGAAAGATGACATGTTCAAAAATGTCGCGAACATGAGACAATGAAAAAAAGCCGTGAGTCCTCGACGGGAATGAATTGCTTCCAGTTCCAGGAGAAGGATAAATTTTTGCGACAGGTTAGCACCAAAAGTAGTCTAAGGGATTCTGCAGGAGAAAAGTGTAGTCTGAATCAGCTTGAAGAATCTGAAAGTTGCCACACCGCTACAAAAGTAGAGTGGAACAAGGCATTAGCCGTTACATCTTGATCGGGATTTATTAGCTTGTTCTCTCGGCAAAAGACATCTGAAATTTGACCAATCTCGTTTCCAGGGCTTTTCCCAAATTTCAATGTAAGGGAAAGGCCCTGAGAGCGAGACAGAGATCTGAATCGAGAAATTCCGTACTGATGACGTAGCACTAAGCAGATCAATTTTAAGCGTCTTCTGATTGGTTGTTACCCGGTTATAAATTTCCCCGCTTGGTGACTGACCAATCAGAGACACTCTACGGATTTCTGCTAAGTTACGTCACTAGTTTAGAATTCTTCGTCTCCAGTCACGACCATCTGCTGCTGATTGCAGAATGAATTGAGCGCCTGGCGGGCTGTTCACCTCTTCTTTCGTCCTTTTGCTTGGAAGCTCAGGTGGTAGGCTCTTTCGTTTGGTCTGTTGCACGCTCATTTCAGGTACATGTGGCTCTGGTGTCCCTGGCAGACTTGGATAAGCGTCATGGTCGGGTTTTTGCGGTGTGTCCTCCTTGTCGTTCTCCACTGGTTCTGATTCATTCCTTGATACTACTGCCACCTCAATCGGCTGATGTTCACTTTTGGGTTCTGAGGACTGGGAACGAGATGAGCTTGCTTCCTGAAAAAAGTGATTTTACGTCCATGCAGGCATGTTACAATAAATATAAACAAGAAGACGATAAATTTCATCAGTATTTAAAATTCATAAGGTAAGAGTAAATCAGCAACAACTGTATCGATACAAAAGTCAGTTCACGCACATACCGATACTTAATCATCTATTGTTTACTAATTACAAAACCTACTGCTAATGATTACGATACTTAATTTACTTTAAAATTCTATTGATCAGTGCCAGGTACAACTAGATAGGGTTTTCACCAGGGCTATAGTGCAAAACTGTTCGATTTGCTTCTCACCTGGAATCTGCTCTGGGCTCTTACTGATATCAAAGGAATGTTATCTGTTGCGGGATGGCTCTTGCTGCTGATCTTTCTGCGGGACCCCACCTTAAAAAGACCCAAGAAAAGTCAGCTCTACCTACAAGGACAAGCTACGACAACTGACTAGCTCCAAAATGTTCAATTTAATTTTTTAAGAAAGCTTGGACCAAGAGCCAGGAAGAGAGTTGAAAACGCGATGCCGGAAGGAGTAATTTTGAACAGAAAGTGTCCGAAACCTACAATTTCTCTTCACATGCTTTACAGCATACTAATTTCTACTGTTCAAAAGTATATGCCACGTGGTCACGCGCGCGTGATGTTGATGGTTCACGTGATTGTCACATGCTTACCTGTGAGTCCTGTACGCGTGATGTTGATAGTTCACGTGACTGTCACATGCTTACCTGTGAGTCCTGTACGCGTGATTTTGATAGTTCACGTGATTGTCTCATGCCTACCTGTGGGTCCTGTACTTGAGGGTTGCCTCGCTTACTTCGTTCTCTATCAGTCAAACACCCATCCTCATGACTGCAGCGATGAACCCCTGATTGATAATAACCTTTTATCTGCACAAGATTTAACAAGGATACTTTTAGCGTGTGCACTATTACACTTCCATGTGTATTAAGGGAGGAGACTAGGCTGAAACTGGATTAGATAAACATGTTTGACTTACGTCAATGTTCAGAACGCAGTGGAAAAAGAACAAGAAAATTCCCTGAAAAAAGGAGAGAAAAAAGCATTAGCTTTCTAGTACAAATTATACTAGGAGCCCATAGACAACAAAACGAGTACAAGATTTAAGCACGAGATTTCAATTCAGTTACGTTGTTCTAAAAGCCCTCTCTCCACTCTGATACTAATTAGTTGAGCAAGCGAATATCAGTACGAGACCGGAGTGAAATGTGACAATACAAAACATAAACACTAGACTTAAAAAGTCACACTCGTAATCCCAACTGGAGGTCCCCACTTTATGTGGCAAGTAAAAACTTTTTGAAACCTCGCGGCATGTAAAACTGTTGGTTCTCGTTTGGTACAGGAAGCGACTCGGAAAATTGCTACTACCTCTGGATATGATGATAGTCCATCGCGGACTACTTCCCCATTTCATTCTTCCCCATCCCCCCTTCCAACGACCTCTTTAGTTACTTTACGGAAATGGACTCTCTACCAGAAACGATTCGTGTGACTTTCCCTTTATTCACTCAGGTGGGGAGAGAATCGTGAAGGATCATGGTCAGGCTCGAACCAGGACCTTCTGATCAATGCATACAGGACGATTCACTTTATAAGATAAGTAAACTTGCTGAAATGATCATACGCCTGATACAACTTTAAGTATTGTTTACTGACCTGTAGTCCGTTAATAAGTCCAAACGAAAGTTGAAAACGGACATTTTTAACCTCTCTGAAAGAGAGGATACCAAAAATCCAGCCTAGGCAAAGACCAAGTAACATGAGACTGTTGGTACGGAGACCATACCTGAGAACAACAAGCGCATGAAAACGATTCTGGTTACCTCAGAGTTTACGACTGGCTCCTATGAAGTAAAGGATGGACGACGGTGTCCTAATTCTAGCAGAATGAAATTTGTCACATTTAAACGTAGTAGGATTTGTAGCTTCTAGAAATCCTCGGAGGCTCAGTTGTCGAGCGCTGATTAGATACTAGCCAGTTATATAGCGATCACTGTTGTTTTAGTTTCTATCATGCTTCAGTTATCTTTTTGGTTACCTTTTAAAGTAACATATCAAACACGAGAGACAGTGTTTCATCGGGATATCCAAACACCAAGGAAGAGAGTTGAAAATACGACGCGCAGCAGAGTATTTTTGATGAAACACTGTCTTGGGTGTTTGATATATCTCCCCAATCGAAGCAAAAACTAGGGAGTAGACGGACAAATAAAATCGTCAAAATCTATGCTAATTAAGACCTGGTATCCAAACCTCCTTCACAGTTGTGATTTTCTTCGTTTTAACTTGATAAATTATTAATAAGTTTGAGAAGAGTAAATCAAAATTTAACGCCTGGTTTTCACTAGCGACGCAAGCACAAACGCAAGCAATAGGGATGACCCAAGTGAAAACGAAATTCGACGCAAGCACAAGCACAAGCAAAATCATCGCTTTGGCCAGCAGGTAAACTTGCTGTATTCGCGAGCCTGCTTTATCCGAAAAGTGGATGTGTAAACAGTTTTGCTGGGTCAATCTAGGGAGGGCTCGGGGAGTTCGGTCCAACCCCCTAAATTAAAAAAAAATGAGACATTATAGCATGCTGACTTGGCTTCAGAATGCCAGAAACCCCATATCCGAGGATCCAAATTTTTGAAACTTTTTCGGGGAGGATGCCCCTGGACACCCCTAAAGGGGACAATCCTCAGCGGTCCGTATGACCGTATCTCGAACCCTCTTCTCTAACATCTTGTATCCACCCCAGTTTTGTTTTGTTACCTTGTACATCGTTTTTCCAGAACGGCCCTGGCACAAATATCGTACGACGGTTGTCTAAGTTGACGGAGAACAACACACAATACCATCAAGTTGAGCTGCAAGGAGAAAGAGCAAAGGTTCAGAAAGTCAGATTTACACATCAGACTTACAGGCTCTTTCTCGGAGAGCTCACGTGAAGTGTAACTCAGTTGACAAGGATTCAGTAGAAAAGGCGACGGAACATTTGCACGGATTACAAAATGGTCTGCATGTCTGCATATCATGATAGAAAAGGAAAATATATTACCGCGGCGATTAGAAGAGATGGAATAACGAATGTCCAGACAATGTGATCAGTAGGCCAACAGGAATAGAGAGCTAATCTGTGGGCAAAAACAAAAAAATAGGTTTGGTCCACGTTTGGCCCACCAATTTAAGCATTTTTACCAACTCTGTATATAGATAATATAAAATACAAAACTTCTTTTATAAAATGTCTCTGCAATAATGTTTGCACGTTTAGATTCTGGTTTCTTTTTATTGCGTTTTGCTTAGCAATTACAATTTAATTTTTGTGTTTCTCTGTTGTCGTGTTACGTTTAATTTAGCCATGTTCCTTTAATTTTACAGGAAAAGCAGGATCTTTTCTGCACGCTACTAAATCCTCAAACTAGGGCAATCGGCTGTGAGTTTTTTTCTCAGTGTTGCTTTTTCCAATGTTTATTTGCAAAAAACACCTTTGGATTTGATTGATTGATTGATTGATTGATTGATTGACTGATGTCAAAAATGGCCTACTTACGATGGTTTTGGTCCTTTACTTGCTCTAAAACCAATTGCCAGAGACATGGCTATTACGGTTACTGGAAATCCTGAAAAAACAATACACACCGTCAATAATGGCGAGACGTCTGCGTGTTTCCCGCGCAAGATGCCAATCGCATTTTTCCCGCTCTTGGCGCCGTGTTACATGTTTTCCCGCGCTTAGCGCTGGTTACATGTTACCCAGCACTTGGCGTTTTGATTGGTCCATTGCTTAATTTCAGGTTTTTTCTGATTGGTTATTAATATAATTTGATAACAATCATTGGTTTATCACGAATCCGTGGAGGAACTGGATACTTACCCCAACCAAGTAAAAAATAGTAAACGTGTTTTCTCAGAGGATGCGAGCTGTTCGTGTGATTAAAATACAGGAATAAGCTGTCTACTAAACACCAGGAGAAACAAGATGTGATGAAATAATGAATAACAACAGACATCGCTTGGCATCCCTCCTGAAATAACAAAGGAAACAAAATTTCACTTGTGTTAATAAGTTTCAAACCAGCTACGTGGCCGGCTCAGTGCAGACATGAAAATAGGTGCAGAAATGGGGAAGCATATCTGACTTGCTAAACATAAAAATTAGAGAACCACGTCAAAAAAAAAAAAAAGATGTAGGAAAAGCCTGTCGGTAACTGTGAGAAAGAAAAAGCGTATTTGAACCATTTGCCAAAGAGAGTGAGGATAATTTAGCTCGAAACGAGAGAGATTCACTTTTGCCTTCGTCTGAGAGCCCAACCTTGGGGTTCCGGATTCGAGTCAATCCCCAATCTCCCAATTCCCCAGCTACGGAAATTATGTGACTCACAGATCGAGAAGAAAATGATGAAAGCCTGATCGTTAGATCCTCTAATAGTTTCATCGAAGAAGCTCGAGTATGTTTTTCTATCGTCCATGTTTTACCAGTCGACGAGTCCCAAAATTAGCACGGATCAGTGGAATCCATCCCTTTATTGTTGAATTGATACACCAAACTTGTATGATGCCGTCTTTTGACCACAACAACAACCATAATAGGCCATTTCCGATTTGTCTTTTGCCTCTGTGTCAAAACGAGTCTTCCCATTTATATGAAAATGTGTTGCCCTTACAGGCTCTGTTTTATGCGAATCAAACTCATTTTCATATGAAAGGTTTTGCTCAAGGATTCATTTTGAAACTGAGGGACATGGTAACTCGTAAATGGCCTATTGATTTCGTTTTTTCTTTATTATTCAAATTTTGAAGCCTCAGTGAAGTTTGAATTAAGGCTAAATTGTAGTCAGATGGCGCCATCGATGCAAATTGCTCATTGGCATCGCCATGTCTACACCGTCTTTTTGACTAAACACTAACCTTCTTTCTATACGCCGCTATACTGATTAGAAGAACAATTTGAGTGAGTCCCACGGCTAACGTCAGGTGCTGTTTGATCATAAAGGACTCTGTTCGAGGTCTACTGGTAAAAAGATCAACAATCAGTAAAACAGTTGAGAGAGACATAATGCAATGAGCTTGAGGATGCTATTGAGCAATATGGCTTTTAATGGACTGTTAATGTCGGGCCTTCTTTCGAGTTGGAAACATCGCGAACATTGGGGTCGTAGAAGCTTAACTGAAGTAGTTTTTATTATCGACTTGAAGTGAATCCCTTTTCGGAGCACGTACACCATAAAATTTCGGATTCAGAATAAGTTTAAGCCAGTGCTTAATATCCTCTTACCCAGCAGGCATATGCATACGAGCTGGGGGGGGGGGAGTACTAGGGGGCTGCAGCCCCCCAAGCTACGGAAATTATGTGACTTTTCGGGCAAAACGCTAAATTATTCGGGCAACGACACTTAAGAGAAATCATTACGAAATAATGCTATTGGCGTGATTTCCAAAACTCTTAAATAAAGTTTCTAGTTAGTTACTTTAAATTTTTTTTTAGAACTTTTTCTTTTAATAAGTTTTAGATTTTACTCGGATTGAGACTGTTGATAGATTGAGTATGCAAGCTTTCAATATAACTAGTTTTGGAATTATAGCAGTTTCATTAGATGTGGGAATTGTGAACGTTTTTGTTTTTCATGCAATTTGAGTGCGTTTGCATCGCGATTTCAACAATCACGCCTTCGGGAATTGCCTAAATTTTTCGGGCAAGAAGGTCACAATTTCTGCCCCCCTCCCTCGCCAAGTCCGAAGGTGCCCGCACGCCTATGCCAGCAGGCAAAAAGCTGGCCAAATTAAAGATTGCGGCGGCGACAGAACAAGTACTTTGCGAAAGTCGATCCATTGTGTTGTTGCCGGCGAATTTTGCTGCTACGCGAAGTAACAAGCATTTCTGCGTGTTTCTCTTTTCCCAATAGTTAAACCTTAACGAGAAATGATTTTATGTTATTGCACTGAGCTAGGAAATGCACACCAGGAAAATTAAAACGAAGCGAGCTACCAAAGTTCAGTTGCTAGCCTTCCCCCTTTTAATTTGGAGAAGCAGAAATTAAACTTAGGGTTAAAAAGGTTGTGAATATTATGGCAGAAATAAAGGCAAACACTCTAGACAGGTACCTCATTGTAATTATAAGTATTTTTTCTGTCTAAAATAATCGTGGCATCGCTAGTATTTTTTGTGTAACAATTTTCAAATTCTCAAACTGCAACATTTTAGGGACATGTCTCATTGATTCTACAACCCCAAGGTATCGCCCATCCCACTCCCCCACTGAAAAATCCTCGATCCGTCCCTGACGCTGGGCCTAGGTGTTACCCAGCGACAGAAGAAATTCGTTATCATTGAGGCGGATCAATTTAAGAAGAAAGAACTGAAACAGCTGTCAAAACTCGCCGCCAGACATGAATATATATCTACAGATATAGATAGTCTGTTTATTTTTTCTATAACGATAATGAAATTCATATGAACCGATTCACAGCGTGCTGATTAACGAGAGAATTGAAGAAGAAACATTTACCTTCTCTAAAACTGGCGGTGATTTATTAACATGTGAAACGTAGTATCAAAAATAGCTCTGTGTGTGGAAAAACTGTTTACTACTTGAAGTACTTTAACGTTTCACTTCGTACTGCAAACACCTAAAATCTGGTTTCGTGTTTTTCGGTTACAATTCAACCGCATTTCTGCATGGAATATTTGGTTGATAAGCGCTTGGCAGTGTGTTGCAAATACAAAACTTAGTCTTAAATTGACTAGATGATGTGAATTTAATCCCTGGTTGAATTGATAACCAGTTGATTGTAGAACAATAAATGGATTATTCCGTGTTCATTGACAGGTGGCACACAGGGCAGAATAATACACGGCTTATATTAGTTTTTAACTAATAATTTTGGAAACTAGAAACCAACACCTGAGCGGATTTTAAAAGGTTACAGAAAGCACTGATTACAATTGAGTCAGGGAACAATACAAGATGTAGTCATAAAAGAATTTTGGAACAATAGCTGGCTTTATAATCCATCCGTGTATTTCGCCGCAAATATTAATATTTTTGGCGGAATCACCTGCAGTTTTTAGTAGCAGAGAAAGCAGAGAATCGAAAGCGTACTGTGAAAAGGGTAATAAAAATTGCTATTGAAATTTTGTCTGCGGTCCACGTATCGTGAAGTTTGTCCTTGCGTGTGTTTCTCATCGTAAAATAGATTATTGAGTACTATAGCAACATTAGCTGAATGCCGGAAAACTTTGTTTTAGTATTCGTAAGCAAACCGTGAGGTTATCGTCAAAGACCACATTGATAAATCTCCCTACATCCGGTGAGCATTCTCGCAATTTTGGTTGATTATCCTCTTGAATGAATATTCCCAATTAGCTAAAATAGTAATGATAAATAAACAAGTTAGACTGAAAAGACTTTTGAATGCTAATTTAGGCCGGCCTTACCTTGTCCGGAACACCTCAGAAAGGTTTAAACTAACCGCTCAATGAATTATGAAAAACATTTTTCAATTGGAAATAAATTATTCTGCTTATTTTCCGCAAAGCCTCTAGCATTTTTCCAGGCACTAAAAAAACTGTCTGTCGCAAAAATTAAGCATTTCCTCTCTTTCAGCTCTAGCTATTCAAATAAACAGTTGCTGTTGTTGGCGAGACTAGAAGTTTGTGTTATTTGGTCAGTCGCCCTGAACTATCTAAGAAAACATAACAAAACATGAGCGGATATTAAAATATTGCTATCAAAGTATAACTGAGGAAGGCAATATACTCATCTTTATGAAGCAGTCAGTGTATGAAAATATTATTATGGTTATACAGCTAACCAACATGCGCTGTGAAATATCACTAACTCTTTCCAAAGAACCTATTAATTCCAGAAGATAAACTCCTCATTTTGCCTACATTGAATTGTAAAATGATTGATAAGAGAACATGCCACGAAAGAGCATCTCCAAATGGCTTCAGGCACTAGAAAGTAGAATAAATTTAAAACACATTGTGAAATCGCTCGAAAAGATTCTCTTTCGAATGCTGCTCAGTTGGACCGAAAGTAAGCTGAAACCATCATGTGTTCCTTCTTGTACTTTTGAACGGAAGCGTCGGAAACGAAAGTATTATTTACGCGAGGAAACTCTCTGCTCTGAGACAAAATAAAGGCGTCCGGTGAGGGCGAAGTTTTTATTTCGTGTAACTTTGATTCGTCAACTCATTGACAACAGTGATCATTTGCAAGTCAGTATTAGAATTGATAAGTTGCCGACTACTCCGGCGATGCCCGTTTTGACTGGTTATCTCAACCGTATTTATTCAGCGCACAGCAAGAATAAGACTAAACTTTGAAATTACAAGGTTTGCCGTCAAGATATTTGCAAATAAACAGTCTGTAGTAGCGGTAAGAAGCCCGCTTTTGTGAGTCCACTCCGGCGAAATATTGGCATAAACAACATGTTACAACGTTTGCTCTTGCAGAATTGTCGTTCGTTCACGCACACAGAAGTTCGAAGAAACACCCAGAAAATTTGGATCGCCTCGAAAAAAGGAAAATTTTGCGGTTTTCATCACATTCATAAATCTGTATTTGCGAACAAGCGAGTCTCTAACTTCGTCAATTAGAAATGCTTACCACAAATTTCGGAATATTCAAAGTGCCATTTTGAACTGCCATAGCCTATCTGTCAGCATAATCGTATTTTTGGAGAGTGATCATGACTTTTGCCGCGTAAAAGCTTTGCTAAACGGTGGTGTTCGAATACAAACTGACTGGTAAATACAAATTTTCATAGCAGGTCCTCAACTCGACGAGCCTCGCGCGCATACTCTGCCGCTTAGATTTACACGAGGCGGGCTAATCTAAAGAGTAAATTGGTACAAAGCAATATTTATCACCTGAAAAATATGAAAGCAACGATGGAAATGGTGCAGAAGAACAAAGATATTCCACATCCAACGATGGCAGTAGCGTCTAAACCAAACTCTCTTCTAGTAGCATCTTCCATTGTCATTTCATAGCGGTTAGCAAATCCTTGATGCGCCTTTAAAGGAGCTGGTTAGCCGTTCCACCAATCATGGGCTCTTTGAAAGCGAATCGGAACCAGGAAATAAGCTTCGTAGCAGTACTTTAACAGCAAAGCTTCACATTTGCCATTTCTTGAAGAATCTCCGGTTGGAATATTAATCAGTCAAATCATTGCTGGCACATTTTATGCTCGCGTTAATATTAAACTAGCAACAGCAACGAATTTCGATTGCTGTGAGTTGTTTTCAAATAGGAACGGAAATGCACAAAGGCACCCGAGCGGCGAACTGAAATAAAGCCGCGTTGTCTGTCGCAGTAGATGACAAATTTGATTTTGTACAGTTTACGTCGATAAAGTGTTCATCCTTCAATGTAAAGCGAAGTCTATGTTTTTGTAATGTTCTCTTTCAATTGGCTCGTGTTCAGCGAACACGTCACGTGACTAAACAGGTGCTTTAAAAGACGTTTTAGTCTGTTTTCCGACAATAGCAGGGACGCTTAAATTATTTCATCGCCAAAACAGTTGAACGCAAAATTTGCAAATGCAGACAATATTCAACATTTAATTTCTCGTGACTTTAATGATTGAAATATAATAGCTTGGACACAGAAGCAATATTTTCTGTTTGTCGATCTAACCGAAGATTGTTCAAGCTTGTTGCCGACTGCAAATATCTACCACGAAAAACACGAAACATTTGTAAGATGAAATGAAAAACGTAAAGAACTTTCCAGCAGTCTGTCCGTAAACATAACTGTCAGTTGATCTTTTGTCCTCGAAACCTTGTTTCTAAGGTAATGGACTATATATACCAGAAACTTTCCAGTATTGATTAATTAAAGTTGCTAAAATTGTCAACGCCACGAATCTTAGCATGCGACAGTTTACCGGAAAATAGTACTTCACCGAGTAATTTGCTGTCTTAAAGCACTTTCTATTCGTAAACATTAGGCACAGATACTCCATTTAAAGTTTAAAAGAGTCGCTGGAATCAAGAACAAATTGACACAACATCAGGAAAATACTGCAAACGGAAATAGATCGTTGAGAGATTCTTTCAGACTTTCTATTAGATTTACAACAAAAGCGCATTCGATTTATTTAAAGATGTCACTTTTTCAGTCGTGCGATTTCTTTTTGTATATTTTTCAGTCCTTGCGCTTCGGAGGCGTGATTTACTACGTATAGTTTGGAGTCTCGAAAAACAAATTTGAATTAAAACTTGGGATCTTGAGAGATTGTCGTCCATATGTTTCATAGAAGCAATTTTGAGAAGTTGCCACGGGTCAAACACAGTGCACAATGATCAAGCCAAGACAGCTAGAATTTCCTCAATAAAGACCTTTGACAGACCTCCATTATTAACTCAGCTTCAATTCAAAACAAAAATTAAGCAATTCTGCATTTACTCAATCATGCTGACTGTGGCAGCTTTGGACGCACTAAGGAGATCGCTTATTTTTCAACGTACTCCAAAACCCGAACAAATTAGCACCAAACCGCGTAAAAATATCGAAGGTCTGCCTTAAAAATATTCTCTGGCTAAAAGGTAATGACACTCTGCAAGCTTTCAATTGTCCGAAATACAGTTTTCAACATATGAAATAACAAAAATGTTGTGAGAACGGTTAACCCACTCTTGCGAAGAGGTGAGCTTCGAAGCACTTCCGCCAGTTTGCACCAGCTTCTACTGCTACTACAACTATACTTCTTCTTGCTCACTTTACTGATTCTACTGATTGTATTGATTAATGCAAGCTCGACGGTTCCCAACTAAATACTTAAATTGCAGACATGTTTGGGTTTACTGACCTTGGGAACTAAAAAGACCTCCCTGGCGTAACTTGGACAAAAACAAAACACACCAACTGAACGAAAACAAATAAGTCATAATGAACCAATGAAAGCGATGGCATGAGAAAGATAATTCTTCGTGGAGGTTTCACCCAAGGGAAGCAAGACTGCCCAAACATTGACTATTGTGAGACCAATTGTTAAAAGTTAGAGAAGCTACAGTAAATAAAACAAACAGCAAAACTAACTGGACAAGGGAAAGATGTGTGTGGCCTGACATTGACTGTTGGTCAGCCAAGGACGATCACGTTAACTGAAGTAAAGACCAAATTGAGCTTCTCAACAAAAATATCTAAACAGCAGACGACATAAAGAATACAACAGAACACGATTTTGAAAACCAACTAGAATGCTCGATTGTCTCAGTACTGGACGTGGTGCGGATCATGCATGGCACAGTTCTAGTGCCTCTGGCTGCTGTTTAACAAATTCTTGCGTATTCAGTAAGTCAAACCTGATTTCTGCTTACGATTGAAGCCTACGATTGAAGCCTACGACAAATTTGTAACATGCCGGGGTGGGGATGGGAGGGGGTGGGGGGGCTGTCTGAGTATCCCTTATTCGGCTAATTTCTAGCTATTTCTGACTTCGATAGATCTAATTTTCTGTGTTCCAACAAATAATGGTACCGACTCGAGGTAAGTGACAGTGTTCATACGCCTGAAATGAAATGCAGCATATTCGCCGTTTCCCAATGTTTTGTATCCCATAAATATGGGTTATTAACCACGCGTGAGGTCAAGGTGGCTGGATATTGGCCAAGTTCTTTTTCCTGTGTGTTTATGGACCGAGACGGAGTCAAGTCGATAAACACGCAAAAAAATACACGAGGCCGATGTCCAGCCATCTTGACCTCACGCTTGGTCAATAAAGGATTTATTATATGGAAAAGTGTTATTTTACGCGACAGATGTAACGGAGGGTGTAGCTTAGGAAAACTGCTTCATTTGTTCAGCAATGGTTTATTTGATGTCTCTTCTCTGCTGTATCCAGCAATCAACTAACTAACTCGAACGAAAATTGTCGTTTAAGTTCGCTCGCAGTACATCCACGCACTGAGCTGTGATTGGTCGGTTCTTGAATTCTTAAGAATGAATGAGAACACTGGAAACAGTGGTTTTTTTGATAGCCGAATATGTGCTTCGAGCTCAACGTAAAAACCTAGGGTCCATGAATCGTTAACAAAAAATTAACTTCTAGATTGTAGATTTGGTACCAATCACAGCTGTGGCTGGACAAAATGTCTTTAAACCTAAGCTGAACGTGATCCTAATTTTATCAGCAGCAAGCGTAAAACAAAAGCTATATTATATGACAGAGTACATATTTCTGTGTGGGTAAGCTAACCACTAATTACACTGCAGAACGTACCATTGTCCGATGGTATCGGAAACTAGGATTTACGCAGTTCTTTGACCATACGCTCACGTATTTAATCTAAGAAACTTAAAATGTAAGCGAATACCTAAACCTACTAAAATAATCACACAAGTTGCATTCTCAACAAGTGGAACTAAAAGTCCATGCCACGTTAACATGGAAGAACCGAAAACTCCCAATAGAAAAGAGCTACGTGAGTTAAAGTGACAAGGTGACTTTGTTCCTTGGTATTACAAACTTCAACTAATGTTAATTAATTCAGTCAATATTAGTTAATTCAATCACTATTGATTAAACATTTCAAGCTTAATAATTTGTAACAATATTCTGCAACACCTCGAACGAAGAAAACCGTGTGTAGAACTGAAGTATAGGGGTTTTACTGAAATCCTGACGAGGAAAATTCATTTTTATACTGTTAAACAAACAATGAATGCAAAAAGGAGGACAAAATTTCTATATAAGAAAATAACATGATATTTTCACTTCCTTTTGGAGTGATTTTTCGTGTACAATACATGAAGTACAAGCAATAGAGCGGTTTTCACTTAATTGTTGAAAAGTAATTGGTTTTGTGCTTACTACGGTACGTGATTGGCTTAAAAAACTCGCGCCACTTTTTCATCTAATCAGGAGTAAAACCAAAAGCAATTGCAACTCACTCGCACGTGTTTTCCCGCGCTTTGCGTCAGCTACATGTAATTACTTCGAGTTTTGATTGGTTCACTGTATTGTCTGTGTCCTTTTTGATTGGCTAGAGAGATTACTTTGGTTTTGGTTTTACGATACTCAATTGAAGACCGCTCTAAGAGAGCCAAATTATGGAATACATATATCTTATTAGTAGAATTCTACTAGTATACTAATGCAAATGCTGGTATCTGATTGGCTGAGCTACTCATATACTATCAGCCATTAGAACGCAGCAGCTGCCGGTGATCCACGAAATGCGACGTTTTTATCATTTTTCCGAAGTTTTGGAAGAAAGTTTAGATGTAAATGGATAATTATATTCCTGAGAAGACAAAAAGAAGGACATAAACGGGTTCTTGACTTTAAAAACTTGAAATTATTGAAAAACCGGTGCGCGCGCGTAAACAACTGCAAATTTACCAAAGACAATTCAATACGTGCGATTCTGTTAACATTATTAAAGCGTAAAGTTCAATAATGCGTCGAAAAATATTGGAAACCATTATTTACGTTAATTTAAGTTAGAATTCTACTAAAACAATTAGATTATTCGCTCTCGATTTCTATGAGACGATAGTTGATTCGGCCTTCAGCCTCATCAACTATCACCTCATAGAAATCTCGAGCTTATAATCTAATTGTTAATTAGATGTTTGGTGTGAAGTATCGCTGTATATTTTTACGAGTTGTGCCGTATTTTGACGAGCCCGTAGGGCGAATTAAAATGCAAACAACGAGTAAAAATATAAAGCAATAGTACACACCAAAACATCTAATAAGAGATTTATTATCCAACTGCTGTAGTCAATAAATTTATCAATGAAAGAGGGAGAGTGGGACAGTTTTGCGCGCGCGCGCCGAAATGTCCGGAAAACAGGTTTTCTACAGTACAAATAACTGTGCAATATCGCTGTATATTTGTACTGTTATTTGGACGGTATTCGCTGCAGTTGGATAATAACTATTTCATTATTGCTATTAGTTTGGAATAGTTAATCAATATCTTGAGATATTAACTTCGCAAAACATTTTTTTCCTAGAAATGTACGTACCGAAAATTGCCTAAAATTTACTGTATTTTATACTACAAAAGCATAGCATGGCTAAATAAAGTTTATTACAAATTTAGGAAGCCAGTTGGCATTTGCTGGTTTGAACTTATATTCTCCCTCATAAACTACATGCCTCTTCTATTCGAATAGTTTTCAAACTTTTTAAATTTATAATTCATCAAATATTTTCGCTCGCACGTGATTGGTCTAAACCATTCATACCTACAAATGGCTTGAAAGGTCAATAGGTTAACAAGAACCAGTCTTCAGTAGTCCAGTGCCATCTTGAAAGAAAGAAGTTTAAAATTGCTAGTACAATGACACTTGGAAGTAGGCTCGATTTCTGCCGCTTTCTCGGGTTCGCGTGAGCGCGGGCTCATTTCCCGAAACAGCGGCTGGTAATCGAGCCTAACTTGGGGGACTTGCAGATCTTAATACAATATACACTACATCGTGGATTATCTTAACAAACTTGAAAGGCTACTCGTGGATAGTTTGGTACAATGTCTGACACTGATAGTGCAGCATTAAATTAGTTTGTTTGATGCTTAAGAATGAATCCACCTCCACTATACTCGAGTCTCGTCTTGTCTTCCATGAACGCCAGCCAGTCTGAGGTAGCAGTCGGTAATAGTCCCATGGAGTGGCATTGATACAGAGCCAGTGCAACCAAGGAGAGATTTCCAAGGAGATAGAAAAACTTTTGAAGAGTGACATGCTCATGCTCTCCTTCCAGAAATACAAAAGTTGATTTTACAGCCAGAAGAGCCTTGATTGGCCTTATGAACATCATGCCAAGCATCACGATGGAAAAGATGGAGATAGAATTACCCACCATGTACATTATGAACAGATTTATCGGAATCTGTTTGGATGGTCCGAGTGCTGTATCCCATGATTTCTTTGCCACAAGGTGAGTGCTGTTTGCTTCTCGAGATTCGTCTGGCTGAACATTACGATCTGTGTAGCCAGGTGGAGATGGAAGATCGCTGTGCTGAACAAACTGCCTATCGGTCGCAAAGCGCGGTCGACTAGTCAAGTCCATAGCCCATTTGTCTGTAGGCGAAAAAAAGCAGAGGAACTGCTCAATCACTCATTGAAAATGAGCGGCCGCGAAGCGTTTTAGACCGTTTTACTGTCTTAAACAATTACAGTAAAACATCCTGTTAAGAGCAAATGTCACCGAAAACCAAGCAAAATTTGAATTTAGCGGCAGAAGTCGAAAAATCGATTTTTCTCTCTTTTCGTCAACAAAAAGCCCTTAGGTAGAAATGAAACGCGATATAGCTTTTTGGAGCTCGAAGCGCTTTAAATTCGAGAAAATCGAGGAAAACGATTTTCGCCTCGACGGTCACCAAAATGGCCGATCGCAAAGGCTTAAAATTAGTAATCTAAACTTGATTTGCGTCCGCGTGTAAAGAGGAACCAACAGTTATCGATACTTTTTCTTGAAAAACAAAGTACTCAGCTATCCAAATCAGGTTAGAACTTGACTTGAGCGCCTTTTGAGAATAAACACACAATTTAAAAAAAAATCCCTTTCAGTTAAAAAGGTCGAATTCCTAATTTACGAATAAAATTCAGAGAAATTTTTCGACATGTGCCATAACTCCAAATTCCTTGAAACGTCGCCTTTAGAACACTTTTACGTTGTTGTAAAACATGTATCAAACTCAGCCTGGGTTATTCTTCGGGTGCTTTTTGAGGCCCGACTGAAAAACCCTGATTTTACCCGAAAGATCACGAAAAGAAATGGCGTCTCAGAAAAAGTTGGTGAAAATCTTTGTACAAATTTACCCCACATGAAAAGCCATTCGTGCTGCACAAGCAGACATTTTTTCATCAAGTCTTCCTTAGTTCAATAGTATTATTCCTTTTTAACATGCCATTAACACAGTATACTTTTCTGTTCATGCTGTAGATTGGTTTCCTGGCCAGCATAACAAGAGGAAGAAAGAAGCTATTCATGGAGAGTTGCAGTCCCGGGGAGAGGGGTTCTCTCACGTAAAAAGGACGGGGGTGAGTCTTTATCGCTATTAAAAATTATGAAAGTGTCAGTTAATATGTTGTTTTAGAATTGGTTCCTCTTAGGGTGAAAAATAGTAAACATGAAGTAAACTTTCACCCGAAAAGATCGCATCGTACCGACTAGCAGCCCCTGGGTCTCCGAGGATGGCTGCCCTCTCGTTCGACTTTGAAATTACGTGTGTGATTTCAGAAAAATTACTCTCCACCAAGGTGTACGTCACGGGGTCCAATTGAACTAATCGCACCATTAACAAATATCGACATTAAGGAGTTTTAATTGATTTTTTCAACGAAACATTGGTTATTTCAATCACTATTGATTAAACACGCTACTGGAAACTTCAAAGGCTTCTAAGTGTTAGGGAGAATGTAATATTATAAACAATCGTCTCTCTCTTTGCACTTTTTCAAATTTTAGATGTGACCCGATTGGGCTCGATTGAAACTACATTTGAAGATACAAAGGGGTGGAATTGAACGATAAAGCTTGAAGCAGCCCGGCAACAAGGATGGTATAACCGTATGTGAGAAGCTATACAAGGGATCTGGTGTTTTGCCAGTTACAAGTTGAGAGTTGCTCGGTTGTATTTTCGACCTTAACCTTGTAAGAACAGATGAACCGCTCGCTCAAAATCAAGCGTTTTACCGTCTTACACAATTACACCAAAACGTCCTGTTAATTATGATGTGTTACCCATAAACTTATACTTTTCAGCAGTTACCTTTTTCGGACTGGCTTTTTCATTATGTTCGCGTTTTAATACTACCACGATATAAATTCGGTTTCTGCGTGCCCAAGAAATGACGGCGTCCCAGAAAAAATTTCCTTGACTAATGATTTCGATTCCAATTATTTCTTCGGATATAAAGTAGTATTAAACTTCTCCCTTTAACGAAACTGGGTGCGGCCTAAATTGACATTAAGATCTTGCAGCTTTGTGCGCGCTCATCAGTTGATCCAACAATTTTGAAGTTTGAAGTTATATGACGGCAAATTTTTTTTAAGTATTCTCGGGAACTGCGGAATTATGCAGTGATATTTTTTAAATTTCGAAATTTCATCTCCGAAATTTCTGTTCCTTTCAAGTTTACTCCAGAAACTGTATGTCTTGCTTTCTGACTGGCTCCCGTTTAACAGTGACTAACCGATGTTTTATCTTCGAATTTATAGATGGAAAATGAAATGGCGATGTGCCGGTTAACTTGACTACGAGCAGTCCCTCTTTTTCCTCAGTTCCGCGGCTGCGCGAGAAGCAAATTAACATAGAGCGCCGGAAACACTTCACGCGTACAGACGAGTAAAATATACAGCGTAATCTTTTAGTTATTAGCTTTTGTATATGTTTTATCACATACTAACTTTCCTACGGAGCAGCCTTTATAAGACCCAACTTACGATCAGTAAGAATTCCGTTACAATAAAAATGTGTAGAGAGTTTTACCTTTTCGTTTCAAATTCAAATAAGTGAATCATTCAACATATCCACTGAACAGAGATGTTTGTTATGCAAGTAAAGATCGTATAGCATACGGCGTTGTTTAAGTCCAGACAAAGATCTGTTGGCTGTTGAAGCAATGAACTATACTATTCACCTGAAAAAGTTAGCAAATTTGAATAATAAGAAGAGTGTTTTGAAACTGCAAAAAGCTAGAAATATGACTACTGTATGCTGTGCAGCTGTTTTCATTCCCTATTCGGCCGTTTCTCTGCTTCTAGAATGTCCTTACCGTAGATGCCTATGTTTCCTGACCCGAGAACTGAGCGAGAAGAAGCGGAAAAATAAAAATGGAATTCGAAAGCGGGCGTTGAGAAAGTCTAACATCAACCTTTTCATATAATTTGAGCATAGTCAAGACTTTGTTATATAAACAAAAGTCGGCCGGAAGGTACACGACTGAAAATACTGTTCCAGCTTACCTACATCTTGCTTGATGAAAGGTTTCTTGTACGCCTTACACACAAGTTTACCTATAACAGGCACATGATCCAGCAGTGCATTTTCGGTTTCATTCTCGATTTCGAGAGGCTCTACCGAAACTGTGATTTCCCCTGTCATAGGACGTTCATCAGAAGGAACCGTATCTGAAACCATAAAGGCATCTTTAAATTTGACAAAAGATTGGCCACGTTGGTTTTCATCTCGATTGCATAACGCATATTATGGTATGGTTACTGCTTTTAGATTCAATAGTTCACTTGTGTTATAGTTAAAGTCCCCTCTAATGATAAACGAAGATAGCTCTTCCTTCTCACAAACTTTACGTAAGAAGCAAGAGCTCGATTCTGTAAAGAAACGGTAGTTTCTTATTTTTTACTTGTGTTACACGTTTTTGCAGATCAACCCTTGACATACAAAATTGTTTCTAAACACACAAATTTAATTTTACTCAAAGTATTTTGAGAATACGTCTACACTGCGCCGGAGAAATTTGAACGCATCTTTATTTCTACGGTTAGGCCTATCGTCCACGCTAATCGGTCACGAAAACGGAGCTTTTCAAAAACGCTCTTCAAACCGGAGGAATTCGTTCTCAAATTTCTCCAGCGTAATGTGAACGGGGCCTTAAACCTCAATTTAAAAAAATATGAAAGCGCCATGCACTCTATTTCACTGACGTGGCCAGCAATCATGCACATTCATTAGAACAAAAGAAAGTGTTTACATAAGAAAAGAGTTCAGCTCCTACAGGATTGGTTAGGTACACCAACATGGCCCCCATTTCATTGTTTTTGGTTACCAATATGGCTGCTGTGACGTCATGTGAAAACAGTCTATGAGGTACAGGTAAAGTCTGTGTCAGGCAAAGTGGTCCATACTGCCGGAGCTTACTCAAGTTTCCTGGCATGATGCGAAAAGGAGTATTTCTAGCTCTTTAGCATCCCGGAATATCAGTCGACCATCTCAGGGTTACTTTCAGCTTAATTACTTCGGTACGCACTTTTATTATTCAACTTTCATACACTGTTCGAATTCCGATTTTCTGATTGGCTGATTTGTACCACGTGATACTGGGTTGTGACGATACAACATCTTTGACGTCATTATCGTGGTGTAATAGCCGTGGTGTAAATTCAACACACTACTGCCATTACACCATAGTGGTTTCAATGCAGTGTTTCTTTGTGCAATGTATTCAATTTGAATAATTAAAATGTTAACGCACTCATTCCTCTTGAATTATCGGGATTTACCCGCACGAGTTCACTAACAATGAACGAGAAATTCTAATACCGCACGAGGCTTTGCCGAGTGCGGTATTGAAAATTTCGAGTTCATTTTTAGTGAAAGAGTGCACGTAAATCCCGATAATTCACGAGCAGTGAGTGCGTTAACCTGTAAATGTACCACACCTGGGTAGAGAGAGGCAAGGTAAGGGCACAGTGACGAGAGTGCTCGCCTTCCACCAATGTTGCCCGGGTTTGATTCCGGCCCGGTGCCATATGTGAGTTGAGTTTGTTGTTGGTTCTCGCCTTGCTCCGAGGGTTTTTCTCCGGGTTCTCCACTTTTCCTCCCTCCACAAAAACCAACACCTCCAAATTCCAATTCGATCAGGATAGAGGACGTGAACGAATTGGAATTTGGAGATGTTGGTCGGAAAACAATTGATACGCGACTCGGGCAGTTTCTGCAACTTCCGAAAGCACGTGTGATATTGGTCTCACGCGATTACCCATGCTTATTACATCCATTTTGAAATCACTGGTGATCTTGCAATCTGATTGGCTCGCAGCAGTGCAGTTTATTGGCCAATCGCACTATTTTTGCCACTAAAACAAAACAACGAATCCGATTTCAAGGTTTGTTTAAAGTAAACAATCAAATTGCAGGAAAGCGAGCACTTCTGCTTGTTCTAAATCGCATCTTTTTCTGTTCTGTGTAAAAACCGACCACTGGATGAATAAAATATTGGTACTGTCCAAAATCCTATATTGTGCGATTTCAAAATGGATGTAGTAAAGTGATAGTTGAACTTAGTGGAGTGCAATTTCGGTCTGGAATTATACGTGATTTCAAATAGAACTCTTGCTGCGCGCTCGTTCGACTTTGAAATCACGTGTATGATTTCAGACAAATTACACTTCACTAAGTTCAAAATTGTAAGACATGAGGTCGAATTGAACTAATCGCATCAATAACAAATATTGACATTAAGGTGTTTTGAGAACTTTGTTCCAACGAAAAAGTCAGTAGCGTTTTCCATAAGTTTCAAAAACTGTAGGGAACATGAGAAAGAGGATAACTGACGTGTGAATGGGCGTAGGTGTCCAATTTCAGGTATCCAATTGCAAAAAGTTGTAGTTGGATACCTGTAATAGGACACCCGCGTGATTGCACGCCGATTACGTGACAAACATGCGCGCGGAGCCGGAACCAACCGCGACCAAGATCGATTAAGATGCAAATGACAAAAACACACTTACCATCTCCAAACTCCAGCTTCTTTTTAATTTCTGAAGCAAGCGAATCCACTTCAGCCGTACGCGCTGCAGTCTCGGGTGTTAACCCTTGTCTATCTTTCTCCTGGTCATTGACATTTGAATCAGAGACTCCTTTCTGGGTTTTTCTGGTGACCTGCCCTGCAGATGCTTTGTTGCCATATTTTTCTTTGTTGATCTTTAACCTCATATCTAGTGTTCCGTCTTTATTCGTCAGGCCTAATGTTTGTCTGTTTTCTTTGAACCTCATGTCAAGCTTTCCATTTTTCCTTAGGACCCTGCGTGGAGAAACTCCTTCTGACTCTGGATTTCTTGGTTCAGTCCGCTGGAATTCTTCTAGTAGCTTTCTCTCGATATCTTTGGTAATTTATGAAAAGAGAAAATGATGTTACAACTCTTGAGTTCGTGAATACGATCCCATGATGTTACCATTTATATGAAACCTGTCAAGCAGTGCTATATGCATGGTACTTTTCATTTCTCTGTATTTTTTAAAAGGATATTTACTTTTGCCAAGTATTTACATTGGCCATGGTTTATAGGTGTCAAAAGGTATAACTCATTTAATGCATGGGAGGCTGAAATAAATGCTATCTCTATACGAAAGACTGAAATTCCTATAAATTTAATATAATAATACAGCTGAATAGTATATAGCCCTTTTTGGTTCTGTAACTGCCTTCTATGTCTTTGTCTTTGTCTTACTTTCATACTCGTATGAAGGCTCCTCAATTTTCTTGCTTACAGCTCCCTTCCTGACACACAACCAAGTTTTTGAAGTCTCGAAAAACCCTGATATTATGATAAAATGCAGCTGGCTGATCGACCCCACGTTCAATGACATAGTTGCATGGTCCATACAACGGAGATTTGCACATCGTGGAAAGTTTCAGAAGTCGTTCAGCGATCGAGGAAAAACAATAAGTAACGTTGTGTACTCGACTAGCTTCGGGCGCCACCAAAAACAACTGCGTGGAAAATTTATCGCTTACATTAGCTACAAAAATTTACGATATACCTTCGATAAGTCCGCCGTGAATATTGTTTCCTAGCACTCATGAAGCCTGCGTAGCTTGGCGGTTTAAGCAATTTTTTAAGCAATTTGAGCGCGGGAGCACAAAGCGGCAAAGCCGCGAAAACGAGCGGCGAAACCGCAAGGTTTCTCAGTTGTGTCTCTCCCAGGCTCCTTGCGGCTTTGAAACTGCAAAAAGCTAGAAATATGACTACTGCATGCTGTGCAGCTGTTTTCATTCCCTATTCGGCCGTTTCTCTGCTTCTAGAATGTCCTTACCGTAGATGCCTATGTTTCCTGACCCGAGAACTGAGCGAGAAGAAGCGGAAAAATAAAATGGAATTCGAAAGCGGGCGTTGAGAAAGTCTAACATCAACCTTTTCCTTTAATTTGAGCATAGTCACGACTCTCTTATATAAACAAAAGTCGGCCGGAAGGTGCACGACTGAAAATACTGTTCCAGCTTACCTCCATCTTGCTTGATGAAAGGTTTCTTGTACGCCGTACACACAAGAATACCTACAACAGGCACATGATCCAGCAGTGCATTTTCGGTTTCCTTCTCGATTTCGAGAGGCTCTACCGAAACAACTGTGATGTCCCCTGTCATAGGACGTTCATCAGAAGGAACTGTATCTGAAACCATAAAGACATCTTTAAATTTGACAAAAGATTGGCCACGTTGGTTTTCATCTCGATTGCATAACGCATATTATGGCATGGTTACTGCTTTTAGATTCAATAGTTCACTTGTGTTATAGTTAAAGTCCCCTCTAATGATAAACGAAGATAGCTCTTCCTTCTCACAAACTTTACGTAAGAAGCAAGAGCTCGATTCTGTAAAGAAACGGTAGTTTCTTATTTTTTACTTGTGTTACACGTTTTTGCAGATCAACCCTTGACATACAAAATTGTTTCTAAACGCACAAATTTAATTTTACTACGCCGGAGAAATTTGAACGCATCTTCATTTCTACGGTTAGGCCTATCGTCCACGCTAATCGGTCCGCATGAAAACGGAGCTTTTCAAAAACGCTCTTCAAACCGGAGGAATTCGTTCACAAATTTCTCCAGCGTAGAAACGGGGCCTGAAACCTCAATTTTAAAAAAATATGAAAGCGCCATGCGCTCTATTTCACTGACGTGGCGAGCAGTCATGCACATTCATTGGATCAACAGAAAGTGTTTCCATAAGAAGAGTTCAGCTCCTACAGGATTGGTTAAGTACACCAACATGACCCCCATTTCATTGTTTTTGGCTACCAATACGGCTGCTGTGACGTCATGTGAAAACACTCTATGAGGTACAGGTAAAGTCTGTGTCGGGCAAAGTGGTCCATACCGCCGGAGCTTACTCACGTTTCCTGGCATGATGCGAAAAGGAGTATTTCTAGCTCTCTAGCATCCCGGAATGTCAGTCGACCATCTTAGGGTTACCCACAGCTCAATTACTTGGGTACGCACTTTTATTATTCAACTTTCATACACTGTACGAATTCCGATTTTCTGATTGGCTGATTTGCACCACGTGATACTGGGTTGTGACGATACCACCTCCTTGACGTCATTACCATGGTGTAATAGCCGTGGTGTTCATTCAACACACCAATGCCATTACACCATAGTGGTTTCAAGGCAGTGTTTCTTTGTGCAATGTATTAAATTTGAATAATTAAAATGTTAACGCACTCATTGCCCATTTGTTTAAAGTAAACACTCAAATTGCAGGAAAGCCATTAGTTTTGTTGGCTCTAAATCGCATATTTTTTTGTTCTGCATACAAAATGAAATGTTAAAGCATATTCAGTTCCTCTTTTTTTAAGGACGTTCGTGCAAAAGTTTCCAGTCAATAGACTTTTTTAAATTTTTGCTGCAGTCAGTTCATGGGATAGCTGTGTCAGAAATGCAAAAAAAAATTGGGGTCGCCGACTTCATTTCAGAGATAAAGCGTTTGGAAAAGTACCCGGATTTTGAAAAAATTGGCGCACACAATTCAGCATGGTCTACAGGGGTTCACAGTTAAAAGTATCAAGGGTGAGTCAACGGAGGCAAACGATCTTAGTCATATTTTGTAGAAGTGGGTCTGTTGCGTAAATAATTCCAACTGTTACCAACGTTTTCACAAAACTTAACCCTTCAAGAGGCATTGAAACCGTCGCACAGAGCTAAAAGGAACGGAATTCGATGGTGCATTTGGAAAAAAATTCAAACTTCTAGTCGATATATTTTCTTGATTTTTTTTTAAACATAGAAAATCGGTAGAGAAAATGATCCATCAAAAGAAAAATAGGGGTCACCAAACGTCCAAGATCGTTAAATCCAGGCGAAGCTGTAGCAATGGTCATCTGCCTTATCATTGTGCATTTTAGTAATTTTTAGCGCGCGCTCTCATGCATGACGAGGCGTGCGAATTTCCGTGCGCAGTGAGGACGGGCAGAAACAATTAGCGCGAACGTCCTTAAAAAGAATGACCACTGGATCAATGAAATTTGGTACTGACCAAGATCCTGTATTGTGCGATTTTAAAACGAATGTAGTAAAGTGGCAATTTAACTTTGTGGAGTGCAATTTTGGTCTGAAATCATACGTGATTTCAAATAGAACTCTTGTTGCGCTCCCCGGGGGGGGGGGGATACTTTGGGAATTTCTGGGTGGGGATGTGCCGCCAGGACCCTGGAACCCTTAGCCTATACCAGAGCTAGTTCAGCTGAATTTTGCTAACCTATATTAGAGTAAACTCCCAAAATTCCCCCAGCTATCGACACTGTTGAGGCTGATTTGCGTAAATTTAAACTTGCCGGTTTGATTTTTTTATATTTTTGAGTGGCAATTCCTGGTTTCCTTACTCTAGATAAAATCTTCAACCAACCAGTTAGTTTTGTGAAAAATGATACCCTATTCTAGACCCAAACGCTTTGATTTATATACCCTATCCTAGAGTAAACCGCTTGAAAAACATACCCTTCACAGCGGCACATACCTATATAGCCCATATATGGCAGTGCGCCCCCCCCCCCGCCCCCCGGACTGCGCTCCATCCTCGCAGATCCAGTGGCTGGTTAGACGGACGTCTAGACGCGGTTCGCGGTAAGAAATATTGCAGAAAAATGTATGGAAAATTAGGAAAACTAACCGAGCGTCTTCTATCCAAGCTACATCCTTGAAACTTGGTGAATACAATCTTCTACCTAGTATTTTAGCGTTGCGATTCAAAATTGTGTAAAATTCAATTTTAGCACCGACTTGAGGTAAGCGACGGTGTTCGTACACACTGAAATGAAATGCGGCATATTCCCAGTGTCCAGTTAATTGCCAATGTTTTGTATCCCATCAATATGGGTTATTAACCACGCGTGAGATCAAGATGGCTGGATATTGGCCAAGTTCTTTTTCCTGCGTGTTCATGGACTGAGATGGAGTCAAGTCGATAAACACGCAGAAAAAGAACGAGGCCAATATCCAGCCATCTTAACCTCACGCTTGGTCAATAAAGGATCTATTGTATGGAAAAGTGTTATTTTACACGACAGATGTAACGAAGGTTGTCTCGGCTCAGGAAATCACAAAATGTGTTGAGAATGAAAACACATTTTGGTGCCAAAATTTATGTACCATCTCACGGAATTTCTAATACCCAACAGCGAAAATACTATTACTGTTGAACCAAAACAGTCAGCGCTAGCAGGTTCCATGTCGTATCCTGGGCTAATCCCCGCTCATAAAAACCAACGTTCCAAATAACGCTTATGACACTTGCAGAGATATGACTATCATGCCAAATTGCCCCCTATTATCCGCACAGTCGCGGGGCTGGGAGGCGAGGATTTACATTGGAAAGACAGTTTTGTTCACCTGTCTTGCAAGTAGGTATTATAGGAACTGCAATCTCCTGTTAGTTTTAGATAACTGCAGATTGGGAAATTTATCATAATCTCCTAGACACTTGAGGGTGTTGACTTCTGGCGCAGGCTAGCATGGAAATATGTACACTACAGTAAATTATGACGCAGATTACCTCTGTCAGAGCCTTGCTTTAGAACGTGGGATGCCGAAACTTTTCTTGTCTGGCTGTGTGATTCTGTAGGTTGCGCCTGTGAAACGTTCCCGTGGTGACCATCCATGCGTTGTGTCTCCAACTTTGTCTCCACAATTTTAGCTCTGGGCATTTGATGGCTAGTTGAGTTCGATTCTGTAAAGAAAAGGTAGGTTTTTATTTTTTACTTCTGTTACACGTTTTTGCAGATCAACCCTTGACATACAAAATTGTTTCCAAACGAACACATTCAATTTTACTCGAAGAATTTTGAGGCTACGTCTACACTGCGCCGGAGAAATTTGAACGCATCTTTATTTCTACGGTTAGGCCTATCGTCCACACTAATCGGTCCGCACGAAAACGGAGCTTTTCAAAAACGCTCTTCAATCCGTAGCAATTCGTTCTCAAATTTCTCCAGCGTAGCGTGGTGGGGCCTTAAACCTCAATTTTAAAAAAATATATGAAAGCGCCATGCGCTCTATTTCACTGACGTGGCCAGCAGCCATGCACATTCATTGCAACAAAAGAAAGTGTTTCCATAAGAAAAGAGTTCAGCTCCTACAGGATTGGTTAGGTACACCAACATGGCCCCCATTTCATTGTTTTTGGCTACCAATATGGTTGCTGTGACGTTATGTGAAAACACTCTATGAGGTACAGGCAAAGTCTGTGTCGGGCAAAGTGGTCCATACCGCCGGAGCTTACTCAAGTTGTGGGTGTATTAACCAAGTAGGGGACTTATGTCCTATTGTTAAGCACCTGCACTTGTACGAATCTATAAATAAATAAATAAAAATAAAAGTTTCCTGGCATAATGCGACCAGGGGCCCGTTTCTCGAAAGCTCCGGGAACTTTTCGGGCCCGGAAAGCCATTTTTAACTAGTCTGTATCTAAAATCAGAGAGGTGTATACGCCTAAAACTTTTTGTATGAAGAGAACCTCTCTCGATATTAAAAATATGTGAATAAAACAGTTCTGTAATCATAAGGTCTGAGATTTTGCTAAGGCTTTCCTGGTGTGAAAAAGTTTCGGGACCTTCAAGAAAAGGGCCCCCGGAGTATTTCTAGCTCTCTAGCATCCCGGAATGTTAGTCAACCATTTCAGGGTTACCCCCAGCTTAATTTTGCCGGTACGCACTTATGCACCACACCTGGGTAGAGAGAGGCATTGTAAGGGAAGCAGGGATGGCGCAGTGGTGAGAGCCATATGTGAGTTGAGTTTGTTGTTGGTTCTCGCCTTGCTTCGAGGGTTTTTCTCCGGGTTCTCCGCTTTTCCTCCCTCCACAAAAACCAACACCTCCAAACTCCAATTCGATCAGCATAGAGGACGTGAACGAATTGGAATTTGGAGCTGTTGGTCGGAAAATAACTGATACGCGACTCGGACAATTTCTGCAACTTCCGAAAACACGCGTGACATTGGCCTCACGCAATTACTCATGCTTATTACATCCATTTTGAAATCAATGGTGATCTTGCAATCTGATTGGCTCTCAGCAGTGCAGTTTATTCACCAATCGCACTATTTTTGCCACTACTAAACAAAACAACGAATCCGATTTCAAGGTTTGTTTAAAGTAAACAATCAAATTGCAGGAAAGCGAGCACTTTTGTTTGTCCTAAATCGCATCTTTTTCTGTTGTGCGTAAAAGCCGACCACTGGATGAATAAAATATTGGTACTGACCAAAATCCCATATTGCGCGATTTCAAAATGAATTTAGTAAAGTGATAGTTGAACTTAGTGGTGTGCAATTTTGGTCTGGAATTATACGTGATTTCAAATAGAACTCTTGCTGCACGTTCGTTCGGCTTTGAAATCACGTGTATGATTTCATACAAATTACACTCCACTAAGTTCAAAATTGTAAGACACGAGGTCGAATTGAACTAATCGCATCAAAAACAAATATTGAGATTAAGGTGTTTTGAGAACTTTGTTTCTACGAAAAAGTCAGTAGCGTTTTCCATAAGTTTCAAAAACTGTAGGGAACATGAGAAAGAGGATAACTGACGTGTGAATGGACGTAGGTGTCCAATTTCAGGTATCCAATTACAAAAAGTTGTTGCTGGATACCTGTAATAGGACCCCCGCGTGATTGCACGCCGATTACGTGACAAACATGCGCGCAGATCCATCGATGGAGTCGGAAACAATCGCGACCAAGATCGATTAAGATGCAAATGATAAAAACACACTTAAGGGCCCATTAACCGATCTTTTCGAGCCGTTGCTAAGGAAAATTTAGTCTCATATAACCTCATCATTTTTAGTTAGTTCAGAGTCATTTCCTGTGTTTCAACTTTTTCATGATCAGTAACACTAGTGATGACGTCATCAGGTCACGCCCATGCTCATGTGACTAATACACAAAAAATGCAAAGGCTCCCAGGCAAATTACTTTCTCGGGATCTTTTTCATTGATTTAATATTTTAATTTAAATCCTCATTAGGCTATGCATCGATTTTGTTTCATTTCTAAAAGGTCAGATTTTGAGAGCATTCCAAAATATTGAAAAATTCGTAATTTTCTGAAAAAAGTATGATTTCGAAAAAGGAATGCATAGCTATGTTGCCAACGTTGGCTTAATCGAAATTCGTCGAAAAAGGCTGGATTTGATGAAAAACCGCGCGCCACCAAAAACAACTGCGTAGAAAATTTATCACTTACATTAGTTATAAAAATTTACGACATACCTTTGATAAGTCCGCCGTGAATATTGTTTCCTAGCACCCATGTAGCCTGCGTAGCTTGGTGCTTTAAGCAATTTTTTTAGTAATTTGAGCGCGAGAGCACAAAACGGCAAAGCCGCGAAAACGAGCGGCGAAGCCGCAAGGTTTCTCAGTTGTCTCTCTCCCAGGCTCCTTGCGGCTTCGCCGCTCGTTATCGCGGCTTAGCGCGCTCAGATTGCATAAAAACCGCCCAGCTACGCAGGCTAGCCCCCATGTTACGGCTTGCAATTTAATCGGCTTCGTTAAATCTTTTTTCTGAAACTTTCCGTTGCACACGCCAAGCAACCACGAGGAATCGATGAAGAAAACCACTTCGTGTAAGAAGGGGTGGACCGGCCAGAAAAATATATTTTCTGGCCAGTCAGCGGGACGGAATTCGAGCACTTCGGTTGTCTGTTCTTGAAGTAAACTTTCGCCCGAAAACATCGCATCGTCCCGACTAGCTGCCCCTGGGTGTCCGAGGTTGTTCGACTTTGAAATCACGTATATGATTTCAGACAAATCACACTCCACCAAGGTGCACGTCACAAGGTCTAATTGAACTAATCGCATCAATAACAAATATCGACATTAAGGAGTTTTACGAGCTTTTTTCAACGAAAAAGTCAGTAGCGGTTTCCATAAGTTTTAAAAACTCATTTGTCGTCTCTTCTAATGTATCCCTGTGAATTTGTATGTAGAGAGAATTATTACTGATATTTAACATATATCAGTGTTATGTGTCACAAACAAGTCCATAATGAGATGAAGACATTATCACATACTCAAATACACCTCAAACTTGAAAGGCTGGTTTTCACTATCGCATAAGTACAAGAATGAGCAGTATATACGCAAACGCAGTGAGGTCATTTTAAGCAGCGCCTTTTGTTTGGAAATTGTCCTAACAATAGGGGCCTATTACCAAAAAATAAATCTTTCTGCATGTGTTGGCTGGCTTCTTCTTATACCTGCTAAGACGCTAATGATGGTGTTCGGAAGGATGTATTTTAGTATTAAAAATCGTCCCTCTCTTTGCACTTTTTCAAAGTTTAGATGTACTTCGATTGAAACTACATTTGACGTTAATACAAAGGGGTGGAATTGAACGATAAAGTTACTGAAGCTAAGTTGAACATGAGTCCATTAAATAGCCCGGCAACAAGTCCGAAATAGAGATGGTATGAACGTACGTGACAAGTTATACAAAGGATCTGGTGTTTTGCCAGCTACAAGTTTGAGAGTTGTCAGTTTTGAGTTGCTCGGTTGTATGTTCGACCTTGATCTTGTATTTAAAAAAAACCAGAGGAACTGCTCACTCAAAATGAGCGGCCGCGAAACGTTTTACTGTCTTAAAGGAGCTCAGTCACGGTTTGCACAGTTTGAAAAGTTTAGCTTACATTTTTCAAATTTATCGTTTGCAATCCGTGTCAATCTTCGTCATCCTTAACCACCCTTGTTCCTTTATGGTTTATTATTATCTCTTTGATGTTTTTCTATCTTAGTAAACAATTATTTTTAGGTTTCCTTTCATTTAAAGCGAATTTCGTACGTGGCCAAAAAAAAAGACAAAACACCGTGACTGAGCTCTTTTAATCAATTACACCAAAACACCCTGTAATGGGTTATCCAGATCAAGATGGCTGGATATTGGCCAAGTTCTTTTTCCTGCGTGTTTATGGACTGAGATGGAGTCAAGTCGATAAACACGCAGAAAAAGAACGAGGCCAATATCCAGCCATCTTAACCTCACGCTTGGTCAATAAAGGATCTATTGTATGGAAAAGTGTTATTTTACACGACAGATGTAACGAAGGTTGTCTCGGCTCAGGAAATCACAAAATGTGTTGAGAATGAAAACCCATTTTGGTGCCAAAATTTATGTACCATCTCACGGAATTTCTTATACCCAACAGCGAAAATACTATCACTATTGAACCAAAACAGTCAGCGCTAGCAGGTTCCATGTCGTATCCTGGGCTAATCCCCGCTCATAAAACCAACCTTCCAAATAACGCTTATGACACTTGCAGAGATATGACTATCATGCCAAATTGCCCCCTATTATCCGCACAGTCGCGGGGCTGGGAGGCGAGGATTTACATTGGAAAGACAGTTTTGTTCACCTGTCTTGCAAGTAGGTATTATAGGAACTGCAATCTCCTGTTAGTTTTAGATAACTGCAGATTGGGAAATTTATCATAATCTCCTAGACACTTGAGGGTGTTGACTTCTGGCGCAGGCTAGCGTGGAAATATGTACACTACAGTAAATTATGACGCAGATTACCTCTGTCAGAGCCTTGCTTTAGAACGTGGGATGCCGAAACTTTTCTTGTCTGGCTGTGTAATTCTGTAGGTTGCGCCTGTGAAACGTTCCCGTGGTGACCATCCATGCGTTGTGTCTCCAACTTTGTCTCCACAATTTTAGCTCTGGGCATTTGATGGCTAGTTGAGTTCGATTCTGTAAAGAAAAGGTAGGTTTTTATTTTTTACTTCTGTTACACGTTTTTGCAGATCAATCCTTGACATACAAAATTTTTTCTAACCGCACAAATTTAATTTTACTACGCCGGAGAAATTTGAACGCATCTTCATTTCTACGGTTAGGCCTATCGTCGACGCGAATCGGTCCGCACGAAAACGGAGCTTTTCAAAAACGCTCTTCAAACCGGAGGAATTCGTTCTCAAATTTCTCCAGCGTAGAGTGGAAAGGGCCTGAAACCTCAATTCAATAAAAAATGTGAAAGCGCCATGCGCTCTATTTCGCTGACGTGGCCAGCAGTCATGCACATTCATTGCAACAAAAGAAAGTGTTTAGATAAGACAAGAGTTCAGCTCCTACAGGATTGGTTTGGTACACTAACATGGCCCCCATTTCATTGTTTTGGGCTACCAATATGGCTGCTGTGACGTCATGTGAAAACACTCTGTGAGGTACAAGTAAAGTCTGTGTCGGGCAAAGTGGTCAATACCGCCGCAGCTTACTAAAGTTTCCTGGCGTGATGCGACCAGGAGTACCTCTAGCTCTTTAGCATCCCGGAATATCAGTCGACCATCTCAGGGCTACCCTCAGCTTAATTACTTCAGTACGCACTTTTATTATTCAACTTTCATACACTGTACGAATTCCGATTTTCTGATTGGCTGATTTGTACCACGTGATACTGGGTTGTGACGAAACAACCTTTCTTACGTCATTATCGTGGTGTAATAGCCGTGGTGTAAATTCATCACACCACTGCCATTACACCGTAGTGGTTTCAATGCAGTGTTTCTTTGTGCAATGTATTCAATTCGAATAATTAAAATGTTAACGCACTCATTGCTCGTGAATTGTCGGGATTTACCTTTACAAGTTCACTAACAATGAACCAGAAATTTCAATACCACACGAGGCTTTGCCGAGTGCGGTATTGAAAATTTCGAGTGCATTTTTAGTGAACGAGTACAGGTTAATCCCGATAATTCACGAGCAATGAGTGCGTTAACCTCTAAATGTACCACACCTGGGTAGAGAAAGGCACGGTAAGGGCGCAGTGATGAGAGTGCTCGCCTTCCACCAATGTCCATGGCCTCGGTACGATGCCGGCCCGAAGTCACAAGTGAGTTGAATTTGTTATTGGTTCTCGCCTCGCTCCGAGGGTTTTTCTCCGATTCCTTGCGACTAGGATAGTGGAAGTGGACAAATTGGAATTTGGAGATTTTGGTCGGAAATTAATTAATACGCGACTCGGCAATTTCTGCGGCTTCCGAAAACACGCGGGATATTGGTGTCATACGATTGTCCATGCTTATTACATCTATTTTGACATCACTGGTGATCCTTGCAATCTGATTGGTCCTCAGCAGTGCGATTTATTCACTAATCGCACTATTTTTGCCGCTAAAACAAAACAACGTTTGTATAAAGTAAACAATCGAATTGCATGAAAGCCAGCACTGTTGTGTGCTCTAAATCGCATCTCTTCCTGTTCTACACACAAAATAAGATATAAGAGCATTTCCAGTTCGTCTTTAAAAAAACGGACCACTCAATCAATAAAATACTGGTACAAAATTGATGAAGTAAAGTGGTGATTGAACTCAGTGGAGTGCAACTTTGGTCAGAAATCATACGTGATTTCTAGTAGAACTCTTGCCGCGCGCTCCTTCGACTTTGAAATCACGTGTATAATTTCAGACAAATTAATTACACTCCACAAAGTTCAAAATTGTAAGACCCGAAGTAGAATTGAACTAATCGCATCCGGTAACAAATATCGAGAATAAGGTGTTTTGAGAACGTTGTTTTAACGAAAAAGTCTGTAACGTTTTCCATAAGTTTCAAAAATTATAGGGAAAATGAGAAAGAGGATAATTTTAAGTAGGCAAGTAAGCTCAATTAGGGAATTGTGAGCTTTGTATTGTAATGTAAGTCATGTTTTGTTGTTATGGATAGGCAGCCTTCATATTCTTGAAAGCATTCGAGAAGTTTCGTTCGATCGATCGATGGTTCGGATAGAGAATTAGCCTATCAGCAATCCACTTTAAAATACGAGCGAGCAACCAATCAGCAGTTCCCTTATAATCGATGAAACTCACAATCCCGTTTAAGTTTAGATCACTGCAGATTGGGAAATTTATCATAATCTCCTAGACACTTGAGGGTGTTGACTTCTGGCTCAGGCTAGTATGGAAATATGTGCACTACAGTAAAATATGACGAAGATTACCTTTGTCAGAGCCTTGTTTTAGAACGGGGGATGCCGAAACTTTTCTTGTCTGGCTGTGTGATTCTGTAGCATGCGCCTGTGAAACGTTCCCATGGTGACCATCCATGCGTTGTGTCGCCAACTTTGTCTCCGCAATTTTAGCTCTGGCCGTTTGATCGCTAGTTGACTTCGATACTGTAAAGAAAAGGTAGGTTTTTATTTTTCACTTGTGTTACACGTTTTTGCAGATCAACCCTTGACATACAAAATTGTTTCCAAACGAACACATTCAATTTTACTCGAAGAATTTTGAGGCTACGTCTACACTGCGCCGGAGAAATTTGAACGCATCTTTATTTCTACGGTTAAGCCTATCGTCCACACTAATCGGTCCGCACGAAAACGGAGCTTTTCAAAAACGCTCTTCAATCCGTAGCAATTCGTTCTCAAATTTCTCCAGCGTAGTGTGGTGGGGCCTTAAACCTCAATTTAAAAAAAATATATGAAAGCGCCATGCGCTCTATTTCACTGACGTGGCCAGCAGCCATGCACATTCATTGCAACAAAAGAAAGTGTTTCCATAAGAAAAGAGTTCAGCTCCTACAGGATTGGTTTGGTACACAAACATGGCCCCCATTTCATTGTTTTTGGTTACCAATATGGTTGGTGTGACGTGATGTGAAAACACTCTATGAGGTACAGGCAAAGTCTGTGTCGGGCAAAGTGGTCCATACCGCCGGAGCTTACTCAAGTTGTGGGTGTATTAACCAAGTAGGGGACTTATGTCCTATTGTTAAGTACCTGCACTTGTACGGATCCATAAATAAATAAATGAAAATAAAAGTTTCCTGGCATAATGCGACCAGGGGCCCGTTTCTCGAAAGCTCCGGGAACTTTTCGGGCCCGGAAAGCCATTTTTAACTAGTCTGTATCTAAAATCAGAAAGGTGTATACGCCTAAAACGTTTTGTATGAAGAGAACCTCTTTCCATAATAAGAATATGTGAATAAAACAGTTCTGTAATCGTAAAGTCTGAGATTTTGCTAAGGCTTTCCTGGTGTGAAAAAGTTTCGGGACCTTCAAGAAAAGGGCCCCCGGAGTATTTCTAGCTCTCTAGCATCCCGGAATGTTAGTCAACCATTTCAGGGTTACCCCCAGCTTAATTTTGCCGGTACGCACTTATGCACCCCACCTGGGTAGAGAGAGGCATTGTAAGGGGAGCAGGGATGGCGCAGTGGTGAGAGCCATATGTGAGTTGAGTTTGTTGTTGGTTCTCGCCTTGCTTCGAGGGTTTTTCTCCGGGTTCTCCGCTTTTCCTCCCTCCACAAAACCAACACCTCCAAATTCCAATTCGATCAGCATAGAAGACGTGAACGAATTGGAATTTGGAGATTTTGGTCGGAAAATAATTGATACGCGACTCGGGCAATTTCTGCAACTTTCGAAAACACGCGTGATATTGGCCTCACGCGATTACCCATGCTTATTACATCCATTTTGAAATCACTGGTGATCTTGCAATCTGATTGGCTCTCAGCAGTGCAGTTTATTCACCAATCGCACTATTTTTGCCACTACTAAACAAAACAACGAATCCGATTTCAAGCTTTGTTTAAAGTAAACAATCAAATTGCAGGAAAGCGAGCACTTTTGTTTGTTCTAAATCGCATCTTTTTCTGTTCTGCGTAAAAACCGACCACTCGATGAATAAAATATTGGTACTGACCAAAATCCCATATTGCGCGATTTCAAAATGAATTTAGTAAAGTGATAGTTGAACTTAGTGGAGTGCAGTTTTGGTCTGGAATTATACGTGATTTCAAATAGAACTCTTGCTGCACGTTCGTTCCACTTTGAAATTACACTTCACTAAGTTCAAAATTGTAAGACACGAGGTCGAACTGAGCTAATCGCATCAATAACAAATATCGAGATTAAGGTGTTTTGAGAACTTTGTTTCAACGAAAAAGTAAGTAACGTTTTTCATAAGTTTCAAAAACTGTAGGGAACATGAGAAAGAGGATAACTGACGTGTGAATGGGCGTAGGTGTCCAATTTCAGGTATCCAATTACAAAAAGTTGTAGTTGGATACCTGTAATAGGACCCCCGCGTGATTGCACGCCGATTACGTGACAAACATGCGCGCGGATCCATCGATGGAGCCGGAAACAATCGCAACCAAGATCGATTAAGATGCAAATGATAAAAACACACTTAACATCTCCAAACTCCAGCTTCTTTTTACCTTTTAAAGCAAGCGAATCCACTTCAGCCGTACGCGCTGCAGTCTCGGGTGTTAACCCTGGTCTATCTTTCTCCTGGTCATTGACATTTGAATCAGAGACTCCTTTCTGGGTTTTTCTGGTGACCTTCCCTGCAGATGCTTTGTTGCCATATGTTTCTTTGTTGATCTTATGCCTCATATCTGGTTTTCCGTCTTTATTGTTCACGCCGAATTCTCGTCTGTTTTCTTTAAACCTCCGGTCAGGCTCTCCATTTTTCCTTAGGCCCCTAGGTTGAGAAACTTCTTCTAACTCTGGATTTCTTGGTTCAGTCCCCCGGAATTCTTCTTGTGGCTTTCTCTCGATATCTTTGGTTATTTATGAAAAGAGAAAATGATGTAACAACTCTTGAGTTCGTGAATACGATCCCATGATGTTACCATTTATATGAAACCTGTCAAGCAGTGCTATATGCATGGTACTTTTCATTTCTCTGTATTTTTTGAAAGGATATTTACTTTTGCCAAGTATTTACATTGGCCATGGTTTATAGGTGTCAAAAGGTATAACTCATTGAGTGCATGGGAAGCTGAAATAAATACTATCTGTACGGAAGACTGAAATTCCTATAAATTCAATATAGTAATACAGCTGAACAGTATATAGCCCTTTTTGGCTCTGTAACTGCCTTCCATGTCTTCGTCTTTGTCTTGCTTTCATACTCGTATGAAGGCTCCTTAATTTTCTTGCTTACAGTTCCCTTCCCGGCAGACAACCAAGTTTTTGAAGTCTCGAAAAACCCTGATATTATGATAAAATGCAGCTGGCCGATCGACCCCACGTTCGATGACATAGTTGCATGGTTCATACAACGGAGATTTGTACATCGTGGAAAGTTTCAGAAGTCGTTCAGCTATCGAGGAAAAATAATAAGTAACGTTATGTACTCGACTAGCTTCGCGCGCCACCAAAAACAACTGCGTAGAAAATTTATCACTTACATTAGTTATAAAAATTTACGATATACCTTTGATAAGTCCGCCGTGAATATTGTTTCCTAGCACCCATGTAGCCTGCGTAGCTTGGTGCTTTAAGCAACTTTTTTAGTAATTTGAGCGCGGGAGCACAAAACGGCAAAGCCGTGAAAACGAGCGGCGAAGCCGCAAGGTTTCTCAGTTGTCTCTCTCCCAGGCTCCTTGCGGCTTCGCCGCTCGTTATCGCGGCTTAGCGCGCTCAGATTGCATAAAAACCGCCCAGCTACGCAGGCTAGCCCCCATGTTACGGCTTGCAATTTAATCGGCTTCGTTAAATCTTTTTTCTGAAACTTCCCGTTGTACACGCCAAGCAACCACGAGGAATCGATGAAGAAAACCACTTCGTGTAAGAAGGGGTGGACCGGCCAGAAAAATATATTTTCTGGCCTATCAGCGGAACGGAATTCGAGCACTTCGGTTGTCTTCTCTTGATGTAAACTTTCGCCCGAAAACATCGCATCGTCCCGACTAGCTGCCCCTGGGTGTCCGAGGTTGTTCGACTTTGAAATCACGTATATGATTTCAGACAAATCACACTCCACCAAGGTGTACGTCACAAGGTCCAATTGAACTAATCGCATCAATAACAAATATCGACATTAAGGAGTTTTAAAAGCTTTTTTCAAGGAAAAAGTCAGTAGCGGTTTCCATAAGTTTTAAAAACTGTAGGGAACTTGAAGAAAGAAGCCATTAAAGTAGTAATTGACGTGGAATTGGCGTAGGTGTCCAACTACAGGTATCCATATTACAAAAAGTTGTAATTGGATAATCACGTGATCGCGCGCCGATTACGTGACAAACAGGTGCGCAGAGAACCAATCACGATCAAAACTTTTATAAATTTTTCGATTAACATGCAGATGACAAAAACACTCTTGCCATCTTCAGACAGCTTCCTTTGAGCGCCTGAAGCACCTGAACCCACTTCAGGCGTACGCGCTGTAGTCTCGGGTGTTAACCCTGGGTTATCTTTCTCATTTGTCGTCTTGTCCGATGTATCCCATGTAAATTTGTATGTAGAGAGAATTATTACTGATATTTAACATATATCAGTGTTACGTGTCATAAGCAAGTCCCTAATGAGATGAAGACATTATCACTTACTCAAATACACCTCAAACTTGAAAGGCTGGTTTTCACTATCGCATAAGCACAAGAACGAGCAACATATACGCAAACACAGTGAGGTCATTTTAAGCAGCGCCTTTTGTTTGGGAATTGTCCTACAATAGGAGGCTATTACCAAAACATAAATCTTACTGCATGTGTTGGTTGGCTTATGCTTATACCTGCTAAGACGCTAATGAACACTTCAAAGGCTTCCAAGGGTTCGGAAGAATGTATTAATATAAAAAAAATTGTCTCTCTCTTTGCACTTTTCTAAAGTTTAGATGTGAATGAATGAATGAAAGACTTTAGTGTCAATAGTATTTAAGTTAAAAAAACTAATTGGGGACACTATTTACACAATAAAAATATACCTTGGCTACATAAAGTTAAAACTGTTTACAATTTAATGAATAATGTATAAAATAAATAAATAAATAAATAAATAAATAAATAAATAAAATATATGAACTTATTTAATATAAAAAGCTTAAAAGATATCAAATACAAAATTTAAAATTTAAAGTGGCCTAGCAGCATATATCACAGTTCTTACAATTATCTATTAAGAGTGATGGATCTTTACTCTTAATAATGTTTTTAAAACTCTTAACATTAGGCTTCTCTTTATCAGTATGGTCTAATTTGTTCCAAAGATGGGGCCCAAAATATCGTGGAGAATGTTTTCTATAATGCACAGTGCGAAAACGTGGAAAATTAAAATCAGCGTTCCTCAGAATATACCGTCTCGGCGTGGTATTGAAAATTTCTGTTATATGAGTGGCCACAAGAGATTGGTCGGCGCAAGTCCGTTTTTACTTTTGCATGAAAATGGCGATGTTTTGAAACCGTTGTTGGTACAGACTTGGTAGACCTGCTCTTGTTAGTAGCTCACTGTAGGTCTCCGATTTGGTTTAAAAGACTGCCCTGAGTGCGCGCACTTGGCTTCTTTCCATTTTCTTCTTATCGGATGATTTGCAAAAGTGCCATACAATATCACAATATGTTAGGTGGGGTAAAATATTAGACTTGTACAGCTGTAACTTTGCAGACCATGGTATTACATTACGTAGTCTCTTTAATACCCCAACCTTACAGCTCGTTTTCTTGCAAATATCACTGATGTGTTCACTAAATGTCAGTTTGTTATCAATGGTTGCACCGAGAATTTTGAGATAATCAGATGATTTGACTTCATGTCCATCATATTCCATCGTCAATGTATACCCAGGGGTTTTCCTGGAAGGTTGCGGATCAATGGTTTCTGAGGGTTGGCTTGTAGTAGGCTCTCCTTGTACCATTGTGACACTGCCTTTGTTTGTCTCCCTGAGAGTTTGGGCGGCCTTCTGTATATCATTATCATTAGTGTATATTTGATGATCATCAGCATATATAAATAGATTAGCAGACTGCCTCTAAGTTATTTTCTGCATAGAGCTGTTTCCTGCAACTAGACTTTGTCCGACATTACCTTTCTGTATCCAGATATGTTAACGGATACCAACTAACGGTAAAAAAAAAACCGTAACAAAAAAAGGAAGGAGGTAATCAAATGTACTAGCGTTAGCTAGCTGACATTACTGTTCATGAAAAAGTAGGTACTGCGAGCATTAATCAAATAAAAGATCAAATTGCAGACTACAACTATACTTTTTACAGTGATCATCGCCCGGGGAGCTTCCATATAAAAAAGACGGGGGTAGCCCTAAGAAGTACCAAGATCCCTTTTTGTGGGCGCGACATGAAATGTTTTTCACCTCTAAGAGGCACCAATGTAATTCTGAGACAAAATTAAAAGTCAGTTGATTTTCAAATATCTCCTAATATCGCAAAAGTTCCCGCAGTGGACCTTTTGAGGTTGAATACCCTAAGTGGCAACAAAACCGCTTGCGAAGAGCACCTCCATCCTTTTCTATGTGGGAGTCTTCCCCCCACTCCAGAGGATCGTCGCTGCTGTATTTGGTAATAGGAAAAACCTATAGAACGGAATGGTTCGTTAAATATAAACTAGGAGAACTAAAGGCATGCTTAAAAATACTGGAATATCGGCATCAGCGGTGTCGTGTATATAGATTAACTCTGGACATTTCCGTTTACCACCGTGATTAAGTTTAAAACGTGATTCTATGATCACTAAGCAAGTAAACCGATGGTCAAAAAAATACAACTTCAGTGTAGAGCGCGTGATTTTAAAAGGATATGTAATATTTTCGTTACAAGTAAATAAGGAAAACAGTGATAGGTAGTCTTAATTATGTGGAACAGAAGTCACAAGCCTACACATGTTTGGAATTATAAATTGACGTTTCAACTAAGTTTCGTGATAATTACTGACAAATCTTAGTCTAGACGAACCTCTATAAGGCGCTTAATAGGGTTCGACTGTATGTAGATTAAATATTTCATAAGCACGTTTTCTGTGGCTGTTGATTGGAGGTTCCTGAATCGAAGAATCGAAGGGTCGCTCGGAGCTAGAGTATTTGGAGTATTTCTTTAGAGTTACTCATACCCAGAGTGTAGATATTTGATGTAAGTCGTTTCGTTGCCTTTTCTTTTCTTACAGTTCTATTGATTTTCATTTAGCTTGTCATTCTACGTTTTTTCTTTTTACTTCGCAATCGTCAATTCATTATTATTCTTTTACCGTTATTATTTCATTATTATTCGTTTACCATTATTATTCATATTCCATCGTCAATGCATACCGAGGGGTTCTCGTGGAAGGTTGCGGATCAATGGTAAGGATCTGGTACTTCTGAGGGTTGGCTTGTAGTAGGTTCTCCTTTTACCATTGTGACACTGCCTCTGTTTGTCTCCTGAGAGTTTGGGCGACCTTCTGCATATCATTATCATTGGTGTATATTTTATGATCATCAGCATAGATAAAGAGATTAGCAGACTGCCTGTGTAGTGAAAGATCGTTTTGGAACAAGTTGCAGAGTAGAGGCCCGAAGGAGGAGCCTTACGGACACCCTCTTTATTGTTCTTTCCATGCGCTATGCGCTTCTTGTAGTTTGACTCTGTTTCTGCTACGCTCAAGAAAGGATCGCAAAAGATTCAGTGATGTTTTAGAAAAGCCGTATGCTTTAAGTTTCTGAATCATTAGTTCGGGGTGCAGCGAATCAAAAGTTTTGCTCATATCGGTGGATAGAACAGTCACGTACTCTTTATTATCGGCAGCCATTTTCCAGTCCTCTGTTAGCCTTATTAATGTAGTTTCGCAGCTGTGTGTTTTTCTGTAGGCGGACATTTTCTGGTATCGATGTGTATTCATGGTTTTCGTGATTTGCTTGTGTGGCTGCAGTTCAGCCAGCTTGTGTATCAGATTGTGTATCAAGTGCTAGGTAACCGCTCACTAGTCGTGCTTTCCGTCATTTTGTGTTTTCGCATCGCGAGGTGCTTAGATATAAACAAAATCGTTTTCTATCGGATCGTGTCATGTGTTACCGAAGACCTAAAAGGTGAGAAACAGTTTTTTGTATCTTTTGCGAATTGTTGTAAGTCTTTTTCTTGGCGATGTGTTAGTATTTAAGTTTATTTCTTTTCATTTCTATCATCCAGATTGTTATCTCGGGTAAACCGTACATTTGTGTAATTCGGTGTTAAGGAAGCAAATTGTGCCGAGCAGTACTCGCTACCTGTGAATAAACGTCGTTTTGGGTTTGAAACTCTTCTGGAAAAGTTACCTAGAAGCAGCCACAATAACAATCGTTAACACCGCCGAAATGTCCGGCAAGGATGATACGAGTTTCGGAGGAGGTCCGCACGTACCACCAGCAAGTAACAACGAGAAAGTTCTCGATAGTCCACATGAAGAAGATGTCAGGAGGCGTCCCAAGACGACGAAAGGTTACCATTACGTAATGGACTGTAATTTCGTGGCCGATCTGACTGGGAACATAGCAGCAGCTGATATTTTATTTGCAAGACTTCTGCCAATGGATGCGAAATAACAGTTGAGCACGGATGCAATAGAGGCTGGAGTGGTGTGTTCAACACCATCAACCACGATACATTGTGGGCTCGAGGATTTTGTCTTACGCGAAGACACCTCATTCATCGCCTGCCAGATCTTCCCTGAATCCCCTTTTGCCTCTAGAATCAAGTCACAATAATACCTGGATTTTGCTGCCTTGACTTCGCGATTGACCCTATTTCTTAGCTTCCTATAGCAAGCCCAGTGAAAAACTTGAAGGCACAGAGAAGTGAGCTGGTGAAGCGAATAAGAGCTACACTACTGCAAAGAGGTCAGTCAGTTGAACTTTCTAAATTTAAGAAAGGGTTAAGTGAGGCGCAAGTTATCTATGCCGAATTTAAAGATATTCTTGGTGGAATTAAGGCATTTGTTATTCCTGGTGAAAGTTTGGACGAGATTAAAGGAGTCATACAAGAAACCGAACGAGAGTGATCCACACTAATTGGTCCGTACGAAAACGGAGCTTTTCAAAAACGCTCTTCAAACCGGAGGAATTCGTTCTCAAATTTCTCCAGCGTAGTGTGGATGGGGCCGGCCTGAAACTTCAATTCAATAAAAAAACATGAAAGCGCCATGCGCTCTATTTTACTCACCTGGCCAGCAGCCGTGCACATTTACTGGAACAAAAGAAAGTGTTTACATAAGAAAAGAGTTCAGCTCCTACAGGATTGGTTTGGTACACCAACATGGCCCCCATTTCATTGTTTTGGGCTACCATTATGGCTGCTGTGACGTCATGTGAAAACACTCTGTGAGGTGCAGGTAAAGTCTGTGTCGGGCAAAGTGGTCCATACCGCCGGAGCTTACTCACGTTTCCTGGCATGATGCGACCAGGAGTATCTCTAGCTCTTTAGCATCCCGGAATATCAGTCGACCATCTCAGGGTTACCCTCAGCTTGATTACTTCGGTACGCACTTTTATTATTCAACTTTCATACACTGTACGAATTCCGATTTTCTGATTGGCTGATTTGTACCACGTGATACTGGGTTGTGACGAAACAACCTCCTTGAAGTTATTATCGTGCCATTACACCATAGTGGTTTCAATGCAGTGTTTCTTTGTGCAATGTATTCAATTCGAATAATTAAAATGTTAACGCACTCATTGCCCATTTGTTTAAAGTAAACACTCAAATTGCAGGAAAGCCATTAGTTTTGTTGGCTCTAAATCGCCTATTTTTTTGTTCTGCATACAAAATGAAATGTTAAAGCATATTCAGTTCCTCTTTTTTTAAGGACGTTCGTGCAAAAGTTTCCAGTCAATAGACTTTTTTAAATTTTTGCTGCAGTCAGTTCATGGGATAGCTGTGTCAGAAATGCAAAAAAAAAATTGGGGTCGCCGACTTCATTTCAGAGATAAAGCGTTTGGAAAAGTACCCGGATTTTGAAAAATTGGCGCACACAATTCAGCATGGTCTACAGGGGTTCACAGTTAAAAATATCAAAGGTGAGTCAACGGAGGCAAACGATCTTAGTCATATTTTGTAGAAGTGGGTCTGTTGCGTAAATAATTCCAACTGTTACCAACGTTTTCACAAAACTTAACCCTTCAAGAGGCATTGAAACCGTCGCACAGAGCTAAAAGGAACGGAATTCGATGGTGCATTTGGAAAAAAATTCAAACTTCTAGTCGATATATTTTCTTGATTTTTTTTTAAACATAGAAAATCGGTAGAGAAAATGATCCATCAAAAGAAAAATAGGGGTCACCAAACGTCCAAGATCGTTAAATCCAGGCGAAGCTGTAGCAATGGTCATCTGCCTTATCATTGTGTATTTTAGTAATTTTTAGCGCGCGCTCTCATGCATGACAAGGCGTGCGAATTTCCGTGCGCAGTGAGGACGGGCAGAAACAATTAGCGCGAACGTCCTTAAAAAGAACGACCACTGGATCAATGAAATTTGGTACTGACCAAGATCCTGTATTGTGCGATTTTAAAATGAATGTAGTAAAGTGGCAATTTAACTTTGTGGAGTGCAATTTTGGTCTGAAATCATACTTGATTTCAAATAGAACTCTTGCTGCGCTCCCCGGGGGGGGGATACTTTGGGAATTTCTGGGTGGGGATGTGCCGCCAGGACCCTGGAACCCTTAGCCTATACCAGAGCTAGTTCAGCTGAATTTTGCTAACCTATATTAGAGTAAACTCCCCAAATCCCCCCAGCTATCGACACTGTTGAGGCTGATTTGCGTAAATTTAAACTTGCCGGTTTGATTTTTTTATATTTTTGAGTGGCAATTCCTGGTTTCCTTACTCTAGATAAAATCTTCAACCAACTAGTCAGTTTTGTGAAAAATGATACCCTATTCCAGACCCAAACGCTTTGATTTATATACCCTATCCTAGAGTAAACTGCTTGAAAAACATACCCTTCACAGCGGCACATACCTATATAGCCCATATATGGCAGTGCCCCCCCCCTCCCCCCGGGCTGCGCTCCATCCTCGGAGATCCAGTGGCTGGTTAGACGGACGTCTAGACGCGGTTCGCGGTAAGAAATATTGCAGAAAAATGTATGGAAAATTATGAAAACTAACCGAGCGTCTTCTATCCAAGCTACATCCTTGAAACTTGGTGAATACAATCTTCTACCTAGTATTTTAGCGTTGCGATTCAAAATTGTGTAAAATTCAATTTTAGCACCGACTTGAGGTAAGCGACGGTGTTCGTACACACTGAAATGAAATGCGGCATATTCCCAGTGTCCAGTTAATTGCCAATGTTTTGTATCCCATCAATATGGGTTATTAACCACGCGTGAGATCAAGATGGCTGGATATTGGCCAAGTTCTTTTTCCTGCGTGTTCATGGACTGAGATGGAGTCAAGTCGATAAACACGCAGAAAAAGAACGAGGCCAATATCCAGCCATCTTAACCTCACGCTTGGTCAATAAAGGATCTATTGTATGGAAAAGTGTTATTTTACACGACAGATGTAACGAAGGTTGTCTCGGCTCAGGAAATCACAAAATGTGTTGAGAATGAAAACACATTTTGGTGCCAAAATTTATGTACCATCTCACGGAATTTCTTATACCCAACAGCGAAAATACTATCACTATTGAACCAAAACAGTCATCGCTAGCAGGTTCCATGTCGTATCCTGGGCTAATCCCCGCTCATAAAAACCAATGTTCCAAATAACGCTTATGACACTTGTAGAGATATGACTATCATGCCAAATTGCCCCCTATTATCCGCACAGTCGCGGGGCTGGGAGGCGAGGATTTACATTGGAAAGACAGTTTTGTTCGCCTGTCTTGCAAGTAGGTATTATAGGAACTGCAATCTCCTGTTAGTTTTAAATAACTGCAGATTGGGAAATTTATCATAATCTCCTAGACACTTGAGGGTGTTGACTTCTGGCGCAGGCTAGCATGGAAATATGTACACTACAGTAAATTATGACGCAGATTACCTCTGACAGAGCCTTGCTTTAGAACGTGGGATGCCGAAACTTTTCTTGTCTGGCTGTGTGATTCTCTAGGTTGTGCCTGTGAAACGTTCCCGTGGTGACCATCCATGCGTTGTGTCTCCAACTTTGTCTCCACAATTTTAGCTCTGGGCATTTGATGGCTAGTTGAATTCGATTCTGTAAAGAAAAGGTAGGTTTTTATTTTTTACTCCTGTTACACGTTTTTGCAGATCAATCCTTGACATACAAAATTTTTTCTAACCGCACAAATTTAATTTTACTACGCCGGAGAAATTTGAACGCATCTTTATTTCTACGGTTAGGCCTATCGTCCACGCGAATCGGTCCGCACGAAAACGGAGCTTTTCAAAAACGCTCTTCAAACCGGAGGAATTCGTTCTCAAATTTCTCCAGCGTAGAGTGGAAAGGGCCTGAAACCTCAATTCAATAAAAAAATGTGAAAGCGCCATGCGCTCTATTTCGCTGACGTGGCCAGCAGTCATGCACATTCATTGCAACAAAAGAAAGTGTTTAGATAAGACAAGAGTTCAGCTCCTACAGGATTGGTTAGGTACGCCAACATGGCCCCCATTTCATTGTTTTTGGCTACCAATATGGCTGCTGTGACGTCATGTGAAAACACTCTATGAGGTACAGGTAAAGTCTGTGTCGGGCAAAGTGGTCCATACCGCCGGAGCTTACTCACGTTTCCTGGCATGATGCGAAAAGGAGTACCTCTAGCTCTTTAGCATCCCGGAATATCAGTCGACCATCTCAGGGTTACCCTCAGCTTAATTACCTCAGTACGCACTTTTATTATTCAACTTTCATACACTGTACGAATTCCGATTTTCTGATTGGCTGATTTGTACCACGTGATACTGAGTTGTGACGAAACAACCTTTTTTACGTCATTATCGTGGTGTAATAGCCGTGGTGTAAATTCATCACACCACTGCCAATTACACCGTAGTGGTTTCAATGCAGTGTTTCTTTGTGCAATGTATTCAATTCGAATAATTAAAATGTTAACGCACTCATTGCTCGTGAATTGTCGGGATTTACCTTTACAAGTTCACTAACAATGAACCAGAAATTTCAATACCACACGAGGCTTTGCCGAGTGCGGTATTGAAAATTTCGAGTGCATTTTTAGTGAACGAGTACAGGTTAATCCCGATAATTCACGAGCAATGAGTGCGTTAACCTGTAAATGTACCACACCTGGGTAGAGAAAGGCACGGTAAGGGCGCAGTGATGAGAGTGCTCGCCTTCCACCAATGTCCATGGCCTCGGTACGATGCCGGCCCGAAGTCACAAGTGAGTTGAATTTGTTATTGGTTCTCGCCTCGCTCCGAGGGTTTTTCTCCGATTCCTTGCGACTAGGATATTGGAAGTGGACAAATTGGAATTTGGAGATTTTGGTCGGAAATTAATTAATACGCGACTCGGCAATTTCTGCGGCTTCCGAAAACACGCGGGATATTGGTGTCATACGATTGCCCATGCTTATTACATCTATTTTGACATCACTGGTGATCCTTGCAATCTGATTGGCCCTCAGCAGTGCGATTTATTCACTAATCGCACTATTTTTGCCACTAAAACAAAACAACGTTTGTATAAAGTAAACAATCGAATTGCAGGAGAGCCAGCACTGTTGTGTGCTCTAAATCGCATCTCTTTCTGTTCTACACACAAAATAAGATATAAGAGCATTTCCAGTTCGTGTTTAAAAAAACGGACCACTCAATCAATAAAATACTGGTACAAAATTGATGAAGTAAAGTGGTGTTTGAATTCAGTGGAGTGCAACTTTGGTCAGAAATCATACGTGATTTCTAGTAGAACTCTTGCCGCGCGCTCCTTCGACTTTGAAATCACGTGTATAATTTCAGACAAATTAATTACACTCCACAAAGTTCAAAATTGTAAGACCCGAAGTAGAATTGAACTAATCGCATCCGGTAACAAATATCGAGAATAAGGTGTTTTGAGAACGTTGTTTCAACGAAAAAGTCTGTAACGTTTTCCATAAGTTTCAAAAATTGTAGGGAAAATGAGAAAGAGGATAATTTTAAGTAGGCAAGTAAGCTCAATTAGGGAATTGTGAGCTTTGTATTGTAATGTAAGTCATGTTTTGTTGTTATGGATAGGCAGCCTTCATATTCTTGAAAGCATTCGAGAAGTTTCGTTCGATCGATCGATGGTTCGGATAGAGAATTAGCCTATCAGCAATCCACTTTAAATACGAGCCAGCAGCCAATCAGCAGTTCCCTTATAATCGATGAAACTCACAATCTCGTTTAGGTTTAGATCACTGCAGATTGGGAAATTTATCATAATCTCCTAGACACTTGAGGGTGTTGACTTCTGGCTCAGGCTAGTATGGAAATATGTGCACTACAGTAAAATATGACGAAGATTACCTCTGTCAGAGCCTTGTCTTAGAACGGGGGATGCCGAAACTTTTCTTGTCTGGCTGTGTGATTCTGTAGCATGCACCTGTGAAACGTTCCCATGGTGACCATCCATGCGTTGTGTCGCCAACTTTGTCTCCGCAATTTTAGCTCTGGGCGTTGGATCGCTAGTTGACTTCGATACTATAAAGAAAAGGTAGGTTTTTATTTTTCACTTGTGTTACACGTTTTTGCAGATCAACCCTTGACATACAAAATTGTTTCCAAACGAACACATTCAATTTTACTCGAAGAATTTTGAGGCTACGTCTACACTGCGCCGGAGAAATTTGAACGCATCTTTATTTCTACGGTTAGGCCTATCGTCCACACTAATCGGTCCGCACGAAAACGGAGCTTTTCAAAAACGCTCTTCAATCCGTAGCAATTCGTTCTCAAATTTCTCCAGCGTAGCGTGGTGGGGCCTTAAACCTCAATTTAAAAAAAATATATGAAAGCGCCATGCGCTCTATTTCACTGACGTGGCCAGCAGCCATGCACATTCATTGCAACAAAAGAAAGTGTTTCCATAAGAAAAGAGTTCAGCTCCTACAGGATTGGTTAGGTACACCAACATGGCCCCCATTTCATTGTTTTTGGCTACCAATATGGTTGGTGTGACGTGATGTGAAAACACTCTATGAGGTACAGGCAAAGTCTGTGTCGGGCAAAGTGGTCAATACCGCCGGAGCTTACTCAAGTTGTGGGTGTATTAACCAAGTAGGGGACTTATGTCCTATTGTTAAGCACCTGCACTTGTACGAATCCATAAATAAATAAATAAAAATAAAAGTTTCCTGGCATAATGCGACCAGGGGCCCGTTTCTCGAAAGCTCCGGGAACTTTTCGGGCCCGGAAAGCTATTTTTAACTAGTCTGTATCTAAAATCAGAGAGGTGTATACGCCTAAAACTTTTTGTATGAAGAGAACCTCTCTCGATATTAAGAATACGTGAATAAAACAGTTCTGTAATCGTAAAGTCTGAGATTTTGCTACGGCTTTCCGGTTGTGAAAAAGTTTCGGGACCTTCAAGAAAAGGGCCCCCGGAGTATTTCTAGCTCTCTAGCATCCCGGAATGTGAGTCGACCATTTCAGGGTTACCCCCAGCTTAATTTTGCCGGTACGCACTTTTGTACCACACCTGGGTAGAGAGAAACACTGTAAGGGGAGCAGGGATGGCCTAGTGGTTAGAGCACTCGCCTTCCATCAATGTAGCTCGGGTTTGATTCCGGCTCGGTGCCATATGTGGGTTGAGTTTGTTGTTGGTTTTCGCCTTGCTCCAAGGGTTTTTCTCCGGGTTCTCCGTTTTTCCTCCCTCCACAAAAACCAACACTTCCAAATTCCAATTTGATCAGCATAGAGGACGTGAACGAATTGGAATTTGGAGATTTTGGTCGGAAAATAATTGATACGCGACTCGGGCAATTTCTGCCACTTCCGAAAACACGCGTCATATTGACCTCACGCGATTACCCATGCTTATTACATTCATTTTGAAATCACTGGTGATCTTGCAATTTAATTGGCTCTCAGCAGTGCAGTTTATTCACCAATCGCACTATTTTTGCCACTACTAAACAAAACAACGAATCCGATTTCAAGCTTTGTTTAAAGTAAACAGTCAAATTGCAGGAAAGCGAGCACTTTTGTTTGTTCTAAATCGCATCTTTTTCTGTTCTGCGTAAAACCGACCACTGGATGAATAAAATATTGGTACTGACCAAAATCCTATATTGCGCGATTTCAACATGGATGTAGTAAAGGGATAGTTGAACTTAGTGGAGTGCAATTTTGGTCTGGAATTATACGTGATTTCAAATAGAACTCTTGCTGCGCGTTCGTTCGACTTCAGACAAATTACACTTCACTAAGTTCAAAATTGTAAGACATGAGGTCGAATTGAACTAATGGCATCAATAACAAATATCGAGATTAAGGTGTTTTGAGAACTTTGTTTCAACGAAAAAGTTAGTTGCATTTTCCATAAGTTTCAAAAACTGTAGGGAACAAGAGAAAGAGGATAACTGACGTGTGAATGGCGGAGGTGTCTAATCTCAGGTATCCAATTATAAAAAGTTGTAATTGGACCCCCGCGTGATCGCGCGCCGATTACGTGGCCAACATGGGCGCGGAGCCGGAACCAATCGCGACCAAAATCGATTACGATGCAAATGACAAAAACACTCCTACCATCTTCCAATTTCAGCTTCCTTCGAGCGCTTAAAGCACGTGAACCCACTTCAGCCGTATGCGCTGTTTTTCCAGGTGTTGACCCTGGTCTTTCCTTCTGATTTGTCGTACCTGTATCCTCTGTGAATGTGTCTGCAGAGAGATTTATTACTAATATTAACATAGATCAGTGTTACGTGTCAAAACAAATCCATAATGAGATGGATACAATATCAAATACTCATATACACCTCAAACTTGAAAGGCTGTGTTGGCTGGCTAAGGCTTATACCTGCTAAGACGCTAATGAAAACTTCAAAGCCTTCCAAGTGTTGGGGAGAATGTATTAATAAAATCGTCTCTCTCTCTTTGCCCTTTTTCAAATTTTAGATGTGCCTCGATTGAATCTACATTTGACATTACAAAGGGGTGGAATTCAAGAATAAAGCTACTGTAGCTAAGTTGAAGCTCATTAAATAGCCCGGCTACAAGGATGGTATAAGCGTATGTGAATAGCTATACGAAGGATCTGGTGTTTTGCCAGCTGCAAGTTGAGAGTTGCTCGGTACTATGTTCGACCTTAATCTTGTAAAAACAAATGAACCGCTCGCTCAAAGTGAAGCGTCTTGCTGTCTTAAACAATTACACCAAAACATCCTGTTAATTAATTTGTTACTCTAATCTTATGTTTTACATTATGTTTTTAGCGTTATAATACCACCTCGATATAAACTCGGTTTTTGCGTGCCCAAGAAATGATGGCGTCTCAAAGAAAATCTCCTTGAAATAATGATTTCGATTCCAATTATTTCTTTGGATACAAAGTAGTATTAAACTTCTCGCTTTATCGAAACTGGGTGCGTTCTAAATTGACATTATATCTTGCAGCTTTGTACGCTCTCATTAGTTGATCCGACAATTTTGAAGTTTGAAGTTACATAACGGTAAATTTTCTTTAAGTATTCTCGGGAACTGCGGACTTATCCAGTAATATTTCTTAAGTTTCGAAAATTTCATCTCTGAAATTTCTGGTCCTTTTAAAGTTTGCTCCGGAAACTGTATGTCTTGCTTTCTGACTGGCTCCCGGTTAACAGTGACTAACCGGCGTTCATATATCTTCGAATTTATCATAAATGGAAAATGGAATGGTGATGTGTTAACTTGACTACGAGCAGTCCCTCTTTTTCCTCAGTTCACTGAGCAAGAAGTAAATTCAAATAGAGCGGAACTTTCCTACGGAGCAGCCTTTATAAGACCCAGCTTACGATCAGTGAGAATTCCATTATAGTAAAAATGTGTGGAGAGTTTCACCTTTTCGTTTCAAATTCAATAAAGTGAACCATTCAACATATCCACTGAACAGAGATGTTTTTCATGCAAATCGAGATCGTATAGCCTGCAGCGCTGTGTAAGTCCAGACAAAGATCTGTTGCCTAAATGAACTATATTATTCACCTGAAAAAGTTGGCAAATTGGCAAAAAGAGTGTTTTGAAACTGCAAAAAGCTAGAAATATGACTACTGGATGGTGTGCAGCCGTTTTCAGTTCCTATTCCGCCGTTTGTCTGCTTCCAGAATGTACTTACCGTAGATGCCTATGGTTTCTGACCCGAGAAATGAGCGAGAAGAAGCGGAAAAATAAAATGTAATTCGAAAGTGGACTTTGAGAAAGCCTAACATCAACTTTTTTGCATAATCACAACTTTGTTATATAAACAAAAGTCGGCCAGAAAAATGCACGACTGTAAATTAAATGCTGTTCCAGTTTACCTCTATCTTGCTTGATGAAATGTTTCTTGCGCGGCCGCACAAGTTTGAAGACAGGCTCATGATCCAGCAGTGGAATTTTGCTCCTTTCATTCTTTGGCTCGAGAGGCGCTGCCAAAGGCACTGTGATGTCCTCTGCCATAAGACGTTTATCAGAAGGAACTGTAACTGAGACGATAAAGGTATCTTTGTACGGGATGAAACAAAACTGGCCAGGTTTCTGTTACAACGCCTCCGCCAACCTCTTTTCATCTCGAGCGCATAACTCATAAGGTGCCCATACCGTTACCCCTTTGTATTGTGTTAGATCAACTATACTTGTGATAAGGTTAAAGTCCCCTCCAATGATAAACGACGATAGCTTTTCCTTCTCACAAACTTCACGCGAGAACCAAACGAGACCATCCAATCTTTTTAATGCTGGTTCCAATTCCTTAGTGGTTGTAGTGTTTCTCATTCGACAACGTGGCCCGTGCCATGAAACTGCCAAGAAGGATACTTTTGTTGTTTTACATGTCAATTTAACCATGGCAGTTCTTGTGCGTATCTCACTCACGTCTACGTTAGGATCTTTCCCAAGCCTTTCCACAATTTCTTTGATTGAAGAATCCTCAAGGTCTACTTCTTTGCCCTGAAAATCGGTCTCGCGCCACATCACTGCTACTTTACTAAGTTTCCTTCGACGAAAGTCGTTTGGACCAGAGAAAAATATGTTTGGACGAACGAACTTATATGAAGGGCCATCATTGCCACATGTCGCGACTTTCTCAAATGACCCTGGAACTTCTTGACAAAATATCACAGAGGCAGGGGAGCGCTTGATAGTTGATACAATCAGGTTCCTCCGTTCACCTGCAGTTCCCCCATGTCCGTTCATGTTGATTGTCATGATGCCAAAAGATGATGAAAGCCGTTTAAAATCTTTATCTTCAATGACCTCTACCGTCTTGGATTTGTTTTCATCTTTCCAGACATCTAACATTTGACTTTGAGCATCTTTACAGACTGTAAACGCTTCTGAAGTTTCTGCTTTTGTAGGATTTGCCATCGATCAGATAATACGGACACCTTTGCAGCAATAGTCGTGCTCGTTTGTTATTTTGTTCTCTTTAGCCAATGAACTATGTAGCCTCGCGATTGCGGAAAAAATCAGTCACAACATCACTACACCAATATTCCCACCTCCCGGCACGGCGGAAAAACCGCTGATTGGCTGAAAATCTTGGAGCATGCTCAAGCGCTCGCCGCTGACAATTTGCGGCTGCAAACGAGTTTCGAAAATGTCTGAATATTTTGCAAGCGGGAGCATCGAACAACAAGAAATATTGTGGATTTTTACCCAGTTAGAACTTCTACTTGTCGCAGAGAATGCGGATTAAGCAAAAGTAAGTATGTTGCAAATGTTAGCCTGGTTTTGTTTCCTTCTTTGAGTGTTATTCTTTGTGTTGTGATTTATTTTGTCCGTTGGTGTCGTGTTCATTTTGTGCCGAGCGGAAGCACCTGCTTAGCTTATTTACAATACTCTTCTGCTGCAGATATTGGAGTACAGATGACTTAACACAATGAACACAGCATAATGGAAAGCTATGTTGAAAGGTAAGCCAAGCTCGATGAGTCTACATTTGAAAAGTTGAAGATTTTGTTCGCTATCATTTGAATTACCCGTCATATCTTGACTTGCCTCTGGGAAGAGACCCGTTAGGTTTTTTTGTCTGCCATGTTCATATAAATAAGTGACGAAAACCGTTGACACTGTACTACAAATGAGCTTAATTTTGTAGATTTCAGGATATAAATCTTACATACAATGAACATTTTAAAAGCGTAGCCAACTTATGTCCAGTCCGGATATCAGCATACTATTCAAGGTGACACATTTCTTTCTACGTTTGGATATATCCTCTGGCTTGTGTTGTCTACAATTGAAAAGTTCTTGCAGCAGTGCAAGAATCTGATATGACAGATGTACACTAAGGTTTGTTGTTATTGAATGGACTAATTGCGTTGTTTTGAAAGAGTTTTTAAAGGTTATCGTGTAAAATTATTTTTTGACCTGAAGGCAGACTTTTTTGGGTTTAATTAGTCAG